>NC_142504.1:2719967-3022329 GCF_057876585.1 Rhinolophus sinicus
ACACACACACACACACACACTCCCAGTGTGTCATTGTCCAAAGTTTCAGCTTAACTTTCTTTACAGTTCATATGGCATTAAACTGCCGACACGACGGCCCCTCTGCTCTCCACGGCTGATCACACTCATTCACAGTTCTCCCTCCTGAAGCACAACCTCTAACAACTCCCTCAGTGACGGCTGCCGGCAACCAGTTTTCTCAATTTGGGCCCAGGAAAGACAAAAAACAAAACCACTTCATTTTGCTTTCAGTAGCTGTCGGTGTAAAATTCTAGATGGACAGGTGGTCGCCTCAGCACTCGGGAAATCCTGCAGGACCTCGGGGCTTCGGCTGTGCCCGAGTCAGCTGTCTGTCCCTGTGCTGGAGAATCTGCTTTTCCCTCCCTGCAGATTTCCTCTGTGTCTTCTGTTTTCTGGAACAGTGCTAAATGCTTTCAGATGTGAATTCATCTTCGTTTTTCCTTTTAGTTTTCTGAGTACAGTACGGGGAGTGTCTCTGTCCCACTCTGCCCAGTTCTCAGGTAGCATCTCTTCAGCGACCCCGCCGTGCCCTCCGTCCCTCTCTCCTCAAGGCTGTCCATGTGTCTGCGTCTACTGACCCATTCGTGTTTTCCCATGTCTCTCTGTGCTGGAGGGAGGTGACTCCAGCTCATTAATTCTCTGTAGACTGAAGTTTTAAATGCCAGTAACTAAATATTTCCTTTCCAAAATTTCTAAGGGACTCTTTCTCACTCCCACCTGTTCTTACTTCATTTCTCCCCACTGTGTATCCTAGTTTCTTGTTCTCTTTTACAGACATTATTCTGTCATTCATCTCCCTGAGCATTACAAACACACTTTGTCAGACTTATCTTTACTGTGTACGTAAACTGGCATCTGTTGACTCTGCTAGCTGTATTTCATGGTAGGGGAATGCATTACATGCCTGGGAATGCAGGTTTGCAGACTCATTTGGGGTGGCTGTGCTTTGTTCTCCCTTCCCGCCTTCCCGCCCCTCCCCCCGTAAGCTAGTGGAGCAGGGCCAGGGGCTGCGGCCTGATGGAGTGGTGTGAGGCAGAGGCCTGCGACAGCTGTGCCCGGCTGCCTGGCTGGGGGCTCACGCACACTGCTTCCCAGGGTCTCAGGAGCAGGGCTGCTCCACCCCAGCTCCTGGCTACACATACTGGCCCAAACTGCCTTCAGTGCTGCCCTTGGACCTACAGCCCGGTGGGCACCGGCACTGGCTCTGCTCACTGCTCTATGGACGTGTCTGTCCTGTGTCCAGGCCAGGCTGAGTCCTTCGGCCTCACTGTTTTATACGCTCTGTGTGCAGAGTTACTGGGTACTGCAGGGAAGGTGTCAGCATGGTGGGTGTGCTCGAAGCATGACCTCCCTGGGAAGCCGAGTTTGCCGTGACGGCAGGCAGTGCATTCCTTAGGCCCCCCCTTTAGGTGCTGGGGCTTGTCACGCCAGCTTCAGGCACCTGCTGTGTAGCTCCTTACGGAAGGAGACTCAGCTCCCGTTCACACAAGGAAGGCCCGTCCCTCCTGTGCCACAAGGCCCCCAAGGGAACCACCCGCGTACTGTGATGTGCATGTGACATTTGAATGTACGACTTACAGACATGAGGGGGTGAGCGGGAAGCTAAGTGTGAAAAGTCCTCTCAGGGTGATTTTTTTCTAACTTCTGATTGAAGTATTAACAACAATTTCATATGACCATTACTACCAACACTTAGATTGTTTCCATTTAAACGAGACCACTGGTAAGCAGTGAAATGTCATACATTAAGATTTTCCTAGGTTTCAAAGCCAATATTAACAAATCAGTCCTCTTTCCCTTGCGTCATCTCATTTGAAAGTTTTCTAAGTGATGACCCTAAAATTATGCCTGACACACAAAACCCTCACTTGCTCTTACCAAAGTACATTCTCTGGTACCTGAGAAAACTTCTCTTGGACTTCATGGTCAGCTCCCAGCTTTTATTTCTGATAAATTTCATCCTTTCTCATTATGCAACTTAAAAATTTAATTATTCTAATCCCTGCCAGTTCAAACCCTTTAATTTCTTGTACTTCAACTCTCCAACAATCCAAGCGGCCAGCCTTGTGCATTTCCCCTGTTCCATCTCATGACCAGAGGCAAGTTCCCTTCTCGGGTCTCCATCCTACATCACAGCTTGCATTCATGACACCCAATTTCCTAACCCTTGACCCTTTTGGTCTCATTCCTCTCTTTCCCACGATGGCCCATCAGAAATTAACTAGAAGGGATAGAAGGGACCATAGAAAGGTAGAGAATTACCAAGGGTACCCATGTAAAACTAGGCTAAGTGCAGATACAAACATGCCAAGATCAAGAGACGGTCACCCTGGAGGAGCCCTCCATATACCCCATCAAGATGCCTTTCAGGGGAATCCTGGGTGGACTCGTACGAAATCAATTTTAAAGTTTTGCTCCCTGGAGTCAGTTTACTACAAGGAGAAGGTGCCAAAAAACTGTGTACACATTTTCAGAAAGGAAAGAACTGTATTAACATTGTAATACTCAATGGATACTGGTAACAAATGATGAACACAAGTCACGTGTACACATTTTTTTAGCACCCCTGGTATATGAAGAGCCCAACCCAAGTATTTTTTCTCTATTTCAGAATTTGGTTTCCTTCCAGGGGAAAAAAGTGAGAATCTTCTTATATGAGTAACAAAAACAATTTCTTAAAACACGAAATCCTAGCATTGTTGCAAAGCTGAAGTTGGGTGGGACGGCATCTGGGTCACCATGTTGTTGTCACCCGTTACCTTGGTGATTCTTGAGCCGGTCGGCCTGGGCTGGGAAGCTGGGTGCTGCCAGGTCTCCTGGGTCCTGAGCAGATGCCTGCTCTCCCTGGTCCTAGGGAGACAGGAACAGAAGGTTCTGGTCAAAAGATGCATTTCACATTTGTCTACGACGTCCACCATCCTCAGCGCTTCCTTCCCTCCTCACTCCCCACTTCCTTTCCACGTCTTTGCCTTTTTTATTTTAAATGACAGTTGGTCAAAATATGCTGTAACGGAGAAGTTAATCATGAAAAGGGGCAACCCGCTTGGCATGGGAGTTGGAAGAGAAGTCACTCCTGGTTTTATGGCTAAATTCCTCTCTCTGAGTAGCAATTCAAGAAGTATTGTCAACTGTTAGATTTGAGCAACAAATATAAATAATTAGCATTCCACAGAGCACATGGCTTTTCCATAATGATTACTGTACTCAAGCCTCCCCCACAACCCCCTCCCTTCCCAACCGTCTGTTACCTGGAGCAGATATACCCAGAGGCTGTTTATTACTGGCCCCCTCCAAAGGCAGAAAGAGTTCAGTGGCATTTTTCAGACATCAGGGCGAGGATGGAAATTTTAGGCAAAAGTTATAACAATATGATGACCAAGCCCACAACTCTAGAAAACTATCTCCATGGGATTATAATCAAGCCAATGAAAGATTCATCAAAATGTGGGAAAGCAAAGTGGCCCTTCTCATATCGATGCACTGAATATTAATAACTAAATATTAGCAGTGATTCACTCGGGCTGCAGAGATACAGACTTTCTCTTACATATTGAAGAAATCTTTGAGATGTTTGTAATGCACATGTATTACCTCCGTAATTAGAAAGATTTTAGAACTGTACCAAAAGTATAAGGACTGCAAGGGAAATCTACCATTAATACTAATAATACGTTGTGTGGACAAAGAAGGGGCCCCATGCGAAAGCTGACAAGCTCAGGAGCCTGCGTGGACGGCCTTATAAGAGACCGAAAGTAACCCCAGAGGATGGTCTGAACATACAAATTCCTAACTAAAAGCGGTTGTGGCCGGCAGTCACGTAGGCCTGTAGCTTCCCTGACAAAGGTCACTCTTTACCTTAAGTAAGTCTATCTTTTGTCTTTGTGCATCTAAGATAACATGCCCTTGGAATGTCAGAGTAATCTCCTTTCCTAGACCCCTCAGGGCACAGCCCAGGCCCCAGAGCACACCACCGCAGAACTCCTGGCTGTTACCTTGTCCCCCCCAAACCATCCCTGCGATGTAAATGTGAATTACTAACTGTCCTATGCCCACCAGTGTAACAGCAGTGTGTGTCCCTCCATTTTACTTTATATCCAATCCCAGAGATTGCCCAGTCTTGCTTTCTCCCAACCCCTTAATCTACCACCCATGGATTCCATGTACTCCCCCTTAGTCTCCTCCTTTGATTCTAACGTATAAAATAAGCTGCCAAACTGCCCTTCTCCAGAGCATTTTCTCAATCTGTTGAGATTTTGCTTCCCGACAATCTTTGTTAGTTTGGCTCAAAGAAACTCATTCAAGTTCTCTACAGGTTTGGACGGTTCTTAATTAGATGAGTGTCATAAACAAAGCACACAGTTGACCATCAGCAACCCTGTCCCTGCCGTTGCACAGGGGCCTGCCACACGCATGTGTGCCACATGACAGCTGACTGCCAGGGTGGGACCTCGTCATCCACATGAGGACAATAAGGCAAGGAAATGTTCCCCCCTGTCACCCAGCCAGGGAAGGGGCAGCCCTAGGACAGACACCCAGGTCGCCGGCTTCAGAGCCCACGCTTCTTCCCACCCAGGCTGCCCAAGAAACTCATTTCAAAAAGTTGCTTGGTGGCCTACATGCTCCCCAGAGAGTGGCTTCCATGTCAGAGCCTTTGCCTGTTGGCGGGTAGAGAGGGATGGCAGGACTCTGCTTCGCCGGGAGACCACAGCCTGCGGTAAACAGGTGTGGGTCTGGTGGGGAGCTGGGGACAGAGTCCAGACGGGCCAGGCACCCACTTCTGCCACTTAGGAGGAGGAAGGAAGTGGCTGGCAGCCGCATTCACGCCTTCCTGGGGAACTCAAATGAAGCCCTATGGCCCCAGGTGTTTTCACAGTCTTCTGGTTGCTCTCCTTGCATAAGAAATAGCTTCTTTTTGTTTTTGATCATAGATGTAATACTTGCTAATCATGAAAAATTCAGATATCAAAATAAAGTATAAAGAAACCATTCAAAGGAACCTGTAGACTCTCACCCAGGGATGCTGTCCTATCAGGTTGGGTCTGTGCTTTCAGGGAGGAAACAAAAATGCACACACACTGTGTGTATATGTGTGCAGTGTCTGAATTATTTATGGAGAGTACACCTGGTATCGTTGAATCACGTGGGGGTTACACGTGATCCTGATTTTTTTTTTTTAAATGGAACCATAACCATGTGACACATATAATTGTGTTTTAATCTATCTTTCTGGAATTTTCCATGGCAACAATCTCCATCAGCATTTCCGGAGCCCTAGCATACTCCATAAAGTAGATGTGTAACACCAGGTTTCTGTCATCAAGGCCCCATCGGTGCACACACAGGTTGTCAAGAATATAAGTTTTTGATGAGGAGAGAGGACAGAGATTGGTTGGGAGGACCTGGTGACTGGGAGGTGGAAGGAATGCCACCAAGAACCCTGCCGAGGTGTTTGCAGCTGGAGCTAGGTGATGGAGGCTACTGAAGAAGGTGGTACCCCAGCCCCCAAATTTAGTGGGGTCTCCCAAACTGGGTTTCCCTATCTAGTCTCCACAGCCCCACAGCCAAAGTTTGTCCATCCAATGTTTCTTCTACCGCCTCAGAGAAACATTTCCCTCTTTTAAAACAACCTGTTTAATGTTTTGGAAGTGTGGACCAGATATAAAATAAAAATTCGCTAAATCCTATGACAGTAGGGTAACTTCTTAGCATTCTCGTTCATGGACTCGACACTGTTGAAATCATATGGCATGAACACTTTTGTGCTTTGCTTTTTTCCCTCCAATTAACACTGTAAGAGGTTATTGTAAAACCTTGGTAAATATTTTTCAGATTCTAAACTGCTCTAGGGAGACGCTTTCAGTCATTTGCAAATTTCAGAGAGCATCAATAATGATCGAATAAAGACCTTTGTGCATAAAACTTTGTACACATTTCTGATTATTCACTTACGATCCCTAGAAGTAGAATAAGTAGACCAAAGGTCACCTGTGTATTTTTAAGAGTCGAGATACATACTGTCAACCTGTTCACACAGTTTTACTCTTCCACCCCAAATAGAGGAGAATTGCCCATTTCATAATATCTGGGGCGGCCAGGACAGTGACTGACTTTTCTGGAATTTCTGTCTTGCCAATCCCCGAGGTGAGCAGTGGCCTCGCCCTGTGGCTTTCACAAGCAGGTCTTACATACCGAGGCTGCACATTTTTTCATCTGCTCATTAGCTCTTTGTCCTTGTTCCCTTGGACTCTCCTGACAGACCTGCTGGATGAGTGCCTGAGGGCACTTTCCAGTCACCTCTGTGAGGGGCCACAGCCCCCCACTCAGGCTCTGCAGGTAACTGGACTCGCTGAGTCACTGGCCATTTGTAACATGGGTTCAGTAACCCCTCAGGGATTGCTGGGTGGGGGGTTTATAATGTGAAGCACAAAGCAGGGCCTACCTTGGTGGGAACCCCCAAACTGCTCCCTAATTCCCCCAGGATGAGCTCTTTCTGTGGTAGGAAATGGAGTTTGGTCATATTTGTAGTAAATACTTTCCCACTGTGTCTGTCTCTAGATTTAATTATATTTTTGATTCTCAGAGGTTTAAGTCAATGCAGTTGAGTTTACTGAAATTTTCTTTTTGGGTCATAATTTTAAACCTGATAATTGCCTTTACCCTCTATCAAGAAGACTAAAAACCATCCATTCATGTTTTATTCTAATTTCTTGTTCAACTCAATGCATCACCCTCTCAACTCTCCGACGTTTATTTGGGCGAACAGGAAGAGATGAGACTATGAGTTGATACCCCACCCCACCCCCAATGGTGACCAGTTCGCTCAGGCCCGTTTCACACCCCATCTTCGCATCTGGAAGGTCCCACTGATCACACATTACGCCCCTACTTACACATATGTCTGTTTCTCGTCAGCCTGCTCATCGGTCAAACAGATCTGTGCCTTCTCACTCATCCCTGGGCCAACGCCCCACATTTCCCACCCTCATAGTTTGCCAACATGTTTATCGTCAGCAGACCCAAGTTCCTCAGACATTTCCTCCAAGGGAACTTCAGAATAGTTTCATAGTTTGCTTAAGTTATTAAAACTCCTCATCTGGAATATTTACTTAGAAATACATGGGTGATTACCACCCATTACCAATACGAGCATTGATACTGGGTCATCTGATTGAAATCAGATCTCACCGACACTGGTTTATCTAAACAAAGAAGCTGTCTTCCCCACATATTTCAAAGGGTGGGGGACATGCCTGCAGGCGCCCCGAGCAAGGCCTCTCTGGGGATGGACGTGCCCTGTGAGTACACATGCACCCTCGGTGTCTCCTGTGCAAGCTCAGGTCTGACCCGCCATCCAGTCCACACACCGCTTTCCCTGAGAACTCCTGTCAGCATTGACAAGCAAACCAGACCCCCTTGAGACAGCTATTTAGAAGGCAAGCAACTTTCAAACCTAATTTAAGGCAACCCTGTCTAAACAGCACTGCCACATTTAGCAAACAAAAATATGGGATGTCCAGGGAAACTTGAATTTCAGATAAACCAATAATTTAATTTCTTTGGTGCAAGTATATCCCAAATATTGCATGAGACTTCTCCTATAAATATTTCTGTGGTTTATCTAAATTTATTTTTGTGGTTTATCTAAACTCAATTGGGCACCCTATACTTCACCTGGCAGCTCTATACCTAAAGGACTGTCCCAATCTGATAGGTTTGCACGACAAACCATAGCAGTGAGAACAAAATCTCAACAATAGGCTCATCTGTTCATTATGTAAAACTCCCAGGTCGAAGAAGAAATGTACTTTTTAGAAGCTTCAGACAAGAATTCTGTTACCTTGAAAAAGCAGGAAAGATGAAACAACATGAAAAATGGTGCCGTTTGTAAAATGAAGCCAAAACACAACAGCAGCAGGGAGAAGCTAGCCACTACGGCACAGAACACAGAAAACCCTCCTGTCCACTCTAGAAAGTCAGGGACAAATGTCCGTCTGCTCTTCAAAGGCAACAATGCACTTTGCCAGACGCGGGGTAATAGCAGCTGGGGCGAGAGGAAAAGCTTGTCACTGTGCTGGCTTGATGTCCTCTCAGGGCTAGTGTTTGTCTGGGGGGTTTCCTGTTCCACGTTAGGGTCAGGATGACATGTGGCCTGGCGGTGGCCCTGGGCCAGTGCTCCAAGCCCCCTCCTCTGCAGGAGGCCGGGGACTGGAAGGGAAGTGAGGCTTCGCCCCGAAGGCGGCTGCCAGCAGCTAACGCCGTCTAAACCAGAGCCCTCATTACCCTGCTGCTGCTTCTAAAGAAGGGGCAGCGGTGAAGCCCCTTAATTAGAGCTGCGAGGGTCACCTGGACTCCCAAACCCAGATGGCTTTAGAAGTACTTTCCGAAGTGGCCTGTGCTGTGTTCTCGTTGGAGCTGCGCTCTGCTGCAGGGGCGGCTCGGCCAGCAGCCTGGTCCCTGGGCTCTGCAGGAGAGGGTGGGCCAAGGGCCTAGTTCTCCAGCTCAGCAGTGCTGTTCCTCTGGAACGTTCCTTCATGAACCACACCCAGGGGTTGCAGGAATGTCCTGGCCTTGAGCCTTTAGGCCTCTTTTGGGCCCCAGGCAGGAACATCAGCTCTGCTAGCTCTTGAGCCCTGCAAGTTCCTCCCGCCCAGGAGTACACCCGCTGCCCACTGCGGGGCCTCTGACCACGTAGGCTGGCGGCTCCACTGTCTCCCCACTCCACTGACAAGGAACCCAGCTTGTAGAGATTACATATACGCGACTCAAGCCCGGGACTGGACTCTGGCGGGCCCTGAGGGGAGCAGAGCTTGCCACCCTAAAATACACCTTTTGGGATATCGATGATCTTAACCTATTACTTTTGAGAAACAAACGTCTCAAAAACAAACAAACAAACAAACAAACAAACAGCAAAACCTTTGCTTTTCCCTTCACTGCCTAAGAGAATTTAGACAGAGGACCTGCTCCAGAAGGGAGGGACCGTCACAGGTAAGCATGTTTAACACAAACAAGGTGAGAGAGTCAGGGAGGACCCACCGAGGCCCCTCGGGTCAGAGTCCTCTCTGTGTCTCATTGTTAAAGATGCCCCAGCAAACATTGATTCACCAAACATGTGCTTTTCCATCTCCATGTCAATTGCCTCCCTGCCCTTTCAAGTCCCAATCCCCCCCTCTCGCCTTAGCTCAAGGTGACACATAAGCCTCAGGTGTCCAGTGTGTGTCCTTGAGTCCCATCGTCTTATGGAACCCCCGTATGTACATATGTGATAAACTTGGTCATTGTTCCCTGTTAATCTGCCTCGTGTTAACCTGGTTATTAGTCCAGCCAGAAAACTTAGAAGAGCAGAAGATAAATTCTTTCTCCTCCCCCACAGCCTGGTGACAAGGCCTGAGCACCTGCCCACCAGGAGCGGGTGTCCAAGTGTGGTCAGCCCTGAGCAGCTCACTATCCTCACCTAGAAGAACGTGTTTGAAATGCAGACTCCCAGGCCGTTGCCCTGCCCAGTCCCGACTGCAGGCAGTGGGGCAGAGTCTGAGCTTTCCACCTGAAGTGAGTCACGCACATGGCCTGTTCCAGGGGCCGCCTTCCCGGCCCAGGTTTCCTCTACTTCAAACACACTGTTCACAGCCCGTGCACCTCCCTGTCCTGCGCTGCCTACGGATTCCTCACTATCTGGAATATTCTGTGTCCTGCCCTCTGTGCATGCCATCCACACATCCTCAAGCCCTAGCCCTGAAGCGGCCTCCTTCTGGAGCTTTCTCTGACAGCCCAGATGAAAACGGTCTCTTACCCCTCATTCTGCTGCCTTGCTACAACTCAAGGTGGGAAGTAAGGGGGTTGAGGGGATCGTGTGCACCCCTTCTCCTCTAGACACCAGGTCTACACTGATCCTCGTTCTCGGGCAGGGACACCTCTGATTCTGGGGGCGGCAGTGAGGGGTGAGGGTGGAGGCCCAGAGTGGAAGGACCACCACGGGTCACTGTCACCAGGACACACCCCTGCCCTGTCAGACCCCCCAGCAACACAAACTGTGCTTCCATGAAAAGCATCTCCACATGGCCTGGGCACAAAGAAGACAAGGGGCAGGTTTCCAGGGGTCAGTCGTCAGCTGGCACTTGTATTCTGTGGCAAGGAGAGCACCTAATAAATCCTGCCTCAGCTGGTTCTGAGCAGTACAAGAGAACCAAGGGAAGGGAACCTGCTGAAGAGACCAAAGAAGGTCCACTGAGCAGTAGGGACAGTTTCCTGCCCCAAAGAACAAACCCACGCACACCCTGCAGAACAGCTGTGGGAATTCTATGCGACAGGAGTGTAACAGTCAGCACAGCATTTGCCAGGTAACAAATGGGAATGCAGAGCTCAAGGCCAGACCCGAGGGTCAAATCCCAGGTCCCTACCTGCTAACTCGTCGTGTAACTTCAGAGAGCGCCCTGCACCTTGGTGCCCCCTGGGGCAGGATGGTGGCTTCATAGGTCGGTTTGTGGGTAAAATTAAAATGATGTAAATAAAGGGCTTGTCCAGGGATGAAAGTTACCTATTTTTCAGTGAACGGCACTAGCCACAGGGACGAGAAGGCTATACAAGGGATCTCTCTCCAGTGGTGTCACAGGGTCACAGGCTGTGCCCTCAGCCTTGCCTGGGGCACAGTCTTTTCAGGGAGCACAGAAGGCACCCTTCTCAAACAAATACCAAAGCCACAAAGAACAGAGTGAGGGGATCTGAAATGTCTTCGACCAGCGAGAACGAATGCGGGACCTAAACCTACAAGCTGAAATCTTAATGTGGATAAACTTAGATAGTACAGGTACACAGAACCAACCAAGCAACCAACCAAACAACAATGCATGAGCATGGTGTGGGGGAAATGGCTACATCCAGGGACAAAGTTTGAGGGGCTCTCCCAGCCCCCCCAACCTTCCCTACAGCTGCTCTGGCCAACCCCGCTGTAAGGCTGGGAAAGATTTAGTAACATGGGATCCCGCCCTCCAGGTCCCAGCCGCTCACGGGCCTTCCCCCGGGCCTTTCCCCACCAGGCAGCGCCTGCCCGCCCAGCAGAGTGGGCTGCCCAGTGAAATCACTGGAGCCCCACCCCAGTTACCGCAGGAAGAAGCTTCTGGAGGTCAATGTGTGAAAGGCCATTGGGTTGGATTTTGTCATTTCACACAAGAACAGGTAACAGTGTCACGCAGATCCAAAGGCAAAGCCCGCTAAACTGCGAGTGCTGCCCTCGTGGAGAGTGACAGACTATGTCCTACGCTGCCTGTGTTTCCTGCAGTTCTAGAGCGGGGAGGCGTCCTCCTGTCAACTACTATAGATAAGTTCCGTCTTCGCCCAATGCCCACTTCTGTCTATTGTATGCGTGTCTCGTTCTAGAAGTTTCAAACAGACACGGCCAGTTAGCTGACTAGGACTGCACGTTGGCCCTCCCACAGCTATACAGACGATTACTAATTTGTATTAAAAATGGATGTAAACATGGCAGGGTTTCTATGGCAATTTCTGGGGACCAGGCCCAGAGCTAGATAATTCTTGCTGCCTCGTTTAAGTTCTTTCTTTAATAGGTGCCGTTATGACCCCCCATTCTTACAGACGAGGAAAAAGGGAGGAAGGGGACTGGGCCAGGGCCCCACAGCTGACAGCCATAGAAGCCACAGGGGTGTGACGGAGAGCGCAGCTCTCCCCAGCACTGAGCTACGGGCCGCTTAGCTACCATCCTGTCATTCTACTAACCAATCCTGCAAATTCCTCAAACAGCAGAGAACTTGGTAAAAGCTGCAATGTCAGCACCCCACGTTTTGCCAGTTGCCAGGTCTGGAAAATTAGCCCCCCTCCACGGAAATAACACTCCTAACAAGCGAGCTGGGGCCACTTTTTGGCCAAAATGACACTGCTTGTTTAGATACAGCTCTTTGTGTCTAGCAAGAGTATAGGGAATAAGAGATTTATATCAAACTGACCCAAAAGCAAGTCACAAACTTGGCTTCACCTGTTTCCCATGACCTGCGATGAGAAAAAGGAAAGACTCACCATCGGCCTTCTTCTCACAGAGCGAGGGGAATGCTTTCTACTGATATCGTGTCAACAAAGGCTGCTGATTCTCACATGAAAATACCAGGACCGTCTTTCAGGAGAGTTCAACAAACTTTTCGCCAAAACAGGAAGATGCCGCGCTTGGCAGGGACAATGCTAGTATGTAGAAAAACCCCAGGTTTTCACTGAAATCTCAGTGTACCCAGGCACTAAGACCTAAAAAGACACAGACCGCCCCACGTGCTCCATCCTCAGGCACTTCTTTCGAGGTAACTACCTGCACAGGCCGCTGTTCCTGACTTTACCCGCAAAAGCGTATGACGTGCCTCTCGTTAATCCAATTACCTATTCCGTGACGTTGGGCGCACAAACACCCATGGCAGTTATTCGAGGGGGAGGGCAAATGCACTGGCTTTTCATTTTTTTAAACATCTTTCCTGATATGTAAGTTACACAACCTAAGTTTCATCTGTTGTAAGTGTACAATCCAAAGAATGTCAGTATAATTACAGGTTTCTCCAGCTATCGCCACAATCTGAATTTAGAACATTTCCATCATGCTACAAAGAAACCTCGTGCCCAGAGCCTGTCAATCTTGACGAATGGTTTTCCCAAAATAAAATGCCTTTGCCAAGTCATTTTTGCTCCAGTCTTTTGAGTCGGCTTTCCCACATCAACGAAGCAGCTCCGCCAAACAGGGACGAACACTCGCACTAGAATGTCTATAAACGAGTGGCCGAGCGACCTGGGAGGACACGACACCTCCCTGTGTGCGTGCGGGTCACGTCGCAGGACGCTGTGGAAGGTTTAGTGTGGTCACACATGTAAGCGTCGCTCAGTAACCAGTAGCTGCTGTTTTCACAACTAGTCCTGCTGGTGCCGCCACCTCTGCCCTCACCTCTGCCATCACCTCCACCATCACCTCTGCCATCACTTCCATCCATTTCCTCCCATCAACTTTACTTCCTCCCACCACCTCAACTACCTCCAGCATCGCCTCCAGCATCACCTCCGCCATCACCTACACGGTCTCCATCTCTGCCTCCTCCATCACCAACTTTTACATGAGGAACAGGCAAAGAGCCATCTGTGAGTAGCTGATGGCACAGCAAACCAAGTGTCCACATGAGACTGTATAATGGAAATTCGGTGGACATCTTTTCTGATTTCCTTTTTCCTGAAATGAGTCCAACCAGAAGTAGGAGGTGACAGAGCAGCTCTGACAGTGGCCTATGGGGACATGTGCTGCAAGCACAGGAAACAGCATGTCCCCCAAAGCGTGCTCACAAGTTTCACCCCAAAAGGAACCTCCGGACACTGGCCTCACACATCAGATGTTTATGAAGATAAGAGTAGCTAAGGGAATAACACAAATGCCAAAACAGTTCAAACGCTCAAACTCCAAAAGGACGGGGTGGCTGTCTCCATGCTTCCCACTTACTGCCAGTGCGGGAAAGCAGCCGACACACACATACAGGGCCTCGTCCTCTGCTAGAACCCTGAAAGTGTGCCTGCAGGACTTCCAAGGCCTACCTCACAGCAAATGCAGAAATTAAAATTCACCAACTCCCAGGGCCCAAGAAGAGACAGCTCATGGGTCCTGCACGGCTCCAAGCACAGCGGTCAACCTTCAGGACTGCAGGACACACAGGCCAGGACGCGGACGTGACCATGGAGCTCCACTTCTGCCAGCGGCTGGTCCTGTGTGACCCGAGGCCACCACCTTCCCAAATGCAGCTGCGGGATTGCCTCAGGGCCGACCCTCCAATGGCCCCCAATCCACACGGCTCACAGAGCTTCCGCTGACCACTCTGATTCTGAACCCCGCTGTCTCCTCCCAGGCCCCAGGAAGGATGGGCACTTCAGTATTTAAGGTCTTCTGACTGCATCCAGGTCTATAATTCTGGACATAACTCACTGGGAGAGGTAACCCATTGACGAAAACTCAGAACCAGGTACCAGTGACTCCAAACAAAGACCAGGTTTGGCTACAGAGAAAGGGGCAGCTGTCATGTGGAGAGGAGGCCTGGAGGTCAGGGGTCAGGCAACACCAACAATGACACAACTGCCCAATTTTACAATGGTTTTGTGTCTTAAGAACACTAGTGAGAGGTGGGGGAACTCCTGCCAGTGTAATTGCTGTGGCTCAGAGAAGCAGCTGACTATTCCAAGTTGGTGAAATTCTAAGTATGGACAAATGTGATTCCACAAACACGCCTTTTAGTAAACAATGGCGCAGCACTTCCTGTGCCACCGACTCTAGTGTCCATCCTCGCTTTCATCGAGGGCTGAGGTTCTCCCAAAGTTACTCATGGATTGATCGGAAGCACCACCTGGGGTGCCTGTCAAAAACAAAACGCTGTCAAAACTTTTGGGATGGATATCTGGTTGTCTTATGGGACCTGCTGACACACGCCAGGCTGTTCCAGGGGTTTCCTTCCCTCCCCAGGAGAAAGCCAATGAGTCAGTCAGTGAGCTCGTCCTGGTCACTCAGGCCTCATAACGGCCAAACCCGCACTGTTTAACGGAACAGAAGAGCAGATGCACTTTTATACTCAACGTAGAAGGTGAAGAACGGGAGACCGCCCTGTTTACGAAGCAGGTCTGCACAGCGGCTACCTGGCCTTTACTTCTCCTTCCCCAGTTACTCCACCATCCACGCTTGAGTCACTAGTATGACCCATTTACACGAGGACGAGGGGGCCTGGCCGTGTGACAAGGCAAGACAGCAACCTTTCACACATGAAATCCCACATTTTCCACTCACAATCTGCTCTTCTGTCCTCTGGGTCCCCCTCTTCCGCCCCCCGTCCCTGGTGACAAGGAAAAGGAACAGAGATCAAAACACCTACGTGTGTTAATGTAATGTTAACTTGTTAGAATGGCCAGCAAGTCGCCCCTGAACCTACTGAATAAATGGCCTGCTTTTATATCACAAAACATCTCTATTAAACAGTGTTTGGTACTAAATGCAGAATTATAACCACAAATGATTTGCAAAACCATTTTAGGTAAATGTCCTATGTGCTGGAAAGGTCTCATAAAAGTAAGGGACGTTTCAAATGGTCTTTGCATCCTCCCCCTTCAAGGACAAGATCTATCTATGGTAAGTGGAACTCACTGTCCACAAATTCCTTGAAGAAAATATAGTCCAGTGAAAATGTCCCTTTACCAAATTGTGGGTGTGTGAGATTAAAAACGGAAGAGCTGCAGAAGAATCGCTCTCTGGAAAAAGAAAGAAAAAACAAAAACAGTGACACACTCTGGGAATGGTATTCAGATCCAGAGACTGATCCCAAGTGGCTCATGCAGGATGATGTCACCTTCCAGCTCCTCCAGACTTTGCCAAAAGATGGAGGAATCCAGATGTCGGGCCCCCAACAGAAAACCCACAGCTGCATGTGATGGGCAAGCAGACGCTCAGCGGAGGGCTGCGCGCCCTGTCCCCAAACACTGGGGAGGAGACAAACTGACACAAGGAGGCCACGTTGGCCTGTGTCCACCAATCGGTGCTCTAAAGCGGGTTGGCAAAACATTTTCTGTACCGGGCCAGGCACCACTCAACTGTGCTGACAGAGCCCCAGAGCAGCCACAGATGAGAGGGGAAGGAAGGAGCGTGGCTCTGTTCCAATAAAACTTTATTTACAAAAGCAGGCAGGGAGCGGGATTTGGCCCACGGGCTGTCCTGGGCCAACTCCTGCCCTAGAAGGAGAGATTTCAGCCTGAAGGCTCAGGGATACAGATCTGAAATGGAGCCAAGAGAAGCAACTTGCGAAAGCCTGGGGCCGGGACGGAATTTCTGAAATGACAGAGGGAGGGCGGGACCCATTCCTCGGGTGCTGCATCCCACTCTCCCGGATCTTTGAAGGGCAGGATCAGAAGGCCGGTCTCTACAGTGCGTTGCTTCTAAAACCAGCATATAGGTTTTCGATCCAGAAATCAGGGGGAAAAATTATAAAAGTAAAAATGAATATTTGGAATAAATGTTTGGAAATTCAACAGGCATCTTCATAACCTACATCAAATGTATACACAGTTGTTTCAGATCTAAAGCACAGTTCAACCTTCTGTTCGGATGTTTGTACCTGAACTCATTTTATTTTCTATTTTTTGCATTTTTCTGAAAGATAATGAATGTGGCTTTTCTTTACCTCAGCTCTCATAAAAGGCACACATAATCCTTTCCTCAAAACCCTGGAGGCTACATGCGGTTGGGAATTAAACATTTCTTGGGCTTGAGAAAGATAACGCAAGGTCCTGGAACTCAGAATCTAGCTCAGTCCGAGTCAGATTCTGCCCCGATTGAGTAATGAAAAAATCCTCTCAGTTCGGAGCTTTTCAGATTTTAAAATTGCAGACAGTGGACTGTGGGCCTCTCTACATAAACTCCCCTAAGAACTCCCATTCCTGGTCGACTAAAGCCTAAACCCCGCCCGGCTGGCCAGCCCAGGCCTGGCCGTTTCCTCCTCCACCCTGCCCAGTCCTGCCTGGGCACCACCCCCGCTTAGGGCACTTCCTCGGGAAGAACTCCCTGACCTCCTGGCCACTGTCTCCCACGGCCCTATTTTATTTGCTTTAGAATTGTTACTCTTATTCCCATGGTCCTATTTGCCAGTTGTCGCATGTCTGCCTCCTCACTAGCACACAGGAGCCCCAGGAATTTGTCTGCTTCGCAAAGCTGCCTCCCCAGCACAGGATCTACATCTGGCACCGGGCTGTGCTCAGTCAGTGTCCAAGGAGAACAAGGTGACAACCCTGGACAGGACACCTGGGAAGTGGCTGGGCCTGCTGGGCATTTTCCATGCATGTGCCCCAACCCTCACACAACCCCGACACAACAAACCCTTTTACCAGCAGGGTGACTGAGGGACAGGACAGTTACATGGTTCCCCCAAGGCCCCAGAATATGCCAATATCACAAAGGGACATCTGAAGTCTTAGGGCCTCATCTGTACGGCTCCCACACCAATCGGGCCTGTGTCACTAAAGCAGAAAGCAGGATAATTGACAGCACACATCGATCTGGGTGCTTGTGTGTCCAGAACTCCACGTATCGGAGACTCCGTGACGGAGCCCGTGTCCAAGCCACGCCACAGCTATCAGGGGGCTGCTAGAACTGGGAGATCACTTGTCTGGTAAAGATCTGAAGGAGACATTCTTCTCTATAAAAACTTGGAGCTGTATCTATAATTGCTATATTGCAGATTGCTCAAGACTGGAACTCACTGTAAATCACCCCATTTTCTGAGAAATTCTGGAACTGTCATCTAATTTTCCAGGAATCGAAGCTAAGTGCTGCCAAGTGTGGCTGCTGGATTTTTATAAGAGCAAGACAGTGTCTTCCAGAGCCACTGACCGGCATGACTGAGCGTTTCCTCAGGGCGACCCTATCTCTGGGAATGCCCACCATTTGTCTACGGCTTCCTGGGTCCTGCAGAGCAGCCCTGGGCAACTGGGGCGGCAGTGACAGACAGCTGACACGTCCATCAAGTAAGCTGCTGGCTTTAGCTGGAGCGCTGCCATCTCTGTACAGACCGGCAGGAAATCAAAAACACCAGTGGGAGGGAGGGGCAAGTAAGACGGCCTCTGTCGTCACCCTTCGCTTCAGGTCTGCTCTGTCTCTACGGCTGAAGGTGACTCTACCAAACTGACTTTCAGAGGGACGCCCCCAGGAAAAGATTTTCCTATACTTCACGGATGGTGCCCGGTGCCAGGCAGCAGGTGGGGGAGGGGTGCCTTCTGGGCCCTGATAACTGGTCAAAGCTAAGCGGCCACAGGAGCACTGGACCCACAGCCAATGGGTGCAGCACAGAGTTCTAACCATCAACGGGGTGTGGTCACCCCACCTTCTTTAAGAATAAGGACCCGATCCCCCACTGCAGAGGGCAGAGGGCAGAGGGCAGAGCCTGGAGCCGACTGCACAGGCCCGTGAGTCCCCAGTCAACGTCGCAAGTCTGCTCAAGTTCTAGCCCTCTTTTCTGGATCGAAGCCAATTTGGGCTTTGTCTCAAATTCAACGGTGACAACGAGCAGCAGTCCTCATCTCCAGCCTTCCTTTGAAGGTTTGTTTCACTGTGACACCAAAATAAGCTAAAAACATGTCCCTCTGCAGCCACGATGCTCAAGGCAAAACCTGATCACTGCAGCTACAGAGAGACTGCAGATATAGGGAGGGAAAACCAAGTTCAGGGAAGTGTGACAATCGGCTCAAGGGGAGAGCACCCGGAAGGACTGCACACGGACGCCTCCTGGGAAATGGCGGCCGACAGCAGGCGGTGAGTGTGCTTTCGATGGTGAAGGGCTGGCAAGGACAAACTGAGAGCCACTTGCCAAACCCAAAGCCTCAAGGGCCATTCCTTCAAGTGGAGCCTGCTGCCTGTACGGTAACAATCAAGGTGAAACTCTGCTTCCGAAGGTGAAGGAACCTGCCCTGAAGCCCATGAAGAAGACTGAGGGAATGTGGAGGAACGGAGATGAACTTATTCCCCCATAAAGTGTTCTGGGGGGTGGGGGGGAGGACTCCACCTACAAGGGGCATGTGACAATGAGGTCAAGAAGCCACACACCAAGAAACCTGTTCCTTGCCCACGCCCTCGGCCTTATGGAAGCTCCGTCTCCACTTGACTAACCCAATATTCACCGGCATTCCAACTCGCCCTCTGGAATTCAGGGCCCAGCAGGTGACAATGCTGTGCCTGCTTCCCTGCAGGCTAGTCTGCTCTACCATGAACACATTGTAGGAGGGGGTGGCACCGTCAAAGGCGAATGATGAGGAGAGCCTCCTCAGGCAAGGCAAGGACCCTGGGGAACGTGCCTGCTTTCCGGCACTGGGATGCCAGCAGCCCCAGCTGAGCATCTGGTGACCTGCTAGTAATGAAACAGTTCAAGGTTATGAACTACATGTGCGCCGTGGCCCTCCACCAGCAGCACTCGCCAGAATCCGACGTCCACGCTCGCCCCTACCTGGTAGTACGAACGGTGCAAAAAGGAATCTGGGCAGCCAGCTAAAGCCATGGTGCCTTCTGGCTTCTTCAAATTACACGCACTGTGTTGCAGCACCTGGAATAAAGAGAGACTGTGAGAAGCCACACCAGAGGCAACATACGCGGCTCGCAATTGGCTCGGGAGCGATTTGGCCCCTGGGTCGCCCTGGGACACCACGTGGAGGTTTGGGCAGGAGGTCTGCTCAAGCAGCAACAACTGCCGACTCTTCTAACACAAGGGGACTGTCACCAACTGTACCATCTTGAAAAGCCCTGTGTGGTCGCAGGGTCTGTGGGGTAGAGGGGCACTCAGAGGGACCAGGGTGACCTCAACCCGCTGGAATTAACCCACACGTCCTCTGGACTCCTTTTCTCATAACAATTATTAACACCCTGAGGGCTCCATCACACTGTGGGAAATATGGATTGCGCCTAATTCCAGAAAAGCACTGAGTGGGTCAGCATGTGTCGTCGGGGTCCTGTTGGTACCACCTGCATAAAAGCCGGCTCTATTGGCCAGTTTTCAGTGGGCAGCAAACCATGACAGTGATTCAACGCTCTCCCCGCAGGGCACGTTTTCTAACTGCAACCTTCAAGAACAGTATTCACGTGACACTTTCCCACTCCGCCGTGAGCTGACGCACCACCCCCGACATTACAAGGCACATCCAGCTCCCACAATGAACTCCCGACAAGCAGGAAACAGAGATCCTGTCTTTCTGTTTTTCTTTTTTCTTTTTTTTTTTTTCAATCTGGCACAAAGCACATGCCTGATGCATACAAAGCAGTCGTGAACGTTCCAAGTGGACTCGTCTGAGAAGGCCCCGCCTTGCTGACACGTCGGCACCAAGGGGACGATCAACAGTGTGGCATGGGCTGGGGAGGGACCACCCTTGGCCTCAGCACGTAACACAGTGCTCTGCCAGGTTACTAACACACAGGAGAATACCTACAAAGTGAACTCAAGGCGGCGTCTCCCCTGCTAACTCTTACAAAGCAGGGTTTCACTCCTGTGAGGACAGACGGCTGCGACGACTCACACTTCGGATGCAGCTGGTGGATTCTGGGAAGAGAGAGGAACCAGAGGTCACGTCAAAAGACCCTCAATACTATTATTCTCACCCAGAAACCACTGGAGATTAAACACATTTTCAGAAGCAGCGGCAACTATCATTCTCTGTCATAATCCCAGAGGTTCTGGGGACCCTCGTCTCCTCTCTGGCTCAGAGACCCTGAACAAGCTGCAATTCCTGCCACATGAGGCTTTCTCAGGCCTCTGTACCTATAGGTGTTGTCCTAGCTCTGACACTAGCTATCACTTACTACCGTTTAGGGCTGAGCTTGGAGATCACCTCCTCCGGGAAGCCCCCGCAGACTGCCCCTCATCAACCACTACCACCCAAGAGGGCTCAGTCAGTGTCCCCTCTGGGCTCTGGGCCACATGGTGGGCTTCCATCCATCATTCCATCTGCCACACCGAGTTGTAAATCCTCCTTCTTGGTCTCACACCCCCTAAATAAGCTGTGAGTTCACTGGGAGCAGAGGCTCTCGGCGCCCCCGCCAAGCCTGACTTTCCGTAACCGCTGACAAAGAGCCACTGCCCAGCTTACTGGGTCCCCACACCCGATCCACACAGGGCAGCTTTCACAATGGGGGCTCCGCCGGTCCTCAGGGAGGAGACAAAACAGCTCCAAGAGGAGTACAGGGGCCGCCCCCACCATGTACAGGGGCGGCCTCGGTGGCACCTCCCACACTCCACACTCCCCTCAGTACAGGCCCAGGGACAGGTGGGGGCCCCTAGGTGGGGGGGGGGCATGGTCACCTCTGAGACTGCGTTTAAGAGGAGCGAGGACAGTAAGTGGTAAGAAGAACCACCACTATGAGGGCATGGGGTCTGTGTCCTATTCTTTTCACCGGGGTGTGGAGGGTTTATTTCCTGAAGTACTTTTACTATGAAAACAATAAGAAAGATTAAGAAAGTGGATTGTTTCTCTCAATGAAGGAAAAGCAACACAGGGAAAAGGAGAGTAGCAGGAAAAATACAGGGAAGAAACGGCCCAAGACAAAATGAACTGTCCATTGGGAGTATCCAAATGGCAGAAAACTACATCCACGGGGGAGAAATTCCAGGAACACTGAAAATAGCCCATGAAGAGAATGACTGAAATATAGTGGTAAAACTGTAACACAAGGCCAGAACATAACTCTGGACGCAGAGAACAAAGGTCAGTGCAAAGGAAACCCAGGTTTCCGACCTGAAAAAGACCAGAAATTGCCACGGGACAGGGCTCCTCGCATTTCAGATGTCTTTAGCAAAGTCTGGTTACAGTGTGATATTTTTAGAATTCAGAAATAAAAGCCTCCCAGAGGAAAAATGAAAGACTGAGGGAGACATAAAATTAGAGATATTAATTCCACGAACAAAATAGCAAAAAAAATAAAATAAAAATAAAAAATCAAGATAAGACCCAGTTATGGGCAGAGCCATGTTCTTCCCCCAACCCCCAAAAGTAAAACATTCATTTGCTGAAACCCTAACGCCTAGTACCTCAGAATTTGGCTGTATTTGGAGGCAGGGTCTTTTAAAGAGGTAATTACATTAAAACGAGGTGTTCGTTGGGCCCTAATCCAACGTAAGAAGATTTTAGGACAGACACACACAGAGGAAAACCATGTGGTGACACAGGGAAGAGACGGCCAGCCACACCAGGAGAGGCCTCGAGGACCCTGCCAACACCTCAGTCTCAGACTTCTGGCCTCTAGAATTGGGGGAGAATCAATGTTGTTTGAGCCCCCCACTCTGGGGTACTTTGTTATGGTGGTCCTAGAAAACTAAAACAGACCCAAATATTAAAACACTGCTAAACTGCTGGTGTAGCTAAAAGGAATAGAAGTATCGTAAATCTGTAACATTTACCACCAACTAATTATGTTTTCTGCAAGCGTCTCTCTAGGATCCTTTAAATTACCACCATAAAAACGAAAACAACCCACAACAGGGTGCTGGGCTGAGAAGGCCCAGCGATGTGCAGTGGAGGTGCTCACAAGGGGGTGGAGGGCCCCAGGCCGGAACTCCCCCTTCCCTAACTCAGGACAGGGCTGTGGCTGGTAACCTCCCTCCAGCTTCCTGCAAGCCCCCAGGCCTTCCAAATTCTCCGGCCTGTAAGTCAACCTTGCCCCGTGAGAGTCAGTGTCGTGTGTGGACTTGTCCTGGCTCTGCAGCCAGCCACCTCACCAAACATCAAGCTGGGGGTTGCTCGGAAGGTATTTCACAGAAGTGGTTAAGAACTGCAATCACCTGACTGTATGCAAAAGCCATTTCCCTCCCGACAGTGGTGGGCCTCATCCAATCAGACGAAGGCCTAGAGAGCAGAGACTCGGTTTCCCGGAGAAGAAAGAGTTCTGCCTTAGACTACAGCAAACTCCTGCCTGAGTTCCCAGGCTGCCGGCCTGCCCTGCGGATTTCACTTGCCAGCCCCCACAGTCGCGTGAGCCAATTCCTTACAATAAACCTCTTTATGTATACACATACAGGCTCTGCTGCACTGGAGAACCCTGAGCGATCCGCCCACCCAACCAACTGCTGCCAGATCCCAGGGCCACACCATGACGCCTCTCAGAGACCTCCCCACTGCCACGTGTATCTGATGGCTCTCCACGCACCACCTTCCAGCCTTTCCAAACATCCTTCCACCTTCTAAGTACAGTCGTGCTTTCCCCCTTCACCCACATCCCTGAGGGCCTGGGGGAGGGGTTGGTGTCTGCTGGCTCCCCCTTAATGTCAAACAGAACAGTTCCTCCTGGTCCCGTAGGACCCTTTCTGCACCCGACCACGGGACAGCCCTGCTCCATGCTCCTTTCGGCCATCACGTCCCACTCTCTCGCTGCCTCACTCTGAGCCTACTGCTTGCCCTCTGGAACTCTTGGATGTGTTCAATATATGGAAACATATTGTTATTTTCCCCCTGAAGTTTCAAATGCGATGGGTGTTGAGAGTACTGAAAATACCAATTAAGTATGCCAATTTCATTACTTAAACATCACCTTTGAAAGTATTTGCCAAATGAGATTGCTTCTTAGCCAGAAAAATACACGTCTCAGAGCTCTGCTGAGCAGGTTCCTTTGGGACAAGTAAACTACAGTCAGACACAGCAGGAGGACTGGGTTAAGTCTGGTCTCTAATAAAATGCATCAAACGCCAAGCTAACATCATACTCCCTGGTGAAAGATGGAAAGCTTTCCCCTTAAGGCAAGGATGCTTGCTTTTGACACTTCTATTCAACAACTTTTATTATTGGAAGCTCTAGCCAGATCAATCAGGCAAGAAAAAATAATAAAAAGCCTTCAAATTGGAAAGGAAGACTTCAAATTGTATTTGTTCACAGATAATGTGTTTTATCTGTAGAAAAGTCTAAAAATTACACACAGAGACACAATTAGAGCTAATGAATAAATTCAGCAAAGTTATAGGATACAAAGTCAACACACAAAAATCAGTTGTGTTTCTATACACTGATGATGAAAAACCTGAACAGGAAATTTAAAAAAAAAAACAAAAAAAAACAACTCCACTTAAAATAGCATCAAAAATAATAAAATAATTAAAAACAACCAAGGAGGTGAAAGACTTGTGCACGGAACACTACAAAATGCTGTTATAAGAATATACGAAAGATAAAAATCGGCAAAACCTCCTGTTCCACAGGTTGGAAGACTTAATATGTTACAATGACAAAACTACCCAAAGCCATGTACAGATTCAATGCAATGCAGTTCTAATCAAAGCCCCACCAGTGTCTGTTGCAGAAATAGATAAAAGCCTTTCTAAAATTCATATGGGTTCTCATGGGTCCCAAATAGCCAAAAGGATTTTGAAAAAGAAGAATGAAGTTGAAGGACACACACTTCCTGACTTCAAAACTTGCTCCAGAGCTCTGGTAATAAATCAGACACGTAGGCCAGTGAGAGCCCAGAAATAAATCCTCATACACGGCGGATTGATTTTCAACAAGGACGCCAAGACCACTGAATGGAAAAAGGACAGTCTTTCAACAAATGGTTCTGGGAAAACTGGATATGTACATACAGTATAATGAAGTTGGGCATTTACCTCAGACTACACACAAAAATGAATTTAAAATGAATCAAACATCTAAATGCAGGAGCTAAAGCTGCAAAACTCTTGGAAGCACACATAGGAAAAAAAAAAAATGTCATGGCAGTGGAGTGTACAATGATTTCTAGAACATGACACCGAAGACACGAGCAACAAAGGAAAAAGAAAAAAGAAAAGATAAATTGGACTTCACCGAAGTTAAAAATTTTTGTGCCTCAAACAAGACTATGAAGAAAGTAAAAAGATTACTCACAGGAAGGTACAAAACAGTTGCAAATCCTATACCTGATAAGGGATTAATACCCAGAATACATAAAGAACTCCTGCAGCCCAATGACAACGGTAACAACAACCACAACAAAATCCCAAACTGGGCAAATGTTTTGACTACACATTTCTCCAGAAATAACAGGCACACGGCAAGATGCTCAGCGTCACTGGTCATTAGGGAAATGCAAACCAAACCACAGTGAGGGATCACGAAAAACAACACGTATCGGTGGGGATGTGGAGAAATGGGAACCCTTGTGCACCACCAGTGAGAATGTAAAATGGTGCAGCCTCTGTGGAAACACTATGACAACTCCTTAAAAAGTCAACATAGAATTAACATATGTTCCAGCAATTCCATGTCTAGGCATATACCCAAAAGAATCAAAAGCAGGGACTCAAACACTTGTCCACTCATGTCCGTAGCAGCATTATTCACAACAGCCAAAAGGGGACAGCAACTCACGTGACCACTGACAGATGAATAAATAAGCAAAATTAGTACACACGTACAATGAACATTACTCAGTCCTGAAAATCATGAAACTTTGATAGACGCTACAATATGGATGACGCTTAAAGGCACCATTCTAAGTGCAATGAGTCACAAAGGGACAAATGTGCTCTCACTTACATGAGGTACCTAGAAGAGGAGAATTTATAGAGACAAAAAGAGGGATAGAAGTTACCAGAGGCTGGGGTGCGGAGGGGTTGTTTAATGTGTACAGAATTTCTTTTGGGGATGATGAAAAAATTCCAGAAATGGCAGCAGTCACACAACACTGTAAATGTACTTAACTTCACTGAATTGTATACTTAAAAATGGTTAAACTTGAAAAATGGTAAATTTCGTATTTTGTTTATTTTATGCTAAAAAAACAAAAACAAACAAATAGTTGGCTATTCAGTGAACTTCCTTGAATAAAATCAACTTTCACTAAATTCTTTAATACCACCATGAGATTCAACAGAAGTTCTTAGGCTACGAAAGCTTGGAGATGTATACAGCAGTGGTCCCAGATATCGCTTCCGTACAAACTTATTTTTCTTCAAAGAACACCATCATAATTGCTTGGAACTTGTTTACACATTTTCCATTTCGATTTATCTGGACCAGCCTGGCCCTGTCTCAGTCCTGTGACTATGTGACCCAGGTGTCTGGGAGGTGAGACGGAACTCATATCACAAGCCCTCCGTTCATGGTCTGGCCACCCACAGCTGGCAGAGCGACAGGCACTGCCATTATCTGTGCTCTCCTGGAGACGGAAATACCCACACCGGCCCTGGACAACAAGCCTCAGTAGTTCTAAGCGTCCTCCATGGTACAGATTTGATGGCAGACTGTGCTACTCCAAAGAGATTCGTTTCTAAATCATCAGCTAATTTCTCAAACAATGATGTGCCCCACACAGATACTGAGGAAGAGTTTCATAAGCAGGTGGATACAGCGAAGCTTCAAAGCTCTAATGATAAAAGACTTCCTCGTTAACCGTTGTAGAATGACAGCGAAACCGTGTCAATTTGTCCTTTTTCTTCCTTTGATTAAAGGAGCTCATTGACACATTCAGCGTTCTGTGTTGCTCTCCCACGTCCTTTAGACTGTGAAAGTTAAGTATGCCTTTGCAAGAATGCCGTTATAAAGAATGTAATGGAGTCTGACCGTTTTAATTGAGTTTTGAACTTACGATAAAAATTTAAATAATTTTCACCACAGTTGGCACTTTTTTCCTTAAGAGACTATAGTGCAGAAAAAATAATCCAAGCAAAGTCAAAAGTTTGCTGATTCTAGAGTCAACATTTTTCTTAACAATGTCAATATTTACACTTCTGGATCCAGCAACTGAACTTGCACGTGTCTTTGTTCTTTTCATTTCATGTTTATTTATTTTTCTCCATTTTAAGGGCAATTTGTACCAGTCAAGCTAAAATGATACAATTGTCATAAACTTAAAAAATGTTACAGTAGGTGACACTTTTTCTGAACAGCACACTGGGCGTTCCTAACTGAAATGCCGGAGACTGTGCCAGGCAGCAGGTGACATTCATACGCCTGTCGTAGCGCCACCAGCTCTGGTTATGTTTACAGTCGATTAAACTGTCCCGGTTCCCTGTCCCATCAGGATGACTCTGTATTCTAGAAACATGAACTGGGATGCTGGCCAGCGCATGGGCGGGTCCCCGCGTTCGTCTTCGTCCCATGATGCTCCTGACCCTTTATAATGGACAAGGGGCTCAGTGCGTGCTACGCACCCTGCAATTCACACTCATGGTTCCTCTTCTGTGCCATTTCCTTAATAAAACACACTTTTCATGACCTAATCACTTGATTTCAAGGCGTGGCAATAGGTAGCAACCCACACTTGAGAATAAGGTCAGGTTTGGGTGTGTGGTCAGCTCCCCACCTCCAAGCTCACCAGCTGTTCTCTGCACACCCACACACCCTCCAGGGCACAGACTGCTGCCACTGGCCGGGACACTGCCACCCCACTCGCCCTCGCCTGCCGAACTCCCGTCCTTCCTGGCGGAGGGTCAGCGGGCTGCTCCAGACCTGGCATACACCTGAGCATTTGTACCCACCTCCTCCTTTGACTCACTCCTAGAAAAACGCAGCTGCTCTGCTTAAGGCAACCAGCCACTTCCAGAACCCCCCGAGTCACAAACTGTGCTAAATGGACACTTTCTATTTTTATTGAACCAGAAATCCAAAATGTGTATTTCATGCTGCTTGCAAACACAACTACAAAAGCAACTCCATCTCCTTAGGAAATTTACTTTGGAGTCTCTAGAACGTCTGTTTCCCACTCTCTCCTCTCTTCCCCCAGACATTCAGATGACAGCCACCGCCTGCCGCCCCAACCCTCCAGCACACACTGCACGCTCATCGCCCTGTCGTCTCTGACACCAACCTTACTGCACGTGTTAGATGGGCTAAACCCTTCTTGCTCAAGAAGTTGGCCTTGTTCCCTGCTACACCCAGAAGAGCACACAGGAGGAACTCAAGAGGGATCTGCAAACAAACGAGGCTTAACTAGTGCCATTGTTGATGGACAAGTTAAATAATAAAATTTCGTTTAAAGATTAAATATTGTGGTCATCATGTCATAATATGTGTCATTATGCTGTACACCTTAATACAGTGCTGTATGTCAACTATATTTCAATGTAACTAAAAAATATTAATTTTTTTAAAAAAGATAAAGCATCAAAAATTAACATAAAACAGAAAAGTTTCGAGTCTTCAAATAAATCATTGCAGGATTTTAAAATAAAAAAAGTGGTACCTTCCATAAAAGACAGAAGACCTGCTCCTTATTAGGAAAAATATAATTGAGCAAATTTCATGATACATTAACATAATCACTTGTAGAATTTAAAACAGATATTTGCATTCTAAATCATAATAAAAGGCTAAAAAAGAAATTAATACTGCTTTAAACAGCAAAGGGAAAATGGAAAACAGACAGAGGATGGAGCGTCCTAAACAGAAACAATTGATTCAGAGGTTGATGACATGTGGCAATGGATGTCAACTGTCCAGTTCCCTTCTGTTCAAAATAATATTCAGAAATATTCCAATGGGAAAAAAATACCCAAAGCAAACTGAAAAAGAAAAGCTTTCAAAGGACAGCTAGAAACAGGGTAGAGACAGAATGGGCAAAGATCTAAGAACAGCACAGAAACCAAGGCCAAAGGAGTGGCAGTGACAGTCAAGCATCATCTAGGACAAAGACACACGTCCACACTTTTAAAGCGAAACCCATTGATAAAAATGTAATCAGTGAAGAACGAAAATAGCAGTAGCTCTTTATCCTCCAAATAACAAAGCAACAATATAAACGAATCTTAAATGATAAGAATGAACATCCTACTTCAATAAAACTTTTACACAAAAGTAAATGAACACACAGAAATGCTAAGACCTCCAAGGAGAAACTGAGAAAAACTGTCGTTGGAGACTTCTGTTGATCACTTACGGCAAAGGAAGGACTCAAAGTGAGGTAAAAACAGTGCATAATACTACGCCTGATGAGACTGTAGACATGGGCATTTATGAAAAGTTCTCACTGGCAAGTATTTACAATATTTGAAATTACTGCTTTATAAAATTCTCAGCCACAGAGAGTATCAGTACATTTTGCTAACACCTAAAGATCTCTGGAGCCACAGAAACACCTGCAGGGGCCAGGCCTCCTTCTGCCAGCCGGCGTGAAGACACAGAGCAGACGCCACAGGCCCAGGCTGACACAGGGACAGCCAGCCACCATACCAGCAGGCCCCGTGCCAACAGGCCCCGTGCTAGAACCAAACACAACACAACTAGAAATTAGGAACGTGTGCATAAAAAACGAGAACTTAGCCACTTGAAAATTAAAAACAAGCTCTGGCCTAAATAATTGGTCCAAGGAGGAAATTAATACAAGAGTCATCTCTGGACAATTAGGACAATGAACAGCATCACATGTCAAGACAGACAGAAGGAAGGAAGAGAAACAACAGAAGGAAAACTAATGCATGACCTTTGCACCACCTACAAAAGAAAGAAGAACTTAAATGAGTAGGGCAAATCCATCCTTCAACCAGAAGGAAGGAAATCTGGTCGAAAACAAATCAGAAAGCAAAACATAACAGAATTGATGAAAATCCAAGAAAGATGACTGAAAGACAAATCTCTTACAAGTAAAAACCCACCAATATATAAAAATTTAACAAAAGAAGAGGAATATAATGATTTCTTTAATTGTATAGTCATTTTATGGACAATCATAAATAAATTTGGTAACTTGAATGAAATTATAAATTTTATTAAAGATATATACCCAAATCAGAATAAACTAAAACAAACAAACAAACAAACAAAAACCCTTAAGTGAGAAAACATTGGAGATGAAATTGCATAAAACCCACCCTCCTTCAACTCCCCCAACAAAAAGGAACCCAGGGACTCAGATGCTCTTACTATCAATTATTTTAAGGGGGAAAAAATTGATTTCCAAGTCCTTGGTAGGACTTGTGCACATTGTGTGTGTGTGTGTGTGTGTGTGTGTAAACAGACACACACACACACACACACACACACACACACACACGTATGTGGTTTCAGCCCCCATGTTTACAAGAGGAAAATGGAGTGCATCAGTCAAGGTCCCAGAGCTGTGATGGGGGGCCTGAGGAGGTGACAGTCAGTCCAGAAGTCCAGGCTGTGACCAGAACCCTCCAGCCCTGCTGTTTGGTCCCTGGACAGAAAGCAGCTGGGACCACACTGAAATATCAGCTCTGCAGCTCAGACCCTGACCGGCTAACTCAGGAACTCTGGGGTGGGTCTGCAATGCAGGGGGTGCTGTAGGAGCCCGGGGGGGGGGGGGCGGTTCTACCATACACTGACCCGTGAGAACCTTGCTGACCTCGTCCCAACCACCGGGCTGCATATCCGGTGGGAGGTGGGGAGAGGTTAAAACTCCAGGTGCCCGGGGCTGCACCCCAGACCAGAGAAAATAAAATCTCAAAAAGAGTGTTTGGGGCTCTGCAGCTCCTCAGGTGTTTCCAAAGCTGAGAACCACTGCTCTCATCTCTTTTCATTATAATTATTATTCCTTTTTATGAGGAAAAATGGGAGAAAACTACAATAAAGTTTTGAAGAATCATGCCTCACTTTCTGGGGGCTGGGGAAGGGGAACCTACAACCCCTAAGCCGTCTGAAGTAAGAAAGCCATCAGCTCCTCAAATGGCAGCCCTCAGTTCCACCCTGCAGGCTGCAGCTGGCGTGCTTGCTGCCGGTTAGAAATCCATTCCTCTTCCTGCGTGCAGATAAAAGAATCCCTTTCAGAACGCCACCTCATCCTTTCTCCACAGGCCTCTGCAGAAGGGGAGAAGGTGCAGGGACGTCACTGTCAATTACCTGCAGCCAAGAGTGACCTCACCATTCAAACTGCGTGTGTTTAGGCACAAGCGTCTGCATTTGACCTCTGCTTTTCACATTCTCAGTATTTTCTGAGAGATTTGTCTGGAATATTCTATTCAAGTATCAACAGCGGACTTCAACATCATGACGGCCACACTCCTTGTCTATTTGTTTATTCATCTGTGTGAAGCATCCACTCCTCTCAACAACCCACGTGGAACACGGTCACTGTCCCCACGCAGGGTCTGGACACTGAGAGCGGAAGGGACTCGCCTGTGGTCGCTATGCCGGCCAGTTGTGCAGTCGGTCCTTGAGCTCGGCTCTGCACAGACCCAGAGCCCAGGCCCTGAGCTACGGGGCAGCTCCCGGGAACAGGACTCGGTCTGTGGGACCCAGGGGAGGCCAATGGTACATGCATCTTCCATTTCTAGCTCCCCTGACCACGCGGGCGCTGTGGCCTGAGAGCTGGGCCTGCACTTCCGCCGTGGTCAGTGTGCAGGCACGGAGGGCATGCGTCAGCAAAGGATTGGAATGCTAATCGGTTCCTGAGGCCCCTGGAAGGAATGACCCAACTCACTTGAGATAAGCATCGCCGGACAAAGTCAGTAAACACACCTGAGCAAGGACGGCCGCAGAAAACAGCCGAGGCTCCCCACACACAGGCAGAGTGGCTGCACGTCCCCCATCATAAAGGCATCAGCAGGGTAAACAACACTGGCCTTTGGTCCTGCACACAGGCCCAGGGGCTCCGCACGGACGTCACCCGGAGCGCGTTCCATATCCGCAGATGCAGTAAAGAGACCCCTCTCAGGATAAGCAATCGTGTGCAGGAGACAAGACAAATCCCTCATTCAAGCACCGAACCCTAGACAACTTTGAAACCTGTGAGCGTGACTGTCCCAATATCACAAAGAAGGACGCAGGCTCTGAGCTGTTGCACAACCTGCCCCGGGTCACACGGCAAACCCAGGACCTCCCAGACAGGGGAGCAGAATGGAGCCAGAGCGGCCGGCAGGCTGGAGCCAGAGAAAAGAAAGGGTCAGGTGCTGTGCGGATGAGAACGTCCTACCCATATGTGACCAGGCGACACTGGAGGAAGAAGGAAAACATTATAATTCGAAATTTAAAATGTGGATTACCTTCCCATAGACCTAAACTTGGGGTCTTTTTAAAAGAACTTATTTTCCCTGATAGACGTTTTTTAATTCATGAAAGTTCTGTTTTCGCGACCGGTCTCATGATGTGATAATCCTCGATTCTTGAGTTTTATGAATAATTACAAATGCCTCTGGGTGCCTTCCAAGGGGTAGGGCTTTGTACATCCAAACTATAAAAAGAAACAAAAAGTAAGAGACTGTGCCAATTAAGTCAAAAAGGGAGAGGTTGCCACGATGCCACCCACACGGCCCAGGACGAACTACCGCCCCTCAAGCCGTCTTCACGTGGGAGGGAGTGAATGCTACCAACGCAAAGCACAGCGCTGGCATTTGTCGTCACTGCTTACAAATGAGAGCTGAAATTGCTGGGACACCGGTTCCCACTTGGTCAGTGAGATGGAGGACACTGGAGCACAGCCCCTGGATTTAAACACTTTATAAAACAGATGCACTCCAGGGCCCTTCCAACCCCCACCTAAACGGAAAGCACCGGTCACGACAGGAAAACCCAGCTCACTGATGGACATCGACTGGGAAAAAGCACCAAGGAGGTGTCTCTAAAGGACACTCCCCAGACCTCGGACTGAGATCACAAAAAACGGGAGACAGTGGCATTGGATATTCGCCTCAGTCTTTGCATGGATTCTCGGAGTCCCCTTCCATCCCGACAGCCCCAGGTCCAGTGCCAGAGCTGCAAGAATCGCGGGTCCCTGGTGCTTCAGAGAAGGGGTCGTGGGTGCCAGGCCCCAGGGCTGTGACAGGATGCAGTGATCAGGTTAATGAGCACGCTGGCTGCTTCCTGTGGAGCTGCACACAGCGCTGCAGACAACCTGACAGCCTGAAAATACAGGCTCCTTGGACGACAAAGCATCCTGTAGCAGCCCAAACAAGGGCTCTCTATGCAGGGGCCCGAGGTACACGGGGGTGAGGGGCCAAGCGCTAAGGGAGGAGACACAGACGTGGGCAGCGGCCCGTCCCACTGGAGAGTGGGGGAGGAGAGGAAGGATCTGAAGCAGGGCTGCCTCGGGGGCCCAGGGGCCAGGAGACTGCTTTTCACTGAAGACCCTTTGGGCCTGTTAACTTTGTGCCCGGTGCAGGAGTTACCACCCAAACGTAGTGACACAGTCGCTGCGTCTGAGGAGAACCGGTGCTGCTGTACCTTCCACAAGCGGGCCCTGCTCGTTGGTGACGTCCTCAAAGCACGTCCCCATTTCTGGCTCTCACAGCATCTGGCTCCTATAAACCGCAGGTGAGAAGAGCCAGCCTTGCTTCTGCGGCTGCAAAGGACTGAGAAGCAGACTTCAAAATCCACCGTGCATGTCAGAGGGGCTCGGAATCCAGTCCCCGAAAAGAACGCCATTGCACAGAGTGTTTTTCCAGGGACCGCCAGGAGGCTACCCCCACTTGCTTGCTCTCTCCCTCACTGGGCCCCCTTCTCAGTATCCGGCACAGGTATCTCCCCAATTCCAAGACCCCTAAGTATCGGGGTCCCAGCACCCGCTTCTCCAGGCGGTCCCCTCCCTCGCTCGCTGGCCTGCTCATTCCCCTTCATCACACAGACATTGAAAGCTACCTGCTGCCTGTCCCATCTGCCCCCCGGCCTCAGCCCTGAATCCGGGAGCACATGCCCAGCTCCTATGGCCACCGCAGCTTGGCTGCCTTCGCCCCCTGCCGCTTCTCCATCTCAGCACGTGGAAGGCCCCTGTGTCGACTTGCTCAGGCCGACCGTGCTGTCCGCCGTGACCCACTCTGTCTCCCCTGCGCCCACCCAACGGATCCAGACTTCAACCACTGCTCCCCAGGCTGCGTCTGGTCTGGGCACATGGCTTTGCTCCGCAGTTTTCAGGCTGCAGCTTTCTCAACAGAGCAGCCCGAGGATCTTTCCAACCGAGGCCCCACCATGCTGCTCACAGGCCCCGGGACCCCCACCTCTCTCAGAGTTTGAGCAACTCCTGAAAATTGGTTCTCCACCCACCAGCCTCTGAAGGGGAGAAGGGGAGGGGGAGAAGCTGGGGGTGGGGGACACAGGAGGCAGAGGACACAGGGGCGGAAGGGGAGGGACCAGGGAGGAGGGGGCGGTGGAGAGAGAGCCAGAGAGCCTCAGGGAAAGTAAAGCCATGTTTCAAAGTGCTTCATTCCACTTCTGCTGCTTCACTAGAGTAAAGGCTCAAGGAAGCAGTGAAGGAAAATAAAACCATTAGGCTTCGCATAAAACCCACTGATTTTTCCATGGAGTCCTTTCTGTTTCCGTGGGCTTGAAAGGAATGTCAGGAACGGGCGCCAGCCTTCTGCTCGGAGTCCCGTTTCCTGGTGAAGAGCCAGAACCAAGGCCGGGCTCAAACACAGCATCCAGGTCCCTGCTCACTGCAGTCACCGCGGGCTGGCTGAGACAGCGAAGCTCAGGACACACAGCCTGACACGAGCGGCTGTGACCCCCACCGCCCAGCACACTCCCACCCTCTACATTTTTCTCGAAACGCTTCAAATCCATTTGAAGGCTCTCAGGTCACTCACTGTGTCCCCATACAATTTCTAGCTGTTTTACAACAAAGCCTATATTTACTCCAGTGAAAATCTGTCCAGTCGAGAAACAACCTAAGCCTGAATGTTATAGGACAACTTCTCTTCTGGAGGGTTCCCCTGATAAGATGTGAGCTAACTGTTGGTACACAATGGACAGAAAACAAGATGAATACATGTCACCCCTCCCATCCTCAGTGGGTCAGGGCAAAACGGCCGTACAGACTCTGAAGTGGAATAAAGAACAACTCTGACCAGGCGAGACCCTCCCCCAAAGGGGAAAAGGTACGAGGGCATGCCCCTCACATCATGGGGATTCAGCACTCCTACTTTACAAACAGATGCTCCATTCAACTTTAAAACAAACAAACCAACAAACAAAAAACCCTCGTGTTTTCTCACGAAAAATAGGTTTAATGGGTCTATACTCAACTAGATAGATGACGCTAAAAATTCTTCAAACTCCAAAGTTCTAGATGTTCGCAAACACTTTAATCTATTTTGTAAAAACTTATAAAATTCTTTATTGTATAATAATAAACTGGGATTTTAAATTGTTTTGTTTCCAGAAAAAGTAGATTTATATATACTCCGGCCACACTAGTCCTCCGTTATCAGAGACGACAGGAATAAGCAGTGGGAACCTGGTTTTTTCCCTGAAGTTTGCATAATTTGCAGGATCTGTCATTTTCAAAGCAGTCATTTCCCCCATCGGCTCTAAGAACTCCAATGACTAAGAAAGTAATAATCTCCCAATGAAGTTGTTCACATCCATCATGTACCCTCTGGACCCTTGGACGTCCACTCATTTATCTATGAAGGAACTGGTCAAAATAACCCTTGACAGTACAAAGCAAACAGCACCTCTGAAATGTCACCCCCTCCGCTCCCCCACCCCGTCTTTAGGCTCATGGCTGTTATTTCTGAAAGCATGAAATGCCTTAAATGGAGCTATTCAATCAGAGTTTGTCCTTCTTATCATAAATCTCATCGCATGTTATTACATTCCTTCATCTTCCCTTAATTGAGACTGTAACTTAAAAAAAATTAATCCTCCTTTCAACTTAGCATGAATTGTAACAGCCTGTTGATCCTGCTTCTCCCTCAGCAATACTGTCACCAGGCTGCCCCCGCTCTCGGAAAGAAAAAAGGAAAATCTAGTTCTTGGAGACAGTTGGAATGTGAGGCCTACAGATCCCATGGAGAAACACACAGAAGCCCTCGGCAGCTCTCCATGGGGAAGCACCAAAAACGAGTGCCCTCTGCTACCTGGGGGGCCCTTTGGTACCAGGAGGTACCAAGGCAGAGCGTTCTTTGCAAAACTTCAAAGATGGCCATAAGTAACATGTTGGGAGATGCTGTTCTTATTGTCCATACTCAAAACTTGTGTGGAAGGCTAAAGGAGCTATAACACTGCATGAGGACCAAAGACACACACACACACTAGACTTCCCTACTGCATCTGTCCTCGTTTCCCCCAAGCAGGTTCACACATGGAAGCTGTGACGGTCCCCATGTCCCTCTTCCTCCATCTCAGGGCCATTCTGTTGTATGGCCTGCTCCATGATCACAAGCATGTTGACCCAGCAAGAGGCATCCTTGGGGTAAGAACTCCAGAAGGGCTAGAGGTCACTAGCCATCGCTGTCAGTAACCAGCAGTGGACAGGAACATATAGACCATGACACTCAAGCTCCAGGCCTCCTCCCCGACATTTGTGATGTCAAGTGACGCCCACTGTCAATGCCAGAAGACCCACGCTTTCACATCACCAACACACACGAGTTCTCAGTCTGATCCTGCTGGCCACTTGAAAAGGGAACAAAGACAGCAGACACCTTAGATGACCTGCCTGGACCTTCACTACAGCCTGCACCGATCCCCAGGGTCCCAAGATAACTCAGCACTGACCAGAAGGAAGGGCCCTCCAGGACCACAGTCTGGGCTATAGGAGGAGAAAGGGAAGTCCACTGTGCTCCAAAGAATCATTTTCACCATTAACAGTGTGAGTAAAATCGGTAAAGCAGTGTGGACTTGGGGTGCACGACAGTGTGGCCTCAATATGGCTGACCGGCTGCAGGGAGAATTAACTAGGTGTTGGGCCTCTGACCTGCAGGACACCACGCCTGCGTCCTGGAGCCTGGGCCACTGCCTCGGACAGTGCCTTCCTCATCAGTCCTACCCTGCTCCCTCCAGACCAGAATGCAGATGGCTGGGGGCATGCCGCCTCTGCCTGCGCAGGCACGACAGCACCCCCACCCCCCGCAGGCTGAGCCCACCAAGGGGCTACTGCAGGGGGTACACCCAAGTTAGCCAAACACTGGGGCACAGGAGAGCTGAGCTGTGGTTGCAGAGGGCCCACAGGCCTTGAGGGAAATGCTCAGAGGCTGCTTAGACATTTGAGTGGGAGAAGAGGAAATCAGACAATTAAGGCCATTTGTACCCTTCTCTCTCTCCCCCCTAAGACCCCGGAACAAACAGGGCTGGAGAGATGCAGTGAACACAGAAGGAGTGCAAGGGCTGTCCTGGTGCCCAGCCGACCACCCCTCCCCACCTACGGCCAGGCCCCATCACTCCAGGAGCCATGTCCAGGGCTGGGGGCCCAGGGCTGAGCCACAACCCAGGCTGAAGCCTCTGTGACAACACCGTTTCCCTGGTGAGCCACTCTCCCTGGTCCCTCTGAGACCCTCTTATTTTGTGTTGCAGCATCTTTTTGAAACCCAGGGGACTGGGCTCCAACTGTTAGATCAAAGAGAAGATGAGTTCTAAATGGAGCATCTTGCTACTAAAAATACGTTCCGTGTGTGCAGGGGCTGTGGCCAGCCTGCAGACCTCCGTCCCCCCGCACCTAGGACAATCAACACTGGTACCAAATGGGCGCTCGCTAGGAACTTGTGGGATGAGTCGAAAAAGTCAGGACATTGAGAACGAATCTACTCATGGTTTCAATCATGTATTCAAGCTAGTAGAGTCTACTCTCAGGTTAAGTTTGCTTTCTTTAATGCAGCGGCTCATGGAGGATGTGAGGGGGAGGCCTGCACCCGACGAGGTCGCTCTGCCATGGAGAGGACACACATTCCAGACCAGGCCTCCAAATGGCAGGAGTGTGGCGCCCAAGGGCCTGCATGCCCCCCCCCCCCACCTCCCCGACTCGCACATCCCATAAGAACATGTTTCGGGAACTATCCAGCCAGGGCTAAGTGTGCAGTGTGCAGCCATGGACTAATACACACTAGCTTTTATAGAACCGAAGACTTTCTACCTCAGACTTACCTCCAGAGAAAGCATCTTGGGAGCTGTCACGGTGACCGTAGGCGACCATCACGCCCACTGCCCTGCTGCCTCCAGGCCCCAGCTCAGCCAGTGAGTCCCTCACTCACATGCTGGATGACAGGCAAAGAGTTCAGGTCAAGAAAGCCTTTTGTGGCTACAACAGCTTTGGAAATTCGCACTCCAGAGCAATCTTTCGTCCCTAAATCACTACCCCCACTGATATTCTCTGGGGACCCAACTCACCAGTCCAGCCATAGGCCCAGCTCTGCACTCTCAGAGGGGAAAGAGATGGTCCATTTCCAGAAAGGGCGGCCTCAGGTGAAGTACTGGGGCCGGGGGAGGCAACCTGCCTGGACCTTCACTACTTCCGTGTACCCAATCTCAGGGCTGGGGGGCGGGGGGCAGGCAACACGCAAATCAGAACACAGGCTGAGTCAAGACCCGCCACCCCGCTTCTGTTCTGGCCCATCTCCAACATAACAGCTGCCAACTTGTGAGGGCTCAGTAGGACATTGTCAGAGTGGCCCAGGGGGCAGATGATCACCCCCACTTGACACAAAGTGAAAGGGTGCTGGGGGGGGGGAGCAGGGAGTCAGTGGCACGGATGGTCGTGGCATCCAGCCCAGCACGCTGACCCGCCGATCCCGGCCCAGCTCGGCTCTGTGAGTGAAGACGGGGAGAGGACACAGGGAGACAGGAGGGTGAGACCTGAAGAAACACTGCAGTCAAGGCCCGCTATTCGCTCTGCCTGCAACGATAGGAGTCCACTGATCTCACCTTAATCAATATTTAGCAGACGGTTCTCCTGCAGAGGAAGGCACTTCCTACTGGTGAAAACCAAACAGACCTTACCTGTTGGGAGCTTGTGATGGCTCTGTCTGTTTAGAGGGCACGTGGATCCTTTTAGCAGCAAAAGGGGTCATACACGATGCATGATTTTGTGATTTAAGCTTCACAAAGCTTAAATCACCTGTATAAAGGCATTTTATTAAAGATACCTGCTTTTACCCTCGCCAAGAATGTGTAAGCCTGAAAAATATTATAATGATTATGCCGAGTGGAACATCTCTAAGTTCTAGTAGCTAAATTGCCCACAAGTTAATACAATAAAGGGTGGCTGGTCACACATGTATGAAGGCCTTTGAAATGACAATGGGCAGCATGTTGGGAAATGAACTTAGGGTCACATGGTCACTTCTGAGCCCCATATGCTGAGGTTTTCCCCATCTTTTTCAGAGAAACTAATCTTTCCCTGGGTTCTGTTCCGAATGTCCCAGGACTATTCCCAAATGCCTTTCATGCACATGCCTTCAAATTTACAACACACGCTTGTGAAATTGGCTTGTTTTCTTCATAATGGGCAAAAAGAAATTAATCTGCAATTAAATAAAAATGACAGAGTTGCCTGTCAAGCTGGTCACCCTGTCACCCATTTCCGTCTATTGTTTTAGAAAGTGAATATTGAACTTCACAGTAAAGAAAACAAAGGCAATACGAGTTTTGGGCTTGATGAACTGTAAAGAGTTACTGAGACACAGCACCTCCCCCAGTAACAGCAGGACCGGTCAACAGACATGGGACAGACTGCTGCACACCCCGCTTGGCAATGTTTACAAAGCCCATCCGGCACCCACAGGGGTACCACCAACACCCCAGCTCAGACCCACAGGCTCCCTGCCCGCTCTGGCGGCTGTACTCACACCAATGAGGAAATGGGGCCCTACTGACCCATCGGTCAGGACAGCTCTCCTACAGCTTTACAGTCAGACATGACATAAACTTGAAATCTTAAAGAATCCATGCAGTTGGGTAAAAATAAATGTCTTAACTTACTTCTAAAATATTTTAGAAAGAAAGGACCTCTTGATTTCTGTTTAGTATCTTTGATATCTTCCACAAATTCCTGAGTTAACATAAAGTTTTCCTTCTGTTTAGCTTTCTCATGCTAAATATTTAGAGTAATAACAGTGACTATTTAGACATTCAACAAATCCCAACTTTCATGGCCAGGAGATGCAGCCTGTTCAGCCAGACAGCTCTGGAATGAAGTCTAGGCCTTTTCAAAGGGGGACAGGATACCCTTAATTAAAAAAAAAAAAGAAAAAAGAAATTCACGGTTGTACTGATATCAGAGACCACTGTTTTCACATGGGAAGAAGGCACTTACGAAGTCGAATTGAGAAATACGTGAACAAAATGGAATTGAAGAAAAGGCAAATTTTAAAAAAGTGATTATAAACCTCCAGCTGCTGTTGGCAGGATATGCGGGCAGCTTCAGAGAGGACCGACGTTAGAGCTGGAATGTCGCAGCTCAGGTCACTTCCATGAGGTGGACCTTACGACAGGGCCTGCCACGGCAGTGACGCCACGCCTACCGTCTGGGTGGAGGGGACAGAACGGAGCACACAGGACACAGGCAGCAGCAGCAGACCTCATGTCTATTCAAACAAGAGGCGGGCTAAGTGGCTGGCATGAAAAGGGGGACTGGACAGAAGCGAGTAATTCGCTCACTGTGCACATGGAACACTCTCAAGTTCACTAGTAACCGTGGAAATATTAACGTTAGCAACACACGGCAACAATGTGTAAGCCATCAGACCGCTACAAATCACAAGGCCTGGGAGGCCCACGGAGAGCAGGGGGCGCCTAGGGGGCAGCAGGACTCTCCGCGTCCCAGGCGGAGCTCCGTGGGCAGGCTGTGGGCGGCCACGTGGCAGCAACTCCCAAACCTCAGTTCCAGGCGCTGGAATGCTACTTCTCCTGGCTTACTGTCACACGCATATACTCGTGTACACACACACACACACACACACACACACACACACTCAGTGCCACAGTGTAACATGGAAAACTGGAAGCTGCCCAAACGTCTACAGATGCCCCTCTCCCTCGATGCAGATCACAGCAGTGACCCTGCCAAATTCACGTGGCAGAACCCAGAAGTCCTCTGTCCTTCCTCTCTCACACCTGCCTCCCTGCAATGCACGAGCCTAGTTACTTAGTGCTAGAGAAGTATCTGAAATCCACCCACTGCCTTCCTTCTGGGCTGCCAACACCAGGCCACCACTGTCATCTGACCTGGAATGAGCTTCCAGCACCCACTGCACCCTCACCTGCTCACAAGCCTGCAGGGGGCCCTCAGATGCACCCCAATGCCCACCAAAGGACACCCGGCCTGACTCACGGTGCCCTGCCTCCCTTCCAGGCTCCCAGGGAGCCGCTGACCCATGGTCTGCCCCACCCCCGGCCTCCTCCAGGTCCTCAGACACTCCCCTCCCTGGTGGCCTTTGCATGTTCTGTGCCCTCTGTGTGGGACACTTCCACCTTTGTCCACTTCCCCTCCCCCAACCCGTCCAGCTGCTGCTGCAGCGCCTGGACACCAGTCCTGCAAACATATCCAGGTGTGCTGTGGCTGCATTCCCCACCCCCAACTCGGTCTGTGTGTGTCTGTTTCCCCACAAAGAAGTGGGGACCACATCTGCCCCAGGCACTGCCCTGTCCCCAGCTCCCAGCACAGGGCAAGCAGCTCACATCTTCGGGGATCATATGAGACACGCCCAGGGCAGCCCCGTAACTGCTGTGCAGGCAAGCGCCAGGCTGCTAGGCCGCAAGCAAGCTTGGGTCCCCCTGGAAAGAGCCCATGGGCCTGATGTCAGCCCGGCTCAGCCCTGGAGCAGCTCGTCTCCGCGCGCCTCAATTCCCTCAACTGCAAAATGAGAATAAAACAGCCCTGACCTCATGCGAGGATTAAATGATGCAGTTCTCACAGTGCTTCTCACAGAGCTGGCAGGCGGGAGCACATGACAGCCCTCAGAGATTAAGACACAAGGAGCAAGGAGCTAAGGAGAGGGAGGAGGAGACAGTGGTGAACAAGGGAAAAGTGGCAGATGTGTGTGTGTATCCACCAACCCCACCCAGAGAAGGATCTAGAAGCCTGCCCAACACTGGCTTGCCGGGAGGGCCGCCAGGATGGAGCAGAGAGAGCCAGAGGGGCCAGTGTACTCTCTACACACTCCGGGTTTGCAATTTACAAAAAGGAACATGATTTATTTCTGTGATTTAGAATTTGTCTTTCTAGTAAGCAGCGCTGTTGTCAAGTTTCAGACCACTGGCCCTGCGTCCCTCTCCTCCCTCCCCAGCCCTCCCCCGAAACCTCGCACTGAGTCCCTTGTGACTCTCAAGCCCTGGATCCTCCCTTTGACCAAGAGCTGGCTCTCCCGCCCTTTCTAGGAATTCCAGAGAAATCACTGCTCTACGCCTAAAACAATGAGCCATTAAGGGCCTCAGCAAGTCACATGGACACAACTGAGGACGGCTCTGCTTCCAGCCGCTTCCAGACACGCGGGGAGGCCTCTGCCCCTCTACTTTCATTTCTTTTGCTTTTTCCTTCTCCCCTTAGGTCAAAAAAATAAAACCAAATAAAGAGGAAAGTAAGGGAAGACGATACTGCTTGTGGATAAAATCCACAATTTAGCTGTTCATGCTGCAGAAGTTTTGAGTGAGGAAGGCACGGCCATGGCTGCGTCAGATCTCTCGTCACTAAATCTAGGGGAAATGGACTCCTTGTGTGGATGCTTACGACCACTCTGAAAATAGCCCATGATCAAAATAGGCCAAGTCACGGGGCACACTCCAAAATCAAATATCCTCCAACCTTCAGAAGTTTATATTTTAAAGATAATCACACCCTTTCTTTCTTTGTGTCCTTCAGTACGCTCCACAACTCACCACTGTGGGTCCTGGTTAAAGTACGACAAGCACACAGTAAACCAAAGTTCCCAAAGAGGTGAGTGAAAGGAGAGCCTTATTCAGGTGAAACAGTTTGCAAACCAGGGCAACACAGCCTCGGGTGGAGACCCAGCATGCACTCCACCGAGACAAAAGGGAGGCTGTCTTTGATAGAGAAAGTTCCCACTCAATTTCCCAATTGGTTCAATTTTATGCAAATGAAGTTTTCAAAATCATACAGTTCTGATTGTTTAGTAAGTATTGTGCATTCTGATTGGCCATTCTAGAACAGTTCTGACTGGTCAGTATACAGCAGTTCTGACTGGTCGGTATACACACAAATGAGACACAGTTACACAGAACGAGGCAGGTCTCAGCCCGTTGGCTGAAAGAAGAAACCAGGCACTCCCTTATAATGGTGGACTCACACAGCAGGAAGCTGAGAATTCAGTCTGAGGGTCTTCCGGTGTACAGAGCCGTGAGAAGCCCCGTCAGCAAACGTCCACTGGGCTCTTATTATTTTAAAAATGTGGGCTCTCGGTTGACCTTGGGGAGTCCATCTCAGCAGATAAATTCCTTCTTGGCGTTTCTATCAGATGAATCTTTCTTCTCAGGTCCACAACACATAAGGAAAAAAATGGCCCCTCAGCTCAGAAAATCAAGACTTGAATAGGGGACATGTGCAGTTTACCCAAAGCAAAAGTGTCTGGGAAACAGTGAGTAGTGGTTTTTAGCTGCACAATTTCAATAGCGGGGAGGTCTGAAAACCGAGCCAGCAGACAGGCATGTCCAAAACTACTACTTAACAACTAAACCTACTTCTATTACCTTCACAAAATCTACCTCTATGACTTTTAATGCCTTTCCATTGTCTCTGTGTATTCAGTCGTCTCCACCCCCTGCCCAGCCCCGTCAGCAGCTTGCTCAGTCCCCACTGACCGTGCGGTCCAGCCCCCGGAGGTCTGCAGACCAGTGCCAACCAGCCCGGGTCCTGAGCCTCCATTTCCAGAAGCAACACCTGAAACTTGAAGGTACAGCAGGTCCTCAAATACCATCATTTCGTTGAACACTGTTTCGTTATAACATTGAGGAGGGGGAAGGAAAAGATGATTCTTGGCCGGGGCCACATCCTCCCTAGATCTGCGTGGACTTTCTCTGGGGACTCCGGTGTTCTCCCACACCCCAAAGGTGTGCACATGAGGGTCTCAGCCTGTCTACATGGTCATAGTCTGAGGCAGGTAGGTGTGAGTGGCCCTGAGATGGAAGGTGTCCTGTCCAGGGTGGGGCCCCACCTTGTACCCTGAGCTGCTGGGAGAGGCTCGGGCTGCCTGACCCTGAACTGGAATAACCGGGTTGGAAAAGAATGATCTTACCTGTTTTTATTCATCTTTCTTAAACGTATGTGTAGCGACATTTATTTTATATTAGAAGTGCTTTGGGTCTTTCTGTAGAAGTTCAGTGATATTTTTCTGGCCAGAAGTATGCCATAGGAACCTAACTCTTGTTTATATCAACTAGCCTCTGGTAGTATTGGTTTTGTTATACGTCATGTAGGTTAAAGTAAGTTTCCAAGAACCTACTGGTGACTGAACATGAGCGCTTACTGTACAGGACAGGAACGCACAGGGCTACCTGAAAAGTTGCGATGGGTGGCATGTTTGTGTCCCCCCAGATTCATATGTTGAAGCCCAAACTCCTAATGTGGTGGGATTAGGAGGTGGGGCCTTTGGGGGATCACAGAGGAGGTCATGAGGGTGGGGTCCCCATAATGGGATTAGTGAGAGAACAGAGAGCTGGCTCTCTCTCTCTCCACTGTGTGAGGACACAGGGAGAAGGCGGCCATCTGCAAACCAGGACCAGAACTCTCCCCAGACAACAAGTGTGCCGGCACCTTGACCTCGGCCTCCCAGCCTCCAGGATCATGACAGGTGAAGCCCCTGGTCTGTGGTGTTCTGTTACAGCCGTACCGACCACCCCACAAAACTGTTCACAAAGGGAAGAAGCATGCATTTGTTGTTTCGTAACCTCACACTATAAATAGCCCCCCCCCTTTGGTCACCCACTCCTCTGAGAACAGGCTCTCCTCCGGCCACACAGTCGCTCGCTCGGGACACACAGGCTTCAGCGACTCTGAGAAAGCAGACTGTTCTGGTTTGGCACACAAGGCGCTACGTTCTTCTGGATCCCATGTCCACCAGTTCCACCTCTGAGTCACAGCGTGGCAGCTGCCATGAGTGGTGCCCTCAGCTGACCCTCAGCTGTCGCCAAGTGCAGGTATGGCTTAGCCCCCACTGCGTGCTTTGGGGCCCAAGGAACAGCTCTTACGTGGTCTTATCAAGGGGCATCTCTCAGATTTCCCCTCCCAGTGAACCCAGCATGACGGGACCCAACTGTCCTGGTCCTGGTGTTCACGGACGTGACTGGCCACAGGGCTGAAGACCCGAAAAACCAGGACCAGCTCAGAGCAGATGCTCCCACCACATGCCACAGCTTTCTACCCGTCCCTTCCACCATTTCCTTCCCTTGCTGTGTACCAGGGGCCCATGTGAGCCTCTTGATGACACTGTCTGCCCTGCCTGGGACCTGGGAGGCCAGCTGAGCGAGCACAGGAACCCGTGATACTCTGGGATCTTGCAGTTCCTTCTCGGTCAAGGCGGACCGTGGGCACTCACTGGCTTCTTACATGAGGATTCGGCGGGACAGCTGCTTTGGGGGGAAGGTTCTGCTTTCCGAAAACACAGACCCAGCAGCAACACTGCAAACGCTGCCAGGCTTGCCAGCCTCTCGGCACCCACCACTTGCTCCCATCCGGCTCATGGGGTGGACGTGCAAAGACGATACAAAGCCCGGGAGTGACACCTTGGCTGTTTTCCTTCAAGATAAAGGAAGTAAAAAGCCACGGGTCACAAATCATTGGAAAAGCCCAGGTGGGAAGCTGGAAACAGTAGATGATGCAGGTTACTCTGCTTTCACTTGGCTCCAGTAATTGTGCAGAAAAGGTAAAGATTAGCATTACTGCCTCCTCCAATCCCCAAATGACTCTCTATTTAGAATTACCCCAAAGAAAGGGAATATGCTTTCTGTGCCAATCGGCAAGGCTTCTGCTGTGGAAGATGGGACGCCATCTCAAGGTCCCCATAAGCCAGGGCTCACGGCAGGCAGCTGAGCGGCGTGGGTTCCTTCCTTAGCAATCAGCTTCTTACACGTTTACCCTAGTCCCGACGTTCATTGTTTCTTCATTAACTCACTCTACAAACATTTACCGAGTGTGCACGCTGGTCTCGATCATAGCGCTGTCACGTACAGAGCCCTCTAGAATATGGTCTCTAACCGTCTTTTAGGGCAGAAGTGTGGCCAAATCGTGGTTGGGACCCTGTCATGAGACTATGGGAGGAGAAACCGGCTGTGGCTTGTATGACCATCACTCCTGTGATCAAGTCTGCAAGACACGCATGCACGTGTTGGGACACATGCTGATGAACTTGCTTTCCGGTACCTCGCAGGGGACCCTCAGCTGCTGGTAATTCCCAGGGGGAATGACCCTAAACACCTGGTAACTTCTTTAGGTGTCCTAGCTCTTGACACAACATTGACCAAGGTCCTCTCATGTCTGAAAAGTTTGCCCCTTGGGCCAGAGGCAAAGCCCAGGGGTAAAGGTCAGCCAAAGCCCACCTGAGCTCAGGCGCATGCTCCCGGAAACAGTTCCCGCTCCTCACTCAGGTGGAGCCTCAGTGAGGGCTGCGGGGCTTCCTCTGCAAAACCACCTCGGACTTTGGCTCCATCTAATCCACACTTAGCGTCCATTACTTAATTCTCCTCTGGCCATGGAGCTATTAAAACAGTCCCAACAGACTAACTTCAAACGGTCTCCTATAAAGATTGTTCATCTAAATCTACAGAGATTTAGATTTTTAAAATTCTATTGTCTCCCATGCTTGTGATGTCAAGTGCTCAGAAAAGGTCAGAGCCATCACACCACACAGGAGGGCGGCCCCAGGGGAGGAAGGCTGTGTTGAGACCTGAGAAGGAATCTCAGGAATCTTCCATTTTGACCAAAACAACCTGCTTTAGCTACTGAAATAACTTCCCTGTGCAAATACAGATCACGTACTGCTCACGGCCATTACCCTCCCCCTCACCTCCCAAGTAAACTGTTTCTCAACACCTCCGCACGTCCCCCGGGAATGCTCTGTGGCTTGCCATGCTGTCCCTGTGAGGTATAATAAAGAAGAAAGATTTGGTCTTTGTCCCAGTTTCTGGCACACAGCTCCTGAAACTCCTGGAATCTCACTAGTGAGGACTGTCTTTTGTACACTAATGAGATGACAGGTGGCTGGGGGCCCAAGATAAGTTGGGATGGGGGCTGGTCCCCAGAAAAGCCAAGTCATGATGAGAGGGTTAGAACTCCAGCCCCACCCCAGGAGCTCCAGAGAGGGGAAGGGGCTGGTGATGGAGTTAATCACCAATGTCCAATGAGTTAATCCATCATGCCTACATAATGATACTTCCATAAAATCCCTAAAGGACAGGGTTCCGAGAGCTTGTGGGTTGGTGACTACTCTGGGGTGCTGGAACGGAGGGACGCTTGGAGAGGGCATGGAAGCTCCAGGGACCCCCCCACCCCCATCCCAGGCATCCCTTCCATTTGGCTGTTCCCGAGTTGTATCCTTTATAATAAACTGATAAACGTTAAGTAAAGTGCCTTCCTGAGTTCTGGGAACCATTCCAGCAATTCAGGAGAAGGGGGCTGCAGGAACCCCCCAGGTTAAAGCCATTTGGTTAGCAGTACAGTGGCCTTGGACTTTGGTTGGCGTCTGAAGTGGGGCAGGCTTGTGGTGGTCTGGAGCCTTTTACCTATGGGATCCGACACTAACTCCAGGTGGGTAGTGTCAGAATTAAACTGACTTATAGGACACCCAGTTGGTGTCCAGAGAGTTGGAGAATTGGTGTCAGGAGGAAAACCCTACACATCTGGTATCGGAAGTGTTGCGAGCAAAAACAGCTTAACCTGACAGAAAAGCAGGTCACCTTCCACCTGTAGTCTGCCTTTCCACAGGGTTAGCTCTGGCCAGCTGCACCCACGCCACGTGCCAAGGGTCCTGTGGCCCCCGACACCCCTCTGAGGCTCTGCGTGCCGCGGGAAGGCAGTGACAGTGCCTGGGTCTTTGCAGGGGCAGCACCCCACAGATGCCAGCATGAACTGTGGCAGCAATACAGTGTGGCTCCCTCTGCCCTCCCACGTGTGACACTGCTGTCTCTTGTCAGCTCACCTTTTACGTGTCAGATACAAACCGCCAGCTGTGTTGTCTTCCTGGTCTCTGGGGATTAACTTTCCTGTACCCCCAAATGCTCTTGGATGGTACTTAGAGTGATGCTTGCCTCAGTTTCCTTTACAGACCCTTTAGTTCCCCCACCACTAATGTGACCTGAGGACACAAACTCAACCCTGGTGGCCGACACACTGTAACTGTCCTGTGCATTACAGCCCCAGGCAGGCTGGGCAGAGCTTCCCGTCCACCCCCCAGACTCACAGCTGACCAAATGCAATCACTTCAACTAATGAAGATCAAGCTGCCACATCACTTCCGGCATTATCATCTCCACGCCACCCCATATTTTAACCCAAAAAGCACATGAGGCCTCAGCTCCCCCCCTTATCTGGTGCTTAATAACTGCAGACCAGGTGTCCCTCCTGGGACACAGCTGACGCAACAGGGACAAAAAGTCACCCAACAGCACTGAGGGGGCCCTGGCAGGACGCCTCCATCTTCACAAGGGAGGTGGTGCTGCAGGGCCGGGCTCAGGGGAGACCCTGTACCCCAGGACCCGCCCCACCCCACATCAGCGCCTCTGGCTGAGGACCCTCCCACTTGGAACCCCAGCTTGGAGCGACCTCATACGCTGGTGACGACGCCCTCCATCTGTGAGGTCAAAATCACTGTCGAGGCACGAAGATGTTATTTGGCCTTTCCCCCTTCTCATTAGCATTTTGGAACTGAGAAATAGTTATTTCTTTCCTTAAAAGATGTTACTTACGTTTATATATAATGGGCTTATTATTTTTATGGAGGGATAGATGTCTTTAAAATTTCCGTCTTTATTTCTAAAATGGCGCCTGCCAATACATATGGCCACATCAACACAAGCTCTTCAGGGGCTTCAGCCACTTTTAAGCGTGTCCAGGGGTTCTGGAAGCAAAAAGTGTGAGAACTGCAGCCTCCACAGCCTGACCCCGCCTTGGCGGTGTCCCCCGGGGCAGCGGACCGTGCCAGCAGCCAGGACTTGGCCGTGGAGCCTGGGACAGTCTGAGCCACCACCGGGACACTGAAGTGGCCGCCCATGCAGCTGTTCAGAGAAAGTGTGGAGACTTCCTCGTTCAGAAAAGATTTTCTTAGTAACAATATGGAGTTTCAGACCTTTTCAGCCGAGACCTGGGCCCCGTACATAAATGTCCCTGGCCAGAACCCCCGGGGACAGCATTCCATCCCGGAGGGCAGCTCTGAGCAGGGCATCCCGGGAGGTTGTGACCTTGAAGAGTGGCTCAAGTATGCTGCCCAAAGGCTTATCCTGCATGGTTCTGGCAAGACGCACGTCTCTGAGTCATTTAGAACATTCTTCCCTGCCTCCGGAATAAGCCACCAAAAGGGGAGAGTCAGAGGGAAAATGTCACATGTCCAGTATTTCCAGTTTTCTAGCAGAGCTCTAGTGCTGGCCTCCCTGGGGCTCCTGACACAGACACCAGCGTGTCACCATCTGCCCTCTCCCTCTCCCATGTGAAACTGGGGGCCCAAGCTCAGCAGCACACGTCAGCACACGGTGAAATCTCCCCACTGAGAAAACACAGATGTTCTCAATTAATGCTGGCCCCGGCTGTTTGCTTCCTTCTGCTTTAACTGTGTGACGTGGGAGCCCACAGCCCATGTGGAACACTCTGTGGGGGACAGAGAGGGACTGTCTCCCCGACCTCCTCAGAGCTGCCCACTCTCGCCTGCTGCGGGATCTCAGGACTGAGCACACGTTTACCAGGGGGAAAGAGGATCTATTCCTGACCTCAGAACGTGAGATTTACTCTTCTGAATGGGGCAAGGACCTTTATAATACCCGTTGCTGCTATCCATAAAGACTCAGCACCCTGCAAGACTAGAGGAAAAAACTAGTGTGCTGAACATACAGTTCTCACCTTCGGGAAGCCAAATCGACCCTGAGAGGTTATTAAAAAGTCAAATGAACTGAAACGGCATGTGTGTGCCCCGGAACCTGGTACAGGAAGAAGTAACAGAGAACAAGCGAGACTGTGATGGAGACATCGAGCAAGTCACGTGGCCTCCTTCATGCCGTAACCACCCCCATGATCGCAAACATTCTGAGAAACAAAGATGGGGTACAATTGCGAGAGTCTTGGTGCCACCTCAGGTCCTTCCCTCCAAAAGCCTCGAAACCCAAGGTCTTTGCTGCAATACTCAAAACTGTGAGGTGGCCACCACGTCTGATCAACTGATATTACATTACAACACAGGACAAAATATTATCACCTATGTTTCCAAACTTCACAGCTTCTAGACCATTCTGAAGCCACAAGTCCCAGGACTGGCAACAACATGGAATCTTTCCTGAAAAACTCCCCCAGCAAAAGGGAATTAAAGACCTACTCTGTGCAAGGCACTGTGAAATGAATTTACCTACATTTCCCTTCAATATTTACAAACACTGACAGTAAAGAATCAACACCCTCAGAGAGAGTCACTTCTTAGTCCACGTCCCCATTCATTCAAGGGAGTGGGATTTGGGTGGAAACAGATCCCCTCTCCCTTCTTCCTTCTATGGCAGCACCCAGGGTCCAAAGAACGTGTGGCTAGGGGTCCGAAGACATGAGAGAGTAGTCCTAACTCTTCTGCTAATGCCCCCTTCACCCTGGACAAGGAATTTGACTGTGAGAAGCTCCCATTTCCTCATTTATAGAAGAAAGACGCTCTCTCTCCCTCCCTTGTGGGGCTGCCGAGGATCAAATGCAGCCGTGGAAGCTCAGTGCAAGGGAGGAAGGAAAACACCGCCCAGTCTAACTCTTGTTCTCCTCCTGCTCAAACAGCAGCACGATATCTCCTGCACGCGGGTTCTGGAGTCGTGTGGAAAAATGCAGACACCTCTCCATCATCCCACCATGACAAGAGCAGGACTATGAAATCCAGAGGCCCATAACAACCAATTCCGGTTTTGGTGTTTTGTAAAAGGTTCTTCTAAATACAATTTACTTTATAAATATTCCCATCTAAGGAATCTTCCTTAAAGCATAGGAAGACAGGATGATAGAGAAATAAAGGGCCAAACAGCTCTAAGATTAAGATACACACACACACACACACACCCCAGCAAAATGGAAGTACTTCTTTATCAGTAACTAGATGTAAATGATTAAACCCTCCAAACGAAAGGCAGAGATTGGCAGAATGGAGGGGAAAAAAACCAAAAAAACAAATACATAATCCAATGATATGCTGTCTACAAAAGACTCATTTTAGATCAAAAGATACAATCAGATTAAAGTGGAAAGATGGAAAGATATTTCATGTTAACAGTAACAAAGAGAGTTAACTACACCAACATCAGCCAAAATATACTTCAAGTGTAAACTGTTACAAAGACAAAGAAAGGCATTATGTACTGAGACGGGTCAATTCACCAAAATTATGTAACAATTATAAACAAATATGCACCAAAAATCAGAGCCCCAAAAGGTATGAGGCAAACACTGGCAGAACTGAAGGAAGAAATGGGAAATTCTAGAATAATGCTCAAGACTTTACTCCTCTACTTTCAGTAATGGACCAAGCACCAGCCTGAAGATTAACAAGGAAACAGAACTTGAACGACACTATAAACCACTTGCCTACAACAGACATGCAGAGCACTCCACCCCATCACAGAAGGATAAGGGTACACATTTTTTCAGGTGGGCATTTTTTCAGGTGGGCATGGAAGGAAGAAACCATACGTTAGGCCACAAAAGAAATCTTAACAGATTTAAAAAAACAAAAACAAAAACTGAAGTCAGAAAAAGTATCTTTTCCAACCACAATAAAATGAAACTAGAAATCCAAGCAGAAGTAAAACTGGAAAATTTTAAAATATGTGGAAATTAACACACTCTTTAAAAAATCAATGGGTCAAAGAAGAAATCACAAGAGAAATTTTAAAATATCTTGAGACAAATGAAAACAGAAACACAACATGTCAAAATTTATGGGATGCTGCAAAAGTGATAATAAGGAATTTTACAGCTATAAATGCTTCCTTTAAAAAAGAGAAAGATCTCAAAAAACTTAAATTTACACCTCATAGAACCACAAAAAGAAAAAGAAAAAAAACAACAAAATCGAACAGAAGAAAGGAAAGAGTAAAGATTAGAGTAATAATAAATAAAATATAATAAAAAATAAATATAATAAAAGAAAAGCAATTAGGAAAAAAATCAACAAAACCAAAAGTTGGTTCTTTGAAAAGATCAACAAAATTGACAAACCTTTAACTAGACTGCCTAAGAAAAAGGAGAGGACTCAAATTACTAAAATTAAAAATGAAAGTGGGAAAACTACTACTGATTTTACAGAAATGAAAAGGATTATAAGAGAATGCTATGGACAGCTGTATATCAACAAATTGGACCTAGATGGAATGGATAAATTCTAAAAACACCATCTACTCAAACAAAATCATGAAAAACAGAAAATCTGAATAGATCCATAACTAGTAAGGAAATTAAACTAATAATCAAAAGCCTCCTAATGAAGAAAACCCGTGGACTAAATGGCTTCATTGAAGAATTCTATTAAATATTTGAAGAAATACTCAAGTCAACCCTTCCCAAACTCTCCCAAAAGACTGAAGGATGGAACACTTTCTAACTCATTCTGTGAAGCAAGCATTATCCTGATACTAAAGCCAAAGATACTAAAAGAAAACTATAGACCAATATCCACGATGAATACTGATGCAAAAATCCTCAACAAAATACTTACCAACCAAATTCAGCAGCATATTTAAAGAACTACACAGCTGACCTAGCGGGACTTACTCATGGAATGCAAGGATGGTTCAGCATATGCAAAGCAATTAGAGTAATAGAATGAAGGGGGGAAAAATACATGATCATCTCATTTGATGGAGAAAAAAGCACTTGAGAAATTCAACACCCTATCATGATAACAGCACTCAGTAAACGAGGAATAGGTGGTATCTTGGTCTGTTCAGGGCACTCTAACAAAATACCACAAACCAGATAGCTTATAAACAACAGAAATGTATTGCTCACAGTTCTGGAGGCTTGGATGGCCAAGATCAGGGAACCAGCCTGGTCAAGTGACGACGCTCTTCCATGTCATAGACTTCTCCTTGCACCCTCACATGGCAGAAGGAGCTAGCAAGCTCTGTGATGTCCCTTTTATAAGGGCACGAATCCCATTCATGAGGGCTGAACCCTCATAACCCAACCATCTCCCAAAGGTCCCATCTATTAGGATTTCCACGTAGGAATTGGGTCGGGGGGAGGACACAAACCTTTCTAAACATTCTCTTATCATAAACAAAAGAGAAAGCACCAAATAAAACCCATGGGGACCCAAGTAAATGTCAAAGCAGGACACTGTGCAAATATTTACAGAGGGAATAAAGTACGGCCACTAAGAATGCCACTTGTAACAACGCAGGGCCATTCGCTGAAAAATTCTTGGCAAAATTCCTAGATTAAGTAATAGCATTAGCAATAGCTCTTACAGGATAAAGTGTCCTTTTCAGGGACTTTCTAGAGAAAAAGAAACTGAAAATAAAATGGAGGAAATGTATTAAGACCTCAGTGCACGGAGTGTGGCTGTCTGATCAGCAGCGTGAACACCACCCAGGTGGGCAGAAATGTGTTCTCTGGCTCCACCCCAGACTCACTGAATTAGAATCTCCATTTTAACACAATCTTTAGAAGATACAGGCACATATTAAAATTTACAAGGTACTGTTTTCAGACACTGTTAATATTTAACTCATGTCAGTACTGAAATTTGTTAGCGCCCTCCAGGAAAATAAGTGAAAGATACGTGTATATCACTTCTTAGTTGTTAAGTTGACCCATACGATCCCTCAGCTTACCACCCCTTACTCCACAGCTATCACTATTCTAAATGTAAGTGGTTTGGGACAGACAGGAGATAGAACTGGCTCCCAAACACCTGTTGAATGAATGAATGACTGCACAGGTCCCTGTCAAAGCCATCCAGAGCCTTCCACGAAACTCTTGTCCCAGGTGAGCGCTCAACAACTTCTGGGAGCTGCATGACCATCCATCGGTGGCACAAGCAAATGACCAAGTGAGCCGCCAACACTATTCTGACCACTCTCAGAAGCTGGCTCCCAGATACAGCCAAGGAGAAAATTATGTACAGATGACGTAAAGGAACCATCAATACATTTAGGATTTTCTTCCCTCCCTAGTATCAGATTTGAGCCAGGAGCATCTTGAGCTCAGCTGTGCCCCTTCCCGATACCTACAGGCAAATCCCCACAGGCCAGGAGGGGTCCTGGGGAAGACACCTGGACCCCCTGCCCAAGGGACGGAGGAAAAAGGGAAGGGAGAAGCAAGTGGGCTCAGTATAAACCTCTTGGTCTCTAATCTAAGGCGCTGCTCAGCATTTTCCTGTCCCTTTAATTTGACCTCTCCCAGCTGTGGGAGGACAAAGCCACTCCACACAGGAGGGAAGGGGACATTTTTCCTGATAAATCCAAATGAACTTCATGGAAAGGGTTCAGGTACCCGTAGGGCTTGAGATGGGTAAGAACTCCGGGGGTCATTTCGTACCAGTGAATTCTATGAACTACGAGTAAATCAGGCACATCACCCCAATTTTGGATTTGCCGTGTGCCCATGCCAAATACTGGCCGTGCTTCTCGGTGTGCTGCCCTGGGTGGTGCTGGGTGACCCTGGGGACCAGGCCAACTTCTTTTTAAGTCTCATGGAAAAGAAAGAAACAAGAAGGCCCACACAATGGCCTCTTTTCACACATTTTCCCAGATCTACAGGGTCCCAAGGCTCAGACCACCCTAATGCGACCTCGTCCTGCCCTTGACCTGGTTAGGCAATAATTGTGACAGGTGGGAGCTGCTAAATTTCTGACCTGAGCACTAGAAGCCCAAGTGGTCACAAGGCCCAGAACACAGCCGCTGAGCTGTGGTGACTTCTGAACAAAGCATAACTTCTTAAGCTTTGTGCCCATAAAAGTCACCTGGCTGCTTCATAAAAATGTGGGATTCCACGTCCCAACCCCGGAAAGTCAGTTTCAGAGGTGAGAGCAGGGCCTGGGCATAGGCACTGAGAAGGAGGGGCTTCAGAGGTCACACCTTGACACTGCCTGGTCTTACCTGTAAATTCCTCCACCTGGGCATTATCTGAGTGTAACCTGCCCCGTCTGAAAGGAATGTACACGTGTTCCTGTCCATGCAAGTTTCCTAAGACATTCTTACTAAATCACAGACCACACCCCAAGAGGCTGCCCGGCTCCTGTGGGACCACGACGGTTGAGCGTCGATGAATGTTGAAATGTTGCCAAACTCCAAAATTCAAAAGAGTCAGTGTTCTCTGTAAGTTCAGAAACCCAGCTCTGGGTGGTAATTAAGTGACGGCTCAAAGACCAACGAGGGATGGAGATCCTTAGATGATGCTTAAAAAACTCACATTTTATTCCACCATTCTGAAATTCCTCTAACTTCCTGGAAACCAACAGTGTGAGTCCCTGAATTCTACCCGCGGTGTTCTTTCTCAGTTAGTGTGTATCGCCCTCTATCCCACACGGTGGTGCCTGTTGTCTCTGCTTTACTGGCACAGGGACAAGGGCAGCAAGAGGTGCCCCCCGTCCGTGCCCCCTGTGCACGAACACCACAGCCCACAATGAAACTGTGCTGCAGTGTATGGTTGCCTGCCCCCCAAATTGGAAATGCATGTGTTTCGGAGGGTCTTTCCCACCTTTATGTGTGCGAGTGCTGGGGAGGGGAAAATACCATAAGCCTCGCTCCCCTGCCACCCCCCAGCCCCACCCAACAACAGAGTATGTGAGTCCTGGGCTAAAATGACACCCCTGCAAGCCCCCACGGAAAGCAAAGGGGCAGAGAGCTGCCAGAGACCAAAGGCAGTGCCTAGCCCGAGGGACACTTCTGAGCTGACGCCCTGCGGCCTAGCACTTCTGTGCAACACCCTGTCAAATCCCCGTGGTGGTCACCACTTTCATACCAACAGAGAACAGTGGGCAGGCACCCACTCCTCCAGCACCCAGCGAGGAGGGGGCCATTGGTTGGGCAGAGCAGACAGCAGCCTCTCTGGACAAGAGCTACCTGTGCGCAGGCGTCTCCAAGACCTTGATCACCACCCTGAGGGACTCCTGCCATCCACCGACAAATGGCAGTTGATAGAAGGGACAGTCAATGTGTGAAACAGGTGATGTATTTCTCTGAAGAGCCAAAGTCAGAAAGTGCCACCTGTGTCTGGGGCAGTGAGCACAGCTCCATCAGGTGTGAGGTCTCCCCACATCCCCTCACTGCACCTTAATCATCGGATAGGGTCCCTCAATGGCAGGGGACGATCTTTGGAGAAAGAGGAAATGTGACAAGGTGTGTTCATCCCAAGCGTTTCTAACAGACTATATATGTCACCAAGGTGTAAAAGAAGATCAGGTAGGCCTTGGTATTCATTTTGGGCAGAGAAAAAGGTCCATTTCCCCCCAAGTCCCTATCTGTTCATTTCCCCGGCTGCACCCCACCCACTGCCCGCCACTTGTCTAAGAGAGAGCGGCGGGTTTATCTGGGTGCAGTTATTACTTGTTACATATTAAACAATTAAGATTGGAAATGGTTACATAACTTCTTTTCACAGCGGACATCCAAGAGGCTACGGGATCCTGGGCTCCGACGGGCGGCCAGCACCGGGCTGGCGAGCGGCGCTTCGGCGAAGATGCGGCCGCTCGCATCCGCTGGACCACATCGGCCGCGGAGAGCGGCGCGCTGACCGCTGGGCTGGCCCTCCCAGGCCGGCGTATAGAAGGACAACAGAGCCACACCGCGGCCGGGACCGCCAGTGCACCCGCAGCGGCGCCGGGCACCGGCCGCGCCAGCCTTGCCGCGTGGTGTCGCTGCGCGACCGCGGATGCGGCACTGGCGGCGCACTGCGCACTGCGCACTGCGCAGCATGGGAAAATCGCGCCGCGGGATCGCACGGCTCCGCGCAGACCAGTGAGCTCGGCGCGCAACGTAAAATCCCGGGGTTCTAGGCACCCCCAGACACAGCCGGCTGTGCTCCAACGCCGAGAAGCGGCAAAACCATCGCGGCAAGGGTGGGATACCGCCCCGCCTCCCAAATACGTCCAGCGGGACCCAGCCCCGTCACTCCAGACGTGACGCTACAGCGGAGCGTCAGCCCCGCTGCCCTCGGACCATACCCCTCAGCTTCAAGGGGACGGCACTTCTGAGGAAGGTGTGGAGGAGAGCAGGGCCAGGTCCACGTGCGCTCCAGGAATCGCAGGAACAAAGCCCGATGGCGTGAAGCGGTTATGCCCCAAAGCCCCCGCGGGGCCCTCCGGCGCACGATTCCCGCTCCCTGGTTCTCAGCGCAATGCGCCTGCTCGCTCCAGGGCCTCTAGACCTCCCCCGCGGGCCACCTCCACTCTGATGGGAGAGGACACACACACACTGGCCACTCTCCAAACCCCAAATCTTTCTTACCCGCCCGTGAAATGATACAGAGCACCGCGCTGGGGGGAAATCTCAGGCTCATCACCAGTTAGACATGTGACAGGCCAGTACAGGACCCCCCAACTCCCCAGACAAGGAGAGTGAAGAAACAGCTGATATTCACCCTAAGAGAAAGGGGCTCCAGGTGATCAGACCCATGTTCTTTTCATATTTAAAGTTGATCAAATAAAAGCAGATTTGAGGCAGCTTCTGAGAGCAGCCATAGGTGGAGTGTGCACCCCAAAATGGAGGGCAACAAGCCTTTCGCAGTCGGGGCAGATCACCATGGGCCTGGGCTGCTCCCGGAGGTAGAGATGCAGCAGAGTAAACCAAGGCACGGAACCAACCCTGAGAATCTAGGAGACATCAAGGTGCAGACAGAGGAACTTGCCCAAGATCCTGAGCAAGTTACCTGCAGTCCCCAGCTTTCCCCTGGGACTCCTGCAGCCTCCAGAGTGCGAAGAGCAGGTCCCCAGGGCTGAAGGGCCTCCTCGGTCACACGCCCCCTAGACAGATCCCAGGGCTCCCAGCTCAAAGCAGCTGGTCCGGATGTGGGAGAGCAAGAGGGACGAGGAACAACGACAGGCAAGGAATCCAGAACAACCAGCCCTGTGCCGCGTGCCGCCCTCCCCCCAGCCCCGGCTTCCCCAGGCTCACACACCCGAATAACACACGCACAGAAGTTCATGCCGCTGCGGACTCTGAGTTCTGGGTAACCAGACACAAACACAGAGAAAACTTTTAAAATAAATAAATAATGCAAAAACCGGAGAGAACAAACTTTAGGAAAAAGTAAAACAAAAACATACACAAAAACTAGTACCTCCAAAAAGAAATTAAGGGGGGGGGAAAGCAGTGTCTCTAAAAACCAAGGATATTGTGCCATTAAAGTAAGAATAAGAATTTTAGGTGATGATGTTGGGTCATTGTAGGTTCACTGACGACAACACGTGTCCCATTCTGGTGGGGGAGGCAGTGGGGGTTGGGGGGCAGGGGGTATATGGGAAATCTCTGTATTTTCCACTCAACTTTTTTGCAGTGGATCTACAACTGCTCTAAAAAATAAAGTCTATTAAAAAAAGAATAATCAAAAAAGAAATAAAGAGATCCTTAGAAATTAAAGATGAAAACAGAAATTTAAAATCCACTAGAAAAGTCAGAGTCCAGTTGAGATGCTCCACAAGCCAGAACAAGGCAATAGTCACAGAACAGGGGATAAAAGATAGAGAACCAGTCCAGGCTGCTAACCACCAAACAAAAGCCATTCTCACAAGAGAAAAGAGGAAAACGGAAGAAAAGAAATTAAAGAATTAATTCAAAAACATGTCCCAGCCCCAAAGGATCTGAGTTTCCGGTTTGAGGGGCTCTGGACATAACAAATAGGACAGATCAAACCCCCAACAAGGCTCATTTTCAAGGAATTTCCAAACAGAGACACAAAGAACACCCTACCAGCTTCCAGACATGAAAAAGCGCAACAACAGCAACAACAACAAACCCTGAACATTTTTCATATAAAGAATCAAGAACCCTATTAGCCTTATTTAGAGCCACATTCTGCCTAAAGACAATGGTAGCCCTTGCATTTTCGAGGGAAAGCAAATGTCCAACGTAGAAATCTATTCTCGGACAGACTATTAGTTCTGAGTGGAGAATAAGGACATTTTCAGACATGCAAGGTCTCAAAAAATCTGCACGCACCTCCTTTTTGGAAGTTATTATGGAATGTTCGCCATCAAATTTTGGAAGGAAACCAGGCAAAAGGAGTCACAAGATCCAAGAGAAAGGCAAAGGGCACCCTCCCCGGGATGATGGAGAAGATTCCAGGAGAGCAGGAGCCCCAAAGGCACAGGAGAGGTTGTTTCCAAAAGATAAAACTGGCCGAAAACCCAGGGTGTGTGAAAGGACATTTGCACAACTGTGTCAGTTTGGAGGGGGGTGGGGCTGAGGAGTGATAAGTTCATAAAGGACTAAGCAGATGCGAAAACAACTCCAGGAGAAAACAAAATGTGCCGCGAGACAGAAGAAGTCATCGCTGTGCCCACAGGGTTTGCCAGGAGCGGCGTTTTGCGGCTGTCACGGCAGCATCAGCAGTACTGCTGGTCCAGCCATGTCACCAGGAGCGGGGACCAGGAGAGGGCAGTGGACGAGGGGGATGGGACAGAGGCCCAACTCCTCCCCTCCCAGGCAGGGACTTCAGAACACATGGGACTCTGGGGGCTGGCAGGGCGGGATGGAATTGCAACGCATTTCACAGACATCTGCTTAAAAATGGACGTAAAGACAGGAAAACACCAACGGATAATCCTGATGACTTCTGGGGAATTTAGCCTTTATGCACATATATTACTCTGATTAAAAACATCAAACCAAACTTAAAAACAGTCTGCCCTGAGAGTTGAGGGATTAGAGCGCCAGGTGACCCTTCAACCGGACAGAACTTGTGTGGTGAGGCCAGGCCAGCAGGAGACAGGCCCCGCCTGGGGGGGGGGGGGGTCGGCCATTCCAGAGGCTTCCTGAGCCCTACTGAGTCCTCACTGGCCCCGGGGAGGGGAGATGGGCCAGGCCCAGCCTGCGGTGAAGGGGTGACCCAGCTAGGGAAGGCCTTCCTGCCTTATCCTCCTCCAGGGGCTTAGGTGTCAGAGTCTCATTTCCTGGAGGCGGTTCCATGCAATCCACACAGATCTTCAGAGAAGGGACGAGCATTCTAGAAAAAGCTACCTGCAGGCTCTCAGGCCACCACCCGCAGCCTGTGCTGGCCATATCGGCCACTTAGAGGGCTCTGGACAGCACCCAGCCCCACCTTCCGCCTGCTGGGAGCAGCACTTCCGAGGAGGCGCCCAGATTTAGAGCAAGCCATCGTCCTTGGCCAAAGGAGACTTCCTACATGCATGAGCCCACTGCACAAACTTCTGAGCTTAAAAGTTACTCGGTTCATAGTAGCTGTTGGTCACTGTGGGTTTCCTGGAGCAGGGAATCCTAAAATTATTACTACTATTAGATACATGGTATTATAAAATGTTTATATTAAAGGGAGTTCTCAACTCATAAAAGGTTGGAAGAAACCACTGCCCAGACACTCTGAGGGATGAAAGTTAAAAAAACAAGTTAGTAAACCAGAGGCCCAGCTCATCAGAGAAGTGAGTCCTTGCAGGGTCTCTCCTCCAAGAGCGTCTCACGTGGGACCCAGGCAGCTTGCGGCGAGTGGCGCTGGGTCCTGCCTGTGGGCTCCCGCGTGAGCGGATGAGAGAGCAGGTACAGAGGGGGCCACAGGCACCGCTCGTGGTTGTCCCTTTCAGAGGCCCTCCGTCATGGAGCTCCTGGTGTGACATGCCTGACAGCTTACAGATGGGGCCAGACAGACTGTGGCCCCTCCACGCAGTCCCATTTCACAGAGAAGCAAGGAGCCCAGCCGCCAACCCTGCTGCCAGCTGTGGTGACAATGACGATGTGATGATGAGGGCGAATGCGCATGAAGCTCTTTCTGAGGCCACGTTCCCAGGAGCGACTATAGCTGCGGGTGCTCAGGCAGGTTGACCTGGCTCAAAACCCCAGCCAGGATTCAGAGGGACGCAGGGCTGTCCCCCGGCACAGCCTTGGGATGGTGGGCAGCGTGGCTCCCAGGGGCAGTCAACCCACCAGGACCAGCAGTCCACACTTATCTCAAGCCCAGGTGAGCAAGCTTCTCTGCAGACCCTAGACACCAATCGACCTCAGGGTTCTGAAGACAGGTATCCTCCAGCTTTGTACCCCTGGACAGCAGAGGTCGCTGGACAGCAGAGGTCGCTGCACAGCCAGCTCTGTAGCCCATCTGAGGTTGGGCATCTCAGCCGTCTCTGCATTTTTGCTCCTGGTCGCAAGGGACCAGCCAGGTGAGGAGGACATTGCACCATTGGACCTGTGAGGAGTTCCAATGACCTGCCATACGTAGGCAAGCAAAGGACTCTTACTCATAGGGGCTGATGCTCAAAGCAGGTAACTATCAATTCCATAAGGTTTTACGTGTAGACAGCTAACCTGCACAAAGCACCAGGACGCAAAAATAAAAAAAGCAGGGTCCTCCTTTCAGCAGACCTGGCAGATGACTAGAAAGCAGGATAAGCAAGCACACAAGTTGCTCAAAGCCATGGCTGAATGCGTCAGAAGCAGTGTCTCCGAGCTCTCGCCAGCAGCCTTGCACTGTGAGGGGGTTCACCCAACTCCAAGGGCATCTACCTTCACCACAGCACTTCAAGGTGAAAATCCCCGGGACTCCCACAGCACCGGTGAGCCGGTGAGCTAGTTCACTGGTTTGGACTCACCGAGCTAGTAAATGGAAGAACCAGGAGTCCAGCTGAGATGGCACGCTGTGTGCAATGGTCAGTATTGCCACTGCCCTGAATATCGAGAGGGAGCAAAATGGCGGGAGGGGAATTCCTCCCAGATCCCATCCCCACAGTGGAGGCTGAAACACACAGTCCACTCTGGCTGCTCCAGCCCAAAGAAGAGCCTCAACTTAAGGATCTGAACATTCTAGGAGCATCGGCTCCAAATCCACAGGTAAATTCAATGATTGAAAACAGGAATGATATTCTCCTTTTCCCAGTGGTATCCAGCCATGACACCACCTTCACCCTGTGGGTCCTAAAGCAGGACTAGGACTGAAGGGGCAGGGAAGTTATTCCCACCTGGACACCCCTGCTTGCACAAGAGGGCAGGAGAGCAGTTAGGGGAGCAAAGCACCTCTCATTCCCAAGCTGACCCCTTCCACCGCACAGGCCAGGAGTCCGTGGGTCCCCGAGGCAGGAAGTCAAAACCATTCAATTCCACTTCCAAGATGATTTTTGATAATTCTAGGGCATGGCTTTTTTTCTTGCCATCTCAAAGGAGAGTCACACCATTTTTCCTTCCATTGTTAAAGAAGGGCCGTCAGGCTTTCTAGGAGCTGGTGGTGGTCAGCTTCACCTGCTTGCATCTCCTCCTGGTTAACTGGCCCCATGACCACCAGGAGCACAGACAAAAAAGCCCATTGTGCCAAGACCAGTTCAGAAGCTCCCTGACGCCATAGGTGTCCCGTCAGAGGGAGAAGATGAGGGACAGAGACAGCTCCCAAGATGTGTGCGGCTAAAATACTAACCCAAATTAAATGCCAGCCAGTGCTGGGAGGATAAGCTCAGTTACGAACCCATGAGCACAGACCTGGTAGAAAGTTTCCAGGTCCCCAAAGCACCTGTTTGCCAAGCCTTGCCTACCAAGTAGCTCGACTGTCTTAATTTCTTCTATAACCTCCCATACTTCTACAGTTAAGAAAAAAATACAATAAGTTAAAAAAAAAAATCTCTACCAGCAGAAAAAGTGTTATTTAAATTTTAAACATAAGACTGATTGCTTAATTGAAAGGCAAGCAAGTATTTTCTGCTCACGAGCCCTAAACAAACCCAACTTTGGTTTAACAAGACTGAGACAGATATGACATGGGGTTTATGCCACAAACTGCAAATGCAAAGGTGTCCTTACCGTGAAACAGAACAGAAGTCCCCTGCAGCCAGCTCTCCGAGTTCTGACAGGCAGACCTGCTCGCCCCTCCACACACTTAATTACACGCTACCAGTACACAGGTGTTTCTTCCTTGCAGGTAAGAGGTGGACAGGACTCGGAGGAAACAGGTTCTGTACACTTTGCCCCCTTTAAAGCATTGGGTCTACCAACCCACAATTTCTACAGTCCTAGATGTATAGATGTTTCTGTTCAAGCAGGAGTTTGGTTGCTATACACAGTAAAGTCTTGAACCAGCCGTGTCATCAAAATCAAAGGTTCTGGGCTAGCTCTTAGTTCTGACTTTGTTGTTCTCTCCCAGTGGAGGCTGACTGGCCAGAGAGACGGTCACTGCCACGGGGCCAGTACAGCCCTGGCTTCCGATCCTGGCGGCCACCACCATACCCAGACCCCAACAAGTAGCTGGCGTGAGCCTGCCCAGTTCCAGGGTCCTGGTCCACAAATAAAAGGCATTTTGCCCTGCCAACGCTGCCTCCAAAATGGTACAGAACTCGGGCAATATGCAATTGATGATTTTAGGGGTACACAGCTTTTATTAAAACACCATTTTTTTTATTACAACAAACGTAACTACCATATCAAACTTATGACTCAGTGAATACCAACATTTTCTCCGAAAATAAATATATATTTTCATATAATCAATGGGTGGACAAAAGAAAATGTTGATAATGGCCTCAGCGACAACGACAGAGCTCTGGAAAGCTGGGAGGCCAGGGAGTGGTAACGGGCCCTGCTAGTTCTTGGGTGTGTGACTGGCAGGGGACGTCCTCTGGGCTATTTCTCTTTCAGAGGCAGATGTACGCGTGCAGAAGCATAAAACACACAGGACTGAAAAAAGAAATCCGAAACTTGGGCTCTGGTAACAGCTCTGTCATGTGCTGGCCATGTGACCCTGGGCATGCCAATTTAACCTCTTGAGCCTCAGTTTCCCCACCTGTAAAATGGGGATCCAGGGGCTGTAGAGGGCTAAAAGCAACAAGGCTTCGAACATGTCTCGTAAACTATGAAATGCTACAAAGTATCAGTCGCTACACTTCTCAGTTACACAAGCGCTGGCTGGCGCTGGCTGGGTGTGTAACCCGGTCTGTCCTCAGATTCCCTCCCTGTAATCTGGAGATTGGCCTGTGTGGCCCTTCTCTTTCAAGTATTCCCAATAAAACTCAAATGTTACGTGCAGTAATCCTAGAGTTCTGATGTTAACCGAAAAAGCCAGCCTCCACATCATTCCTGGAAACAAATTTGCTTCCAGGGCTTTTATTGAACAAAATCTTCCGCTAAAAGACACTTCACTATCCCCACAAGTTGGAATTAATTTCTTCTGCTATACAAATCTAGATTCCACCTACTTTTCCTTCTAGAAAGAAAGGGGGGGGGGCTCCAAGTCAACTGCTGTGAGAAACCACCAGCCTCATGCTGTAAACCCCAGCCAGCGCCTGTTGCTCGCTAACATGTGTTCTGAGTAAAACCGAGCGAAATGTTAAGTAGAGCACCATTTCTGAAGCTGGGGGCTCCAAACGGCTGATTCAGCATTTTCAGAAACAAAGTGTTCTGGGCCTGGCCCTGTAAACAGCAGCACCCAGAAAGTTGTGCAATTACGCGTATTCACTCACGAGCGCTACTTGTTTTGGTCTTTTCTTTGCATCTCTTGAATGAAACTGGGTACAACATTTGCGAGAAACCCTTCTTTCTAGTGCATCGCGGATCCAGCACCGTCTCAGTCACCTGTGGCTTCCCTACAGTACCCAAGGTTTCCGTCAAAGCAAACGACAAAAAGTTGGCATTTCTTCCCACCCCAGGAGAAGAGGAACACAATAAAAAGTAGAGAATACCCTAATTTCCATAGCGCACATGCTGCAGGGCCTCGCCAGGCAGGCTTTTGGAGAGGCAATCGGCGAAGGCAGACAGTTGCATCAGAAATTTCCTTCTGCAAACGGTACGGCTCTTATCACATTTCCACGGCTGGCGGGCGGCTAATCCGCGAGCCCTCAAGTTGGGGTTAGGCCCCAGCGGCGGGTAACGGGGTCACTAACGGAACCCAAAAAAAACCATCCCGAGACTGGGCCGCGTCGGGCTGGGGAGTGCCCGGCTTGGCGTGGGCTCAAGGGGGGCTGCAGGGGACCCTCCGGGCGGCCCGGGAGCGCAGCCTCGGCCCTGACCGTGGACGGGCGCAGCCCCCACCTAGCCTGGCCCTGGCCCGTGAGCTGCCGGCGTCGGACGGGATGGTTCAAGGAGGCGCTGCCCGGCTCCACAGCTCCCGGGGAACCCGCGCAGAGCCCGGCCGGCTCCGCCGCGCCCGCAGCCCCCAGCCCGGAGGCGACGCCCTTCCGCCCGCCGCGCCCCCGCGGCGCCCGGCGTCCCCGGCCCGGCGGCCAGCGCGCAGACAATGACTGCACGGGGACCGCCCGCCCGCCGGGCCCCGCCGCGCGGACCACAAAGTAACTTGCGGCCGCGATCCCCACCCAACTCCGTACCTGCGCGGCACCGCTTCGGGGGACCCTCGGCACAGCTGGGGCAGGAGCTGGCTCAGGGGGCGGGTGGGGCGCGCGGGGCGTCCCGGCCCAGCCTAGGGGCTGCGCGCAAACTTTGGCTCCGCGCGGGTCTCCGCGGCCTCCGAGCGTTGAGCCCGCTGCCGGCGCGCCGCTCGGCCCTTCCAGCCTCCTCCTGGCCTCCCCACCCCCTCGAGGGGCTTTAAACGCGCGGGCCCCGCCCGCCTCCGCCGCCTCCGCCTCCTCCCCCGGCCGCTTTTCCTGCTCCTCCTCCCGCCGCCGCAGCCGGGACCGCTCGGCGGCCGCCAGCGCGGGCGGAGCCGCGGCCTAGGCGCAGGGCGTGGTGCGGGCGCGCGGGCTAGGGGGCCGGACCCTCGGGGCCCGCAGCCGGGCGTGGGCGCCCGGGTCCCTGGTCCTGCCTCCCGGGAGCCCCAGACGCGGGACCCCGACAGCCCAGGCTCGAGCGCCGGCGGAAGACACATCGGACCTATCCCGAAAGGCAATTTGCAAACGAATTCTTTGAAACTCAAAGTCTTAACTGTATGGTCCAAATCCTGCATCACCAACACAGTGCAAGGAGGACCGAGGAGGCGCCAATGCTGGGGCCTCTGTCTGGACCGGCGGTCCAGCCCGAGGGAAAAGGAATCTTGGGTTTGCGGTGCCCGCTCACGGCCAGCCAGGTCTGGGGCCTCTTCTCTCTGATCTCAGTTTCCCCATCTGCGTGTGAGCACTGGAGTGAATGCGGGTGGCAGAGGGAGGCCATACATAGGTTCTCAGCGCCCCCAAGCCTCAGTGTCCTTATCTTTGAAATGGGCTAATAAGCCCCCCTGAGGGTGATATCCTAGGGGTTGAAAGAAGTTATACCTGGGACAGTGACTGGCACGGAGGAGACCGCGAATGAATGAAAACCATTATCATTAATATAATTATTAACGTGTCTACGGAGTCAAAATTACAATACAAATAGGATAACAATAATTATGTCTTTTTCTGGATCTTCATGTTATTAAAACAGCTAAAACAATAACTTTTTCTGAGCATTCATTTATGCCAAACGGCCACCAATCTCTCACCCAGCCCCCACTCTGGCCCTCTGAGGTTGTCACTGGGAGATGTCCACCGTGCAGATTAGGAAATCCAACCTCGCAGAGGTTAAATACCTTGCCCAAGGTCAAGTAGCTGGTAAGTGCAGAATAAGGACGATGCCAAAGCCCTTTTCAGGCACTTTTTATAGCTCCTGCTTTTCACACCTTTGGATGGATATATCATGAAAGGTCACCCTTTCCTGTAACTGAAATAGGCCTCCTGAAAATGTCTACCCATTGGTCCAAGCCCAGAAAACCATGAGATGAAAACCTAGAGAGAATGACGTGAAGGATCTTGGATTCCTGGGAGAACAGAACACAAAGGACTCGAGAGAAAATTACAGAAGAGAAAACTCAATTTGGGCCAACTTCTTACAAGTGTATGAGGTTGAACCTTGTAGCTTTGCCGAAGGCACCACTCAGCCTGCACCAGCCACGGGCTTGTGTAGATGTCTGAACGGCACCTGGGAACAGAACATCGTTTTCTCCTGAGTCCCATGCAGGCAGGTTTCATGCACTATAGCCCTGAACCCCTATATCCTTCGATGACTTTCCTAAGAGTAGGGAAGCACAGTTAGCAAATTCATACATTTATATTGATAAAATACATGTGTCTGGTCTTGGTCCATATCCAAGCGTTGCCCGTTGATCTGATAATGTCCTTGATAGTGTTCCTTTCCCCTCATCACAAGAACCCGTGTAGGGTCAGGTGTCAACTTACTGTCTCTAAACGTGTGGGTTTTCAAACATTACTATTTACTGAGAGGGGATCAAAATAAATGTCCTCCAGTGTTTTCCTGCTTACATGGATCCCTGCAATTCCTGGGACAGGCGCTCAGCCCCCACCGTCCCTGGCTCTCCGCAGATTACGCGCATGCATCTCCTTTCTGGGCAAGTCCACTCAGGGCCACTTTACAATCCAAGTTCATGAACGTGTCACTGTTGTGGGGGTAGAAGCTGCAGCTGTCCCCTGGACCCATGTCCTGGCCACGCCTGTACTGTGGGCAAACTGCACCTGAATCCCTTTCCCTGCCGCCAATTCCAAGTGCCCACCGCCCACATGACAGCAGCCAGGGTGGACATCAGCCATTCAGTGCTCGAGTTACCCTGGACCACCCAGCCGGCCAGGCGCAAGGCAGTGTGGCTTTGTGTTCAAGAGCTTCCCCAAGGGGAAATGGCCTGGCTGCAGCTAGGTGTCAGGACTGGAAGCGGCATTTTGTGAGGGTGAGGAACTCACTTATCCAAACGTGCGCAAAGGCTTGTTCAGCTGCATTGAGAGAATCCGATGGATTCTATAATTGGTACCTGTCTCCTCTGTTGACTGTAAGCATGTGACAAGGGCATCTGTGTGCTCTTCACTGCTGTCATCCTGGCACTGAGCGGGCACCCAGGGAAACCCCTCATCACTGGGAAGTGGTTCCACGCACAGGAATTTAGCAGCAGAGCAGCAGGCAAGATGCTGTGATCCCTGGCACCATCTCATACCTGCCAGCAGCCTTGGCAAAGGGAAGGTGTGCAGGTGAGCTGCTCACTGACAGTGAAGCCCTCTGGCCAGAAGTGGCCCTCACTTCTGCTTGCATGGGCAGAGGCCAGTCCATGGCCCAGCCACGCAAGGGCAGAGGCGTGGGAGGGGATGCACCTGGAGGGCAGAGCTGGACCCCAGCCAGCCATCAGAGGCGATAAGCACTGCCAGCCCACCCCAGCCCCTCACTGTGGGGAGGGCTTGATCTGCAATCACAGTATAATCATAATATGCCCCCCAGGAACCAGAGGCATCTGTTCACCCTGCAGACCCCTGGGCTCATCCCCACCCTGAGGAGTTTACCGCCCCCCAGGGTCACTCTGCATTTTGAACAGACTGCCCCATGATCCACAGCTGCCAGTATTCCAAATACAGTGGCTCCTTGAGTCGTCCAAGCCAGAGGAGTACAGGCGGCCCCAGGGTACAGAGATGGGGAGCCTGGATGGGGAGCCTGGAGGCTTTGCTTCCCAGCAGATTCCACACCCTAGCAGAGTCCTGGAGCATCCAAGATGCTAAGTGCCTAAAAGGCAGCCAAAGTAAAGGTCTGCCAGGTCGAGGGAGACGCAGGTACCTCACCAAAGCCAAGAAAAGTTACCAAGTAGTCACATTCCATCATAGAAAGCTGGGAGCGGGGCTGGAGGAGGCTGTGTGGCAGGCAGGAGACGTGACAAGAGGCCAGGCTGGAAAGGCCAGAAGGGACTTATTTGTCACCCTCAGGCATTTCTACATTATCCCAAAGGTGATGGGAGGGTGTGTGACCTGTCTGCTGCCGCGGGGCTGACCAACACAATGTGCCCCCCTCAGTGGACTGTCCATAGTCTCCCAATCACCCCCACCTTTTTTGGTTCCCTACATAGCAGTTGATTTACTGGGGATGACACTGGGCCCAGGGATTCCCATTTCAAGGGTTTGCCTGTGGAGGAAAGGATGGGCCAATCAGAAGCCTGCTCCTGGGAGCCCGAATCGGAAGTACTGGAGGAGGTCTGGACCACAGACACCAGGTGAGGACCACCGGAGCTGCTCCCATGTGTGAAGGCAAGCGCTGAAAGCAAGCCCTGAACGGACGCCCTCTGTCGATCTCCTGTCTCCCTGGGTCTGGGCCACCGCAGGCCTCCTTTCAGATTTCCATGGAAATGCATTTTCTGTACGATGTCTTAATAGAAACTCTCCTTTTCCTGAGATGCCTTGAATCAAAAATGGCTTTGCAATTCAAACAGAGGCTCGCTGAAGGATGTTTCCTCTTAAGTCTGATCTATGGAGGTTGGATTTGCCTACAGGAAAAATTAACCGCTGTGTGAATGTAATGTCAGTGAAGATAAAGAGCAGTTGCATCATCCCAGAAAGTTCGCTCTTGTCCCTCCCAATGTGTCCCCGTCCCCACGCCCTGCACACACTGATCTATGCACTTTCTGTCCCCATAGTTGTGCCTTTTCGAGATTGTCACATGAATGGAATCACGCAGTATGTAGCCTTTTGTGTCTGGCTTTTCTCACTCTGCTCACTGTGTGTGAGATTCATCTGTGTCGCTCTGTGCACCACGAGCGTCTCCTTTAAAGCTGGTTACTGTGCCGTGAGTGGACGCACCTCCTTCATTCATTCACCGGCTGACGGAAACCTGGGCGGGTCCCACTGTGGGGCAATTATGAATGAAACTGCTATGCAGGTTTTCCTGGGAAGATAAGTTTTCGTTTCTCTTGGGTAAATAACGAGAAACGAGATTGCGGGGCCATATGAAATGTGTTATAAGAAACAGCCAAACTGGTTTCAAAGTGACTTTACCGTGTGCATCTGCCCCCAAAAGGTGTGAGTGTCCCAGCGGTTCTGCGTCTCAACCAGCACTTGGTGCTGTCGGCCTCTTTAATTTCAGCCATCCCAACTGGTGTGCGAGGGTGTCTCATTCTGATTTTAACTGGCACTTTCTTCACGACAACAAATGGTGAGTGCTTTCCACGTGCTCACGTGCTGTTCATCTGCATTCTCCTCGGAAGTATACGTCTTTGGTCCAATTATTTTATTATTATTATTATTATTATTATTATTATTATTATTATTGCATCAATCGTTTCCTTATCATTGAGTTCTAAGAGTTCTTTTTGTATTCTTGATACCAGTACTTTAGCAGGTATGTGTTTTGCAAATATATTCCACCAGACTTTTCTATTTTTTTTAACAGTATCTTTCAGAGAGCAGAAGTTTTTAATTTTGTAGGTTAACAATTATCAATTTATCCTTTTGCGGTTTGTTTCTTATGTCCCGTCTGAGAAATTCTTGCCTAACCCTAGACCACACTTTTTTTCTTTGTTTTCTCCTGGAAGTTTTATGGTTTTAAGCTCCTACATTTAGAGCTAAGTCCAACTTGAGTTAGTTTTTGTAGATGACGGGACGTGAGGGTCAAGCTTTTGTTTTGCGTACGGATGGCCGCCTGTTCCACTGGGAGATCTGAGGGGTTGGAGGGTCCCAGTTGTGTCCTAGAAAACTCGATCTGGCTTCAGTGTGGAGCCAGGAGACCAGCTGGAGACTTTTGCCGGTGGGGACGATGGAGAGTTGTGACAGAGAGGGGAGAAGAGTCTCAGCATTGGACAGAGCCCATCAGGGGCCATAGTGGGACCGGAGATGCAAGACAGGGAGGGAGAGGAGCTGGGGGCTTGGGGGCAGAGAAGAGAGGCCCCTCCTGGGGGTCACGGGGTGGGGGGCTCAGAAGGGTAGCCTGTGCTCGTGACGTGACCACTGGCCTTTGGGGAGGTGGTCTATACTATGCTTAACATTTCTAGAAAAGGACTAAAAGTTGGAATCTTTTGCATAAAATCACACTCATTGCTTCTCTCAAAAATTAGCACATCTGGCAACAGGGGTCCCCGTACCCAGCAGTTCCCCTGGGGCTGCACTGGCCACGTGCTCACAGGTTAACACCAGGCTGCTTCTCTCTAGGGCAGGTCCTGCCAGCTGGGAGGCCAGTGCCCTGCCAACCTGCCTTGCGATGGCCAAAGGACATGGCTATCACAGCAGGGAAAAGCCCAGGTCCCCCACCCTCTCGATGCAGCTTCCTCATGAAAGCAGCCTGGGAATTAGGGTCCTCAGGGTGATACCCAGTCCTGAATCTGGGTGTCCAAACCTAGTCATGCCTCTAAAACATGAGGTCCTTGTCAGTCACTTACAGAAACTCAACGTAGCCCCTTAACTCAGTGAGAAGTTAATTGCCCACTAATATCTCCTATCATACAAACTTTACTTAGTGAAATCTATTTCCAGTCCAATACGCTTGATGGTTTTGACCAGCGACGTTCCAGAGGTAACAGGAGAATGTGAAATCAGAACAAAACCATGTAACTGGTAAAATTTATTTCGAGCTGTTGAAAGTTCGTGTTAGCCCAGCGGCCACGGTGTGCGTGCAGCCCCGGGGAATGGACGTGGTTGAGGCCGCATCTCAAACCTCATGCTGCAACTGTGAAAAGCAGGAGCTGCTTCAGTTCGTCAGCATACATTCTTTAAGAGGTTTAGTCTGCCTGCAAGTGGTGTGAGACTACACAGAAAATAGAACAGCTAATCCTGGCGATGTGCTTGATAACGGATCTGTAACTGGCACTCGTGGTGACAAGAAACCACATCCAGGTGGAGGGCGGGTGAGCGAGTGTTGGCATCCACGCTGGGGCCAGTGTTTCTGTCCGACAAGTGTGGCTGTTCCGAGTGCACAGAGAAGACCCGTGGTTGGTGGCGACGTGCAGTCCGCCCCGTGTATTCAGGTGTGAGCGCCACCAGCGTCGTCCTCATTTAGTCATCCAACTGAAAGGTGGAGTGGAGGTCAGTGCAGCTGGTTCCGCAAGAAGCTCCATATTGTCCCTTCTTCTTCTGCCCCTTGCTTTTTCTGTGATCTCTTCCTCTCTTTTTCTCCTTCATCCTCAAAACAGACCCTGTTTCTTCATCCCCGGCCTCACCCCAGGCAGGTGATGGATGAGTGACGCACACGTCATGGTACCCACAGTGTCAGGCGCTTCACGTACATAGTTCAGTTAATCCTGGCAATAAAATCGAGGTCAACATTATTGTCTCAGTCTTAGAGTCAAGGAGACCTCCTTAGAAGCTACGTGACTGCTCAAGGTGACAATCAATAAGTGACCAGTAAACAGAGCCACATTCATCTGACCCAAGTCCCATCTTCTTCCACTAACCGTCTTCCCTGTCACGTTTTGGCATTTTATTATTTGCCATATAAACAGCTATATAAATGTACAGCCTAAAGGGATGTCTTTTAACGTCTCCCCTTTAGGAAAAGGGGGCTCTCGTGTATTGGGGGTTAGATGTGTGTCTATGGATCCAGTGTGGAGGGAGATATTAGAGCCTTTATTTACTCAAGTCAGGGATGTTAGCTCAGCCCACCCCCTACCTGTCCCCCGCTTTTAGGGAGGCTGAGGACGGGGCTGGGGTGCTAGCTTGGGAATTCTGCCATCTGAGACCAGAGCCACCCAGCAACAGGCAGTGGGAGCAGCAGTCCCTACAGAGGCTGGAGCTGGGTTGCCGCTAACACAGCCAGGCAGTGTATCTAGAAAATCCACCAGAGGTAGGAGACTTGCAGGGGGGTGGCCCTCACTGGGGCTAGACTCCAGGTGACATTCAAAAAGCAGTCATAGGACAAATGGATGGAAGGAGCTGCAAGGTGCGGTCAAGGGCAGAAGAGCAGGGCGGTACCCAGTGCCTGGGCAAGGATGAGACTGGGCTTTGGTCCAGCAGGAAGTGGGGCAGGAGGTCAAGTCTTGCACACAGGAAAAGGCGGACACCCCATGGCCAGAACGGGGACTCAGGTCTACACAGGACCTGTGTCCCCAGCCCCACCAGTGGGCCCCTTAGGACAAGACTTCTGCAGGGTTTGAGGAGGGTAGAAGGACACGTGGAAGCTGCAGCGGCTGTGTGTTGAGAGCATCTACCCGTCAATGGGTGTGGAGGACGGTTTAAGTCTGCAAGCACCTCGTTCAGGTAACAAACACCGATAAACGCTCTCTGCGAGCACCACCTGACTGAATGGCGTTGAAAAGGCAGTTCGGAGGATGGCCTTTGAGAGTCTACCAAGGCTTCCTTAAGGAGGGGGGGGAGGAGGATGGGAATCCGGGGAGGAGGCACCCTCGCAGGGAGGGCTGCACAGCCACGGCCACCTGGGGCTCCAGGCGAGCAGGCAGCACGTCAGCAGTTGGGAGCACCCACGTTTGCATGTCACTTACTCTGCTGGGGGCTATTCTGGCAGGGTCCAGCGGGAACTTGGGAAGCAGGGACTGCCACCCACTGAGGCAGCTGTCCCAGTGTCCAAGTGGGTGCACAGACTGGGCTCCATGTCTGTTCTGGTCAAGAACTCATGCTTTGGAGTCAGACAGACCTGGGTTCCAACTCTAATTATGCATCTGATTCATTGTGTGATTTGGGACAAATTACACAGCCCCTGTAAACTCAGTTTCCTCAGCTGTCAAGTCACGATAATGATTCTTACCTCATAGGGTGGTTTAGTGGATTTTTATTTTTTCCTTAATTTTGCCCAGTGTTTCAATATTCTACTGTAAACTTAGCAGCATGAAACAACACTACTGGGTCATATTTGCAGTCCTGCAGCTCCGTGATTCAGACGTGGCAGTGCCTGCACAGCTGGCCACCTCTTCTCTGCCACGTCTGGTGATCAGAGTAACCAGCGCCTGTCCTAGTGAGGCTGCGGGAGGTTTAGGCGGGGACATGGGAACAAGTCAGACCGAAGACAAGTAAGCGGAAGGCAGCTCAGTGGGGGTCTAGAAACGGCGCCCTTTCTTTGTGGGACACAGGCTATGAATGAAAAACGGAGGAGTCTCCATGGTCTCGGCAACCTTCTGGGGTCCCAGGGGCGGCCCTGCCATTGATAAACGCTGGGGACTGCACCCCTGTGGGAGCAGTCAGGACACGCTGGGGAGCCTCACGACCCTGGGCCATTGCTCTTCGTGCCCCCCGGCCAGAAGGATGGTCCCACCTGGTGTGGCCCTCTGTGCTCTCCTCCCAGGGGGGAGGGAGAGCTCAGAACAGCAGCCTGGTGAGTCGGATGACAATGTCCAAGGACTGTACCTTTCGACCTCCTGCATGGGACAGGACAGCCTGTCCCCACCCCCCATTATGTTGACAGGTCCTTGAAAGGGACGTGCAGGGCTGCCTGCAAGGTGAGCTCTGAGCCGGGCCCCCTAATCCCGCGTTCCCTAGGGGAGCTCACACAGCCCTGGTGACACCTATCCAGCTCAGAGGCAGATGCAGGGGAAGGACGGGACTTTGGTGGATAAAAACCAAAGAAAGAAAAAGAGAAAGCAATGCTGCATGACACTGAGCATGTCTTCTTATTGCCACCCATTTCATGTAAACTTCCCTTGTGTTCGCATGTTTACAGGGAAGAGTTAAAAATACTGAAAAGGCCAACTACTTATGCAAGGTTGTGATCACAAAATACGGTGAAAGCTGCTGGCAAGTGCCGTCCAACGGAAAGGCAGGGATCTTCAATATGGGAAGCAGTGCGTCAAACCTTAGTAACAGTGTGTGACAAGTTTCAACTTGTTCAGTGCAGTCAGTCAGCTGTGAGCGACGGTTGAGAGACGTTGTGTTTTAAACTGTGCCATAAATCACCCTCCATCATGACAACGCTCCGTGTCACACACATCGTTTCTGGTACGGCAGTTTGTCAAATGAAGCCATTACGGTGTGTCCTCATCCACTTTATTCACTGGATCTGGCACCGTGTGACTTCTGGCTCTTCCCCAAAGTCAGAATGATTCAGGACATGGAGGCAGCCATGACAGCGCAACTAGAGACACTCACGAAAGAGGACTTTCAGAACTGCTTCAGAAAGATGCAGTTGAATGCAAGAACGTTGGAATGAGTATATTTGAAGTGAGGGGGAGTATTTTGAGGGGGGTTCATGGCAATGTGTCTTTGACTGTAATAATTTTTTTTTAATTTAAACATTCACTGTATTTTTTGATCACACCTCGTATAACCTTTTGCTTTTTCCCAGTATGTGTGATGGGTCTGTTTCCATTTCCATCCCAGGAGGGACTTGGGGACTCTGTTTCGTCCTAGCTGCTTGCAGGCACCCTTCTCTTCCAGTCACACCTCCACAGGCACGTCTTGTGGGGCATCTGATCCATTCCAATTTGTGTGCTTCTATGAATAGCACCACAATAAACAGCCCAGGGCAAGCTGCCTTTAAAAAATTTCCTTTACACGTCTCCTTAAACTATGACTGTTTGCCTCCCTTTCCTTTGTAAGCGTCAAGGAAGAAAAGGTTTACTTGAGTCACCCTGGACGAAGGGCTGTCCTGCGGGACCATGCCTGTAGCAAGAGGCAGAGGCCACGCTGGGCAGCCAGGCAGAGGCTCCCTTGAACTGCAGGCTTCTCCTGCCCCTCCTGCCTGCTCCTGGCACCTGCCCACGTGCGTCCTCTGCCCTGGTGACTGGCGTTCTTTGGGATACCATGGCTCCTTCAGCACTGACCAGCCAGTTACCCCACATTTCCATTTCTGTTGCCAGCAGGCTCTGTCCGAGATTCCAGAGGTCTAGAGAGCATGCTGGGGCTGGCTCGGGACATGCAGAGCCTCTGCGAGGACACCCGCAGGGCCGGACCAGGCTGGGAGCTCGGGGGAGCGGTACCAAGAACTTGAGAGAGTACAGTGTTCCTGAGAAATCCACAGCATGTGAGTTCTGTGAGAGCTCAGGGGAGAACTGCAGTGCAAAGGACAGAAGGCAAACTGTCAGGGTGTGCATCAGGGAGGGAGAGAGCAAAATGGAGGGAGGCACACAGGGGAGGGAGAGACCGAGGGGCCCTGGGGAGGACAGGAGAACCAGGCTGCCTGGTATCCCTGGGCCTCTGCCCCCTGTTCTCATCACATAATCCTCCCAGCGTCATTCCTAGCCCTCCGATTCCGCCCTTCCCACCGGCTCCATGATGACTGCTCGTCAGCACCTGGCCACAGCTCCACGTCTACCAGAAATTCTGGCTTGCGTGCCCTGCACACACTTGAAACTCAGCATGTCCAGTACGGAGCTTGTCATTACTTGGAAAACCTGACCTTCTTGTGGTCAGTGGTGGCATGACTGCCCACTCAGACACCCAGGAGGACACAGGTGACCCATCTCCCCCTACACTGAGCAGAGCAGTGCTTCTCAAAGGGTGGTCCCTAGACCTGCTGCAGATGTTCTAGAAATGCAGTCTCTGGGCCTCCCAGCCAGGCTGAACGAATCAGACACTTGGGATGGGTGAGCCATCCGTGTTCTAACCCAGTCTGGCCCGCTGACCTTGGAGAACCAGGGACTTAGCCACAGGAAGACCCAAGACTCAATTCAGACACTCTGGATCTGCCTGAACCCCAGCTTTCATGCCCCCAAGTCTGTTATGAGTGAATCTTTGCTTAATGGCCCTCTTGCCCCTGTCGTCAGAGCTCTGGGGCTCACCTTTTTACACCAACACCTACTCTGTGTCTGGCGGGGGTGGGGGTGGGGGGCTGAGTGCGGCCCATGGGCTCTATGCTGCCGTGGACTGCTGTCATGGTCTCGACTGAACCATTAACTGAACGTACGAGAGGTCCTGATGTGTGTGAAACATGGGACCACTTCCCGGGGTCCTCACTTTCTTGGGCTGTGCAGCTGCTGGCGAGGGAAGGTGACAATAGCTGGCACGTACATAGGGACCTTTTTAGGAGAGCATATCCCTATGGCACTTCCAGTCCCTCAAGGCTCCAGTGCGTTTCCTGGTACAGATTCTATGGACTGACATTGTCTTTGATATTTACTCACACCACATTTATGTCCATTTAAAAAAGTTACGTGCACAGTGCACTTGTCCCAGGCCCTGAGGAGATGGCTCTGTTGGCAGCGGCCCTCACGGCCCTGGACCTCAGCTGTGACATGGCTTCCTCACTCTTTACCTGGGAGGGTCCCTGGGAGCCTTCACCACGCCGAGAGCTGCTGACACAGCACAAGGTACGATTGCAAATAGCAAATGACCGAGTGGAAGTATGTGGGGATTAGCTGTAACTAGATACACTTGAAACCTCTCAACCTTTTTCTTATTTCAGGGTCATACTAACTCATTTCACCAACAAACCTATTGCGCAGGGACTGGGGCCCTGAAGTGTGGGACGAGGCCACACCTCTCTTCCCTGCCAAAGCTGGTTGGACTAAGGACAGTCACCTGGCCCTTGGGAGCCAATCAGAGGCTAGGGAGTGAGCGATGACATAGCCTGGCATGACACAGTGTCCCGTCCCTCCAATTCTTGCCTTAGAGCATCTGTTTGGGAAATATGGAGAGACTGACCTAGTTTGCAGTGAGGGTGGCAGGCAAAACAATGTCACGAGATAATATATGAGTAAGCAGGAGAAAACAAATGATAGAGCAAAGTACAGATTTGCTGAGAGGCAAAGGTATCCCCCAGACCCCCTCAAAAAAGTGTGAGATGAGAGAGGGGAGTGGGAAGGGTTGGCCGCTGGCGGGGTCTGCTGGCTCTGGCGGCTTCCTTCCCCGCTGGATCCACACGTATCCTCCTTTCCCCCAGCCCACTGGACTGAGCCTGCTCTTTGCAACTAAGGGAAGGTGGGCTAAGCCAGGCTTGGGGTTTATTAATACTGCAAGTACTTTCTGGAGAAGAGTTTTATTGCCATCTGTAGGAAAGGCAACAGCACTGCCGGGTCCAAGCTCATTCTTTCAAGCTGGTCAGTCTTGGGCGGGTTCTTTAAGTTCCCTGACCAGGTGCTCACGGTTCCTGAAGTACAGTAAGTGTTAGCTACTCCCAGCCCGCTCTTCCCTCCACATCCAGCCTTCCCGTTGTTATTCACAGGACTCCTGAAATCCAACTGATTTTATCTCCTTAGTTGCCTGGATCTAGTGTGATAGAGCGTGTGAAAGGGCTTTATAAACTATAAAGTGCTGCCTAAATTTGTTGTTTTTGAAGTGAGATTCCAACCAGCAGGGTTAGCATTTCTTGGGAACCCAGGCCCCACCCCAGACCTCCTGACTGGGAAATGGGGGGCACGACCTTGATGATCTTGCTCTGACAAGCCCTCCATGAGGGAGACTCTCCCCGACTTTACAGGAGCTATGGGTTTGTTCTGTGGGAACCGAACTTTCTCCACCACATCCCACCAGTTTGCTTGATCGGGAAAATGACCTGGGGTAATTGTTAAAAATAGATTGGTGATCCCCACCCTAAACTGGGGGCTCCCACAAGAGAGGCAAGGGAGTCCTAGCCATCAGCCTGTGACACACACACACATGAAAATCCAGCCCCAGAGAGCGAGCTCCCAGAGCCAAAGGCCTATCTGTCCAAGCCTCGCAGAGCGTGCCGCAGTCGGAGCCCTGAAACCAGGGCCCTGGATGGCCCAGGAATCTCACAGCCCTTTGCCCTGAGTCCCCACCCTCAGGTGACCAGAAGCCACTTGTCCTTCTCCCAAGAAGGGAAAGGCAGCAGCATCCCCTGGAGTGCAGGGCTGCCCTCTGTCTGGCGGCGCAGGCAGGAAGAGGCCAGCAGCTTCAATAGCCACCTGCAGCCCACAGCACCTTACTGCCAAGTCCCAGACCCTTTGGGGATGAACCCAGCTGTTTCCCTGTCCTGCTCTCCCCATGCACACGGAGGAAACCCTCTCCTTCCCACAATAGCACTTGCTGCAAGGAGCAGAGAGAAATTCCTAGTAATCCATAGTGTTGCTCTCCATGAGTTCACAATAAGATGGGTACAAAATTGCCCACCAAGTGGCCAAGCACCCCCAAGTCATTGACTGTCACTCCAGCACGAAATGCTTGGGACCTGGTAAGATATAAAGGGCCTGGGGGCAGCCTTGCTGGACACTCACACTGGACAGAGCCAGCACTCCCCCCTGCTATAATTGTACGCTTCCCTCTCACCTACGAGGCTGGTTAGCAAAGTCTAAGTATTGCTCTGGCGTCATTGGCTAGTCTCAAAATCACACTGGCCACCACGACAGGACGCGCGCCTAAGGGAACGAGAACCGAGAGTCCGAACACTATGTGGACAGACTGTGTGCGTGGTGAGGCAGCGCTTGCTCTGTCCTCTGTCCAGTGGGTCTGGCCACGTTGATCCCCAATCTTTATTGCGTATGCATCATGTGAGAAGGTTATTAAAATAAAAATTCTGATTCAGAGCTTTGGAGTAGGACCCGAGATTCTGAATCTCTACAATGCTGTGTGGACCACGCACTGAGTAGTAATGTCAAAAAATTACTGCCCCCAATTTATAGAAAAAGAGAAAAAAGAAAAACGAAACACAGAAGCGGAAGTTCAGAAATGTTAGTGGTCTTTCCCACCGTCTCTCAAAGCGCCACAGGAAACCAGGATTGCAGACGAGCTCTCCGAGTCCAAGTGTTGAGTCTCCCCCAACAGGAAGACGCGAGCTATGGCGCGAGGCTGCTCCACCTCACGGGTCTGAGGACCGACGTCAGCCCTGGGCTACTTTCCTCTCCTCGCCTCTGTGACTTTTTGCCTTACCTTTAACTCTGACATTAGTTCTAAACCCTAGGAGACATCTGCGTTTGTTGTTATTTAAATAATTATCTTTTAAAGAGTTTTTACAAACCAGAATAAGAAAAGAGCTTTTAAATTGACCCACATATTTATTTCTGACGCTCTTTTATGCCTTTGAGGAGACACAAATTTCCATTTGATGTCATTTTCCTTCTGCCTGAAGCGAGGACACGTTCTGGCTCTGCTGGCGGTGAGTGCTGGGAAAGTGTTTTTTATGTCTGGAAGTTTTTATTTGCCTTCTTTTTTGAAAGATATTTTCACTAGGCATGGATTCTATGGGGAGTTTTTGTGTCAGTACTTTGAAGATGTTGCTCGTTTCATTTTTCGGTTAAAATGTATTAGAAAATCATACCATCTATTGATTTGGAAGATGGCATTTTGCACTTACATTTGATTTGGGTGTGTTTACTATTCTTAGGTTACACTTTAGAATATACCAACAAAACTCTGGATTAGAATTCGGAGGAGCTAGGGACAGGTGCCTGAGCTTCCCCCTGTAGATCCGCACTCCCTTCAGGGCTTGGCACACCCACCCCCTCCACAACACGCATCATCCTTAAACAGCTCATGCTCAACAAGATGCAATAAACAGTCTCAAACACTCCCCGTCTCAGACCTTGGGCCAGGGATGGGAAGTAAGAAAACCTTAGGTTTTATCAGAGGACAAACGCCGGCGTCCTCGGGGAAGAACATGGCCCCAAAGTGTGGACTGTATGCTCTGCTTAAATGGCCCCCTTGCTTCTACACATTTGCTCGCTGGCTTCTGAAGACACATGACCTGGCTACTGAGCGGAGGCTGTTTGCTGAGGAAGCCCCCAAAGGGGGAGGTTCACTCAAAGGGGGTCTGTTTGCTGTTGTACTGAGGCAGACGGAGGACTCCTGTCCCCATTTTTCTTCAAGGGCTGTGGTTTTCATGTCCCCACTCCGTTAGCAGCTGGGGCTAAGCTTCCCCTTGGCTGGTGGGTATGGTCTTCCAGAGATCTCTGATGGCGTGCCCTCCAACTGCCCTGGCTGGCCCACACCTGCCCCTTCTCACGCTCACCTGTCGCTCCCCTCCCGCCCTGGGTTAGGTCCCCCTCTGGGCTCCCACCAGTCCTTTGAGCACCGCTCATTATGCATGTTTTGTGTCCTTACTTGATCTTTCATGGGTGAAGAGAAATGAATTAAAGTTGGCTGTGTTTCTCTCGATGCTCATATAGCTTCTATGCTGGTTGCTTTATGAATTTCGATGTTATGTTTCTTGGTACATACATATTCATCAAAGCTAGATTTATTGTGTACGGCACCCTTATCATTGAAAAGCGGCCCTCTTAATATGTCTTCTCAACTCTTCTGTATGTTTAAGGACTCTTACAACAACAAGAGTTGTTGAATCTAGTTGAACGATATTCAGATCTTGTTTTTTTCCTTTTTCTATTCTTTCCACTTCTCTATAGGTCTGAAAATTTTCAAATTGAAAGGCCAGGGTGTGGAAAGATGGCAACGTGAAAGATGCTCAGACTGCGTGTTCAACACGAGAATCCTGTGGCTTTGCAGGCGGGGGCAGCGTCAGGGCTTCAGTCTCACAAGATCTGAGATTGAGTCGTGGGTCTACTCCTCACACAGGAAACTGGATTTCCTTGAGTCCTAGTTCCTGCCTTGAAATGGGAGCTTGCAGTCATTGATAGAGCATGTGTGAAAATGGCAGGTATACAGTCACTTCCCAATAAAAGTAGCTTTTCAATTTTATGGGGGGCAATGTTATAATAAATGCACAACCAGGGTTTCTAGACTCAAAAGACCTGAATTCAAATCCCAGATCTGGCCACTTGCCCAGCCACCAAGTGCAAACAACCTGACCTCTTTTGGGTCCAGTTCTTCCTCTGTAAAATCATACATGCCTTGGAGAATTGCTCTGGGGACCAACAGTAACAACGTACACAAACTGGCCGGCTGAGAGGAGAAGACATTATTGTTACAAGAGACCAGTGTATTTATTTACAAAACACCTAATATAGTCCTCACCATGTGCCAGGCACTATTCTAAGTACTTTTTAAATATTAGCTCAACGAAATCCCTTAACAATCCTACACGTACGGCAATAATCTTAGTTGTACTTATGAGGAAACAGGTACAGAGAGATAATGACTTTGCCCAAAGTCACAGCTGGTGAGTGAGAGGTTGGGTCCTGTCCACGTGGGCCTGGCTCCTCTCTGCTGCTGTCTCTCAATATAAATACTAAGGAAGAAACATCCTATTTTCTAGGGAGTATCTTGCCATGCTGAATACTTGACTAGCTAGTTAGGATCATTTTGACAAAGTCTATATTTATATTTTATTATATTTTTTGGATTTTACAGAATATTACATCAATAACTTAACTTCTCTAGCAATTCTGGCAATCAATCAACCAGTCTGTCCACCCACCCACCCCTGAAAAAAGAGGAAAACACACAATAACAGCAAGGTCTTCCTGGTGGATGACAGAGTGAACTTAGGCCAGCCAGAAAATATTCTTCCCAAACTATCACGTGGTAGAAAATGTACAGTGCAAAGGAGAAGCTACTGCCCCCCAAAGCAGGTGTTTACACACCAACGTGCCCATCAACATGAGAACGGCCCTTACAAGGCGAGAGAGGACACAGCAGACGGGCAGCTGGGAGATACAAGGGTCTTTTCTGTGAAGCAACTACAGGGCTGTGTTCTCTTCTACCCAAAGTCCAGCGCCTTTTTTTCAAATTAAGAGGAAAGATTATCTTCTTCTATTAGAAATAAACAGTCTGTGCTGTACTAGATGGACAGAATTGCACTTGTATGTTCCCTCTGACACACGAGGGCTACTCAGAGATTGTCTTAATTAGGGGACATTCCAAATTTTGATAACTGAACATGAAAGACAGGAGAGGGAATGTCATTTTAGTGTCTGATATTTCCAGAAGGGCACAGCCACTCTTCAACACCTAGACTAACAAAACAAACCTAAACGGCAACAACAAAAAACCACACACAATAAAATCAATAACGGTGTGAGGTGACGGGTTAACTGGCCTTATTAGGGTAGTCATTTCACAATATAATACATGTATTAAATCATTGCACTGTCCACCTTGAATTACACAATGTTATATGTCAAAGCCTCAGATTTAGAGGTGATTAAAACAAACACGTATTACATCCACCACAATGTTATATGTCAATTATATCTCAATAAAGCTTCGGGGGAAAAGATCGAAGAAATACAGGGGGAAAAATCTTGTGTGTGAATCAGGCTGCTTTGGACCCCAGTAACCTCCTCGTAACATCCAGTAATTGTGTGGGAAGTGAGCACCCTACGTCGGCACTCAGTGAAGAAGGAGGCAGGACAAGTATTGGTGTAGACGTACAAATTGCTATGTATCCCACCCAAAGCACCTGGGGGGCTTCCTGCAGCATCATCGTAGGGAAGGTCCTTTCATGGCTTCCAGGCTGAGTCATCTCAGACACGACCATCACGTCACCTCCAGTTAGAGGAGAAAAGCTGTCTTTGGCTGCTCCCAGGGGAACACACTGTATTTTTAAAGGGTGACAAAGTATTCAACCAACAAACACCAAAAAATGGATTTTGAGCTTACAGGAGGTTAGTAGGAGACCCTGCCTTGTGGAAATAGAAAAGGACAGTGAAGCTGACGCCTCCGGTGGCAGGCACACAGACGATGGGCGTCAGGCATGGCCCTCGCTTGCAGGCAGGCTTGTCCCCCAGCCCACTGGGACGGGGTCTGACACTAGCATTCGGGATCAGCTTAGAAAAAGCATTAGAAAAAGAGGAGAAGATTCTTTGGTCAAAACTACGGAAAAGAAGACAAAACGACTCGGAGCCTGTAATTTCCACCCACAGTAAGTTATTTGGATAAGGCCTTACTGTCATAACCAGACTAAAGTCACTAAAAATAAAGGGCCCCTGCAAGTACGTCACCAGTTTGACCACTGGTTCTCTGTGAAAGGAGCCGGGATGTTAGGGGCCTCTGCGGAGTGCAGCCCCAGATCAGAAGCTGTTGGCTTTTGTGGAAATTTATTGCAGGAGATTTATCGACTCGTGAGATAAATATTGACCAAGCCAAAGTCAAGGTTACTGCTTATCTTCAGAAATAATAAATCCTGGGATTCTCGGTGACACAAAGTCAACATGCGCTTTGCTGCCTAAATTCCACAAGAAGAGTTTCACGAGAACCTCTGTCAGTCTCCTGTCATGACCACGAGATGCATGCGCAGGCCTGCTAGGAACCCGTCCTGTTCACCCCTGGGGGACTCACCGGGCAGCCCCAGTTTCCCCTGCAATGCGATCTCTCATCCAACCAGTGGGCTATGGGTGGTCCTCTGCCGTTACTGCTGCCAGTAAGAAGAGTCTAGATTTTCTCATCCCAGGCATGAGGCAGAATGCGCCCATGTATTCCTGACAACTGCTACATTTGGGGATAAAAGATGTTACTTTTCATATACACAACAAATGGATTCTAGCAAAGTTGAAGGAAAAGTAAAAGAAAAAACACAGGGCCTTGGTGGCAAGGAACCTGCTTCCTGGGACTGGGTCCTCTTCTACGTTTGTGGTGTCAATGCAGCCATGAGCTCTCATTGATTGGTTATTCACTCGAGTATGCGACTGCACCCGTCACCAGTCACCAGTCACCAGAGTAGGCACTCAGTGCTCTGGGAAAATCAGTAGAGATGCAGGAAAATGGAAAAGCACAGCATCTGCCCTTCAGAAGCTCTTCTCCAGGGAGCCGCGGTACCGGGCAGGGGGCAAGGATCTCAGCTGTGCCACAGCCAGCCATGCGGTCCCCGCCCTTAATCTGGGTCGTAGAATTCTTGGTCCTTGTGGATTCAGGCGGACAAATCTGGGAGGGCCTTTGCTCGCAGCCTGCCTGGCAGCCCTGACAGAATCTTGGGCCAGCTCCCCGGCCGTGATCTGTTACATCCTCCCTGTGATACCAGGTTCCCCTAAGTGCCTTCCCAGTCCTATCTCAACATAGCAGCCACTCTGCAGATCTCTGCCTCTGCATCACGTGGCCTCCTGCCCTGTGGTATCTGGGGTGCCCGCCCCTCTTCTTTTAAGGACACAGTCATGGCATTAGGGCCCACCCTATTCCAGTCTGGCCTAACCTTAGCGTGATTACATCTGCAAGGATTGTATCTCTGAATAACGTCACATTCACAGGCACGGGGGTCAGGGCTTGGGCATATCTTTGGGAGGGCATACTCCAGCCCACCACCACACTCAGACTGCCATCTGACCTGCAGGCTCTGGCCCTCAGGGTCCCTGGTCTCCTGGCTCCTCCTCCCTTCCCAGCATCCTCCCGGGTTCCCCTCCCCCACAACACAGACACACACCGTTGGTGACCAATCCGTGCATTCCTTGTTTCCAGGAGGCCTGACTCAATCCCACCCCGGAGCTTCTCTCTCGCTTTTCTCTCTGCCTGCGCCATTCTTCCTGGTCCTCAGGCTGACTTCTCCTCCAGGGCTGTGCTCAGGGCCTTTCTTGGCCACTCTACCTGAGGGCACCTGCCACTTCCTACCTGCCACGTGACTCTGCTGGCTGCCTCGGCTCACCTCTACCAGAAGTGGTTTTTAAAAATCTGTTCTCTTATTTAGGACCCGTCTCCTCCACTAGAATATAGTTTCCGAAGAGCAGGGACCTTCCTGTTTTATCTCCAGCTGCTAGAACAGAGTGAACGCCCAGCAGCATTTGTGGAACACATGAGCAGTAGGTTGGTTTCCTGCACGACAGCCCTGAGGTGGGAGTGTAGGCATCTCTGTCAGCAGGGCGCTGACTCTGATTCCTGACGACGTTTTCCTGGCCTTTCCGGGCCTCTGTCACACAGCTCCGACACTGTGGCTTTGTACCCCCCACATGGAACGTCTGTCTTCTGAAGCTTCATGAACGGCAGGTTTTCAGGAAATTTTGGCAGTTCACACACAGGCATTTTTGGCATTGAATTTTTGTTTTAAATATTGATGAGAACATGCATTAAGATTTTTTTTTAGTTGCCTTCTGCTTATTATTTTTGAGATTTTATTTCACCTTTCACATCTGTGGGCTCAGTCCCTTTCTGGAGTTTTATTCTCCCAATCATAACAAAGCGATCCAGGACTACTGTTTCTCTATCTAGACTATAGCTGGCACTTTTCCTGCAAAGGGCCACTTAGTAAATATCTTAGGCTCTGTGGGTCACGGCCTGTGTCCCAACTGCTCGCCAGTCACAGATAACATGTAAATCAGTGCACGTGGACGTGTTTCAATAAAACTTTATTTATGGATACCGAAATTTGAATTAGGTATAATTTTCATATATCACACAATTTACTCTCCTTATTCATTTTTTGAATTTTTACCCCAACTATTTAAACATGTGAGAAACACTCTTAGCTCACAGGCTAATGTGAGAACAAGTGACGGACAGGTTTGTCACCTACGGGGGTAGAAAGTCCCCACGGCCATGAATTTCACTGTGAGAATTAGCACAACCTTTAGCCAACAGCACAAACATGGCACATGACAGCCATTAATAAATGGTTGCTATGAGAGTGGAAAACAGGTGCTTTTCACGACATGAGCCAGGAGACTGAGGGCCCAGTGCACTTTCCTTGGGTGTAATTTTAAGTCTGTTGTGTTGGCACTCACTCGCCACCTGAGACATCAAGTGGTTTTCCTGATTCACTCTGGGACGAACAGAATTTGTCCTCTTCATACTTTCCGTCACTTTATTTCACTTTTTTCTGCTCTTCCTCCTCCAAAGTACTCAAATTAGGCTGCCTGTGCTTTTCTCCCAGAAATCACCAGCATTGTGGGAGCCTGTGTCTCCTGTGGCTGCCACCTCACACCATCACCGCTTGTATTGACATCACTTCCTGGTAGAAGGTATCATTTCCTGGGAAAAGGCTCTCCCTGCAGCTCAGCATCACCTGCCTCCAGGGGCTTCTCCTTTCTGCCTCGGGGACGAGGGGGGGCAGACTCCGGCGCAGTCAGCATAACCCTCCTCAGGAGGTGAAGATGGGGACAGTGATCAGGACCATGCAGAACTGCAAAGCCTATATTTTAGGAAGGCTCATGCAGAGGTAAGCTGAGACCCTCTTGTGAGATGGAGAGACGAACCAGGTTACTCTGCTCAGGTAAGTATGTCCAAGAGGAAAACTAACGTAGGCTGTCACCTCTCACTCAGAGGCACATGGTTAGAGAGGTGGTAGGCTTTGGAAGCAGCCTGCCTGGGCTGCTCTTACTACCTGTGTGGCTGCCAACGGTCACGTCACCTCTCAGGCCTGATAGTCCCATCTGCAAAATTAGGATGATAAACGTAATAGTGTACACCTCAAAATGTCGTTAGGATGAGGGCTGGCCCGGTGGCTCAGGCGGTTGGAGCTCCATCCATGCTCCTAACTCCAAAGGCTGCCAGTTCGATTCCCACATGGGCCAGGGGGCTCTCAACCACAAGGTTGCCAGTTCAACTCCTCGAATCCCACAAGGGATGGTGGGCTGTGCCCCCTGCAACTAACAATGGCAACTGGACCTAGAGCTGAGCTGCGCCCTCCACAACTAAGACTGAAAGGACAACTTGAAGCTGAACGGCACCCTCTACAACTAAGATTGAAAGGACAACAACTTGACTTGGAATAAATTCCTGGAAGTACACACTGTTCCCCAATAAAGTCCTGTTCCCCTCCCCCAATTAAAAAAAATGTCGTTAGGATTAAAAAAGCTAATATATGCAAAGCCCCTTACATCAGTGCCTGCCTAGTGTGGAACATTTAATAATTGCTAATTTTTTATAAGCTTTTTTAAATTTTGGAATAATTTTAGATTTACAGAAAAGTTACAAAGATAATACAAGGAATAAACTTTAACTCTTTGAAATATTATGTGATTTAAAAAAATAATAAATATGAAAACACTCAAGTGAAGTAAAAAAAAAAATATATATATATATATATATATATATATATTATGGAAGCTGCATTAGTCAGGATAGGTTAAATTATTACACAGTAACAAACAACCCCTAATCTTGACACAACAGAAGTTAATTTCTTGCTCATGCCACATGTCTAACATGGCAGGGGCTTTGCTGATCACAGGGATTCTGGGACCCAGGCTGACAGAAGCTTCATCTCAACACACGCCTCCCATTGCTGTCCCTGTAAAAGGGGTGTGGCCAATCACATACCGGCTTTTAAAGCTTCCAAAAGAAAGTGGTGCATGCCACTTCTGCTTACATTTCATTCAGCAAAGCAAGTCATATGCTCACTTCTAACTTCAAGGGGGCTGAGAGGTACAATTTCAGTATCTCCCTGAAAGTGACAAACACTGGAGATAATTGATGAATAGTGTTGATGGCTATTAAAGATGAAACAAAACCAACAAAGAAACAATAACAGAGTACACGTTTGGTATAATAACTTTACGATAGCACACTTTCATTTCTCTCTTCCTGGCCTTGTGCTATTTTCTTTTGTATTTGCTATATTGAGATATAATTCACATACCATAAAATCCACCTTTTCAGAGTGTACAATTCAGAGCTTTTTCAGTTATTCACAAAGTTGTGCGTTCCTCACCGCTGTCTAGTTCCACAACATTTTCAACACCCTACAAAGAAACCTCAAACCCCTTAGCAGTCACTCCCTCTTTCCCTCTCCTCCCAGCCTATGGTGACTAGTTAATTACTTCCTATCTCTATGGTTTTGCCTATTCTGGACATTTCATACCAACGGAATACACTACGGGGCATTTTGTGCCTGGCTTCTTTCATGTAGCATGCTGTTTTCAAGGTTCATCTATGTTGTAGCATGACTCAATACTCCATTCCTTTTGTGACCAAATAATATTCCATGTATGGACATACTAAATTTTGTTTATTCACTCATCAGTCAATGGACATTTGGGTTTTTTCCATTTTGGGGCTGTTATGAGTAATGCTGCTACAAACATTCATGTGCAGTTTTTGTGCAGCTGTATGTTTTCAGTTCTCTTGGGTATATACCTAACAGTGGAATGGCTGAGTCATATGGAGATGCTTTAATGTTTTGAGGAACAGCCACACTGTTTCCCAAAGCAGCTGCACTATTTACATCCCCACAAGCAATGCATAAGGACTCCAATTTCTCCACATCCTTGCCGACACTGGTTATTTCCCATTTTTTTAAAATAAAGATCAGTCTAATGGGTGTAAAGCAGCAGTATCTCATTGTGGTTTTGATTTATATTGAATAATGAATACAATGAATAATGATTTTGAGAATCTTTCGATGTGTTTATTGTTATTGTGTACGTCTTCTTTGGAGAGATGTCCATTCAAGTCTTTTGCCCACTTTTAAATTGTTTTTGTTTGTTTGTTTGTCTTTTTAGTTTTAAGACATATATATATATATATACATACATACATATATACACACACACACACACATATGTATATATATTCTGAGATGTCTTTCTGTAGTTTTGGTATCAGAGTAATACTTGTCTCATAGAATGAATTGGGGCATACTCTCTCCTCTTCTATTTTTTTGTAAAGGCTTGTGAACTATTAGTGTTAATTTTTCTTAAATGTTTGGTAGAATTTACCAGTGAATCCATCTGGCTCTGAACTTTTCTTTGTGGGAAGTTTCTGAATACTAATTCAATATGTTTACTTGTTATAGGTCTATTGGATTTTCTATTTCTTCGTGAGTCAGTTTTGGTAGTTTGTGTTTTTCTAGGAATTTGCCCATTTTATCTAGGATGTTTTATCTGTTGGCATTCTATTGTTCATAGTATTTCCTTAGAATCATTTTTATTTCTGCAAGGTCAATAGTAATGCTCATTTTTTCATCCCTAATTTTATAAATTTAAGTTTTCTCTTTCTTTTTTCTTGGTCAGTCTAGTTAGAAGTTTGTCAATTTTGCTGATCTTTTCGGAGAAGCAACTTTTGATCTTGTTGATTTATCTACTGTTTTCTATCCTCTATTTCATTTATTTCTGCTCTAATCTTTATTATTTCCTTTCTTCTGCTTGTTTTTGGTTTAGGTTGCTCTTCAGTTTTCCATGTCTTAAGCTGAAATATTTGGTTATATTTGAGATATTTCTTCTTTTTAATATAAGTGTGTACAATTATAAATTTCCCTCTAAGCACTGCCTTAGATTCATTGCATAAGTTTTGATATGTTGTGTTTTCATTTTTTTCTTCCAAAAGTATTTTCTAATTTCCCTTGTGACTTCCTCTTTAACCCATTGATTATTTAGGAGTGTGTTGTCTATTTTCCACATATTGGTGAATTTCTCAAATTTCTGTCTCTAAGTACATTCTGTTTCTGTCAGAGAACATCCTTTGTATGATTTCAGTCCTTCTGTTTGTACTTGGATTTATGTCACGGCCTAACCTATGGTCTACCCTGGAGAACGTCCACGGCCACTTGAGAAGAATGTGTATGTTGTGGTTGTTTGGTGGCGCATTCAGTGGCTATCTGTGTGGTCCGGTTGCTTTATTATATAATTCAAGTCGACTTCCTTGTTGATCTTCTGTTGCATTTTTTATCTGTTATTGAAAATGGGGTATTGAAGCCTCTGACTATTATTGTTGAATTGTCTGTTTTGCCCTTTGCTTCTTCCAGTCTTTGCTTCGTTGTCTTCAGGCTTTTTTTGTTAGTTTAACATGTTTATGTTTGTTATGTCTTCTTGATGGATTGATCCTTTTATCATTATAAAAAATGTCCTGGCCAGAGTCGATTCCTAGGAGAAATAGATGGACTGTGTTCACGCTGGGAAATCAGAAAAAGGATGGAAAGGATCTGGTCAGTCTTGAACAGAGATCTGTGAACTTACAACCTCAGGGCTGGTCCCACTTGGCCACCTGTTTGGTGCTGGGGTGAGGTTGGGAAAGAAAGAGGCCCTGAACTTTATTTCTTACTCTCCATCGCCTAGTTCCACCTCCATCTGAAGCCTGCTTATCTGTTCTTTCTTTGGGGTTGCTGAGATAATCCAAAATACTACAAAAAGCTTCATTCCTCTCACCAAAATTCATGTAAGATGAGTTTATCTTTTGCTACAGCAAGTGTTGATTGAGACTCAGAAGGAGCTGGAGGAAGCTTGGTGGGTGAGGCAGCCTGGGCGGTGAGCACCTGCTCAGAGGCAGGGGGTCTGTGCCAGTGGAGAGTTGGACCTACTCCTTCAACACCAGACACGTCCGAGGGGCCTTTGCTGAGAACAGGTATTGCCCCCTGACCTCCACAGATCAGCTCCAGGGAGTGAGAGGAAGCTGTGTTTGCCATCATGTCCCCACCCAAGCCACGCTCAAATAAGCAGTGAAACCTCTAGACCTTAGTCATCAGTCAGGGAAAATTATAAACTTCTAAGCGTGTGGCTGCTCAGAGATACCACATTTCCCTTGTATAATGAGCCTGCAGTTTGTGGCCAAGAATGACTTAAGAACAAGTGAACTCACTGTCTAAAAGGAGACTTTTTATCACTATCAATTGCTCCCTGACTGACAGGGCTGTCATTTCTTTTGGTAGGAGAGAGAGCCAACGTACAGAGAGAAAACCTAGAAGTAAACACAGTCTGCATAATGCCAAGGCTTTGTGTTGCCAAAGTCAAAAGAGCAAGTTCCTGCGTAAGACCCCACTTACTCCTGCTTCTTTTACAGAGAATTTATCATCCAAGTCAGTTCCAGGGACAGCCACTGCCCCATCGCAGTAGGGGCTGGGCTGGGCCTGGAGGCCCATGGATGAAATAATTACTGTCCATGCAACAGAGGTGCTCAGAGTTGGAAGTGGAGAAGCTGGTAGCAACGCATTAGGATTCCACGTGACGCATCCTCCCCTACAGGCATATATTGCTTCTGCACACAAAGAATGAGCCAACTGATGTTGCCTGTAAGAGCCACAGAGGAGGTGACGTGTAACGTAGCTGTTTCGGGATGCATGGGAGTCACCACGTGGAGCAGCCGAAAATGTGTCCTGTCAGAGAGACAGCATGGAAGGGGAGAGGAACGGCAAGTTCAATTAGCAACCAGTGACAGCTTAGTTAGAACGCAGGGTGTGGGGTGGGGGGGAGGCTGGAAAGGTAGGCTGGAGCTGGGGCACAGAGCATGGCTGGCAGTGGCAGGGAGAGGAAACACCACATATGTTTTCTAAGTAGTGGTTAGTATAGCCAGATTAGCATTGAGAAAATCATTCCAACAGGAAGGCTGAAGATGTGTTTGGAGGATATACACGCCAAGAGACGCGGTAGCAGGCTCTTGTGGGCACCCAGGCAAGCACGGTACGCTGACATGACCTGAGAGGTCGGTCATACTTCCTTCTGGCTCCATTTTTAAATATTTGCCCTACTGGTAATTTCATATTGTTACTAGGAAATTCTTAGAGACAGCAGCAGAAGGCACACTGCAGATGGCAGCGATAGTTTTCACAGCTTTTATGGTGGGTAACAATACACTTGACATTTTTTCTCATTAAATGTGAGTTTTGCTGTTTGATTATACATGCTAGGCATCTGTGATCTAAAATTACAAATGTGAAAAGCAACAGCTCCAATGTTTCAGTCAATAAATACACAGAAGACAGTCAACATGAAACAGCTCCTTCATCTGCTCTCTTCACGGAGGAGCTGGGGTGACACTGACAGCAGTGTTGGCAGTGGCTTTGCCTTCCTTCTAAGGAGAGCAAGGGCTCTGCAGTCCAGACTGCTAATTACCCCCTGGGGTTTCCATAGAAGTGAGTGGTTTCCATTAGGAAATCTCCAGGCTAAGGGCCGGCAGAGCTGGGAGGGATCCGGGGTTGTCATTGTGGCAATTAGGGAATTTCCAGAGGGACCGTGGGAGGTAGAATTTCGCTTGGCAATCCAGACGTAATGGAGATGCGGGTGAGGTCCGTGGGCAAGTCCAGGGACCAGCAGGCAACGTTTGTCTTCCTCCTGAAGGTAAGGCTCATCAGTGTGTGAGTGTGAGTGTGTGAGTGTGTGTGTGTGTGAGAGTGTGTGAGTGTGTGTGTGAGTGTGTGAGTGTGAGTGTGAGTGTGTGAGTGTGTGTGTGTGAGTGTGAGTGTGTGAGTGTGTGTGTGAGTGTGTGAGTGTGTGTGTGAGTGTATGAGTGTGTGAGTGTGAGTGTGAGTGTGTGAGTGTGTGAGTGTGTGTGAGTGTGAGTGTGTGAGTGTGAGTGTGTGAGTGTGTGAGTGTGAGTGTGAGTGTGTGAGTGTGTGTGTGTGAGTGTGAGTGTGAGTGTGTGAGTGTGAGTGTGTGTGAGTGTGAGTGTGTGAGTGTGAGTGTGTGAGTGTGTGTGTGAGTGTGTGAGTGTGTGAGTGTGAGTGTGTGTGTGAGTGTGCGTGTGTGTGAGTGTGAGTGTGTGAGTGTATGAGTGTGTGTGAGTGTGTGAGTGTGTGTGTGTGTGAGTGTGTGAGTGTGAGTGTCTGTGTGTGTGAGTGTGTGAGTGTGAGTGTGTGAGTGTGAGTGTGTGTGTGAGTGTGTGAGTGTGTGAGTGTGAGTGTGTGAGTGTGTGAGTGTGTGAGTGTGTGTGAGTGTGAGTGTGTGAGTGTGTGAGTGTGAGTGTGAGTGTGTGAGTGTGTGAGTGTGTGAGTGTGAGTGAGTGTGTGAGTGTGAGTGTGTGAGTGTGTGTGTGAGTGTGTGTGAGTGTGTGTGTGTGTGTGTGTGTGTGTGTGTGTGTGTGTTCCCTGCTGATAGAGAAGATGGAGACTTGTAAGTAGAACTCCCTTCTCACAGGCTGGTCATAGAAGATGAAGAGGTCTTCCCACTTCTAACTGCTCTGATCCATTGGCAGTGGCTGCCCGGAGACGTGCTGAAAACAGGTTACGTGCCTGAATCAGCCTGATGGCCAGCGGTGACAGATGGATTAGTGATGTCTGCCATGGGCGCAGAATGCAGGCGTAGCACGACTACTGCTTATATGCCATTTGGACTATATGTATACAAACAGAAAACGTGGAAATGCAGATTCCAATAGATTGAATGGGATCTAAACATCAGTGACAAGAAGAAGTAGAAGAATAAGTCCCAGATAAGGACATTCTGCTACAGTCATGGAATAAGGATGAGGCTTTTTATCACGTTGGGTGGGTCTGTGTGTTGCAGAGAAGACATGACATAGCATGTTTAATGTGTAATGATGAGGGGACTGAGGGGAGTCAAACTAGTCAAGATGACAGGAGAGAATGTGACAAAGTGGCGGAGAGGAAAAGGAACTCTGGACTGATGGAATTAAGCAACGGCTATGGAGACCATAGGACCCAAATTGTAGCAAGAATACTCACAACGCTATTCACAAGCACAATCCTATTTCGGAATCACGTCAGTGTGAGATTTCACCTCTGTTGGGGTCTTAGAGCCTCAGTGCTGCTTTGAAACCCAGATTACCAGGATCCCCATCCAGGTGGTTGTATTAATTTCCTAGAGCTGCCCAACGAAGTACCAGAGACTGGGCAGCTTAAACAACACACATTTATCGTCTCACAGTTCTAGAGACTACAAATCTGAGATCAAGGTAACGGCAGTGTTGGCCCCTTCTGAGGCCTCTCTCCTTGGCTGTAATGGCCACCCTCTCCCTGTGTCCTCACATGGTCTGCCCTCTGTGCCTCAGTGTCTGTATCTTAATCTCTTCTTATAAAGACACCAGTCAGATTGGATCAGGGCCCACTCTGATGACCTCATTTTAACTTAATTACATCTTTAACGGTTCTATTTATAAAAAACAGTCACATTCTGAGGTCCTGGGGATTAGCTCTTCAACATATGAATTTAAGGGGCTACAATTTAGCCCATAGCAGTGACCTCAAGAGCTTCACGGGTGACCTGATGTTCCATCTCCCAGAGCTTATTCGGGGTGCCCACGTCGTCCTGACCCCTGGGTGTTTACTGTCCCGTCTGGGAGTTCAGACCCCAGACCTGAGGTCTCTTGTGAAACCTCCCCATTCTGGAAGGTACATCTGCCTGTCACGGCCCTCGAGACCTCTGGGAGTCAGCCAGTAGGTGAGACACAGGTCCTGGCCTGCAGTTAGCGTGGGCTGGAGGAGGGGCTGGGACACATTTACTGACAAGTTGAGCATCTCAAAGAGAAGGAACGAGGTGTCCCAGACAGAGTGAAGGAAAGCACACACAGGCATGGCCCTCCAACGTGATATCACTCATTTCCACCTGCCCCACCTAACCCAGCAGCTGGAAAGCCTGGCTCCTCCTTCCCTTTGCTCACTGCTCCTAAGGAGGGGAAGAATCATGGCGAGATCCTGACAGCCCTCAGAGCACGTGTTTAATGACTTAAAGTTTCTGTCCAGACGCACTCCACCTTACCTTGTGGTTAGCTTCCCGAGGTCAGGCTGAATTTAGCCTGTGACCAACGGGTAGTTGGTTTTGTCAGCTTCTGGGGTCTCAGCGGAAGACTGAATTGTGAAGCCCCATTATGTCCTCTAACCTACTTCTCAAGGGAGCCCCAAACTTTTCATAATCAAGTTAATATTTTGCTACACTTTGTCTCCTATCAGTGAGACCCGGAAGGGAAGAGAGGTAAGGGGAGGATTTCAAACATCAAAATCTACCCTGAATCTCCAAGCATTCTGTATTTTATAGATTGTTGTGACAATTAAATAAGTAACACATATGAAGTGCCCAGAACTTGTCTAAGCTTGGAAAAGGTGGATAGGTATTCAACTGTTAGTCCCTTCCCTCTATCCCATCCAAAGAGAGCTCTGTTTAGTACTCGCTAGACCCTCCTAACAGCTTTGTGTAGGTGTGCCCAGCCTCAGGAGGTTCAAGATCCTGGAAGAAAGGGAACTTGGCCTTGAAACCCCAGAGGTGATTGACAGGAGAGCCCACCCTGAGGTGGGACCCCAACATGGGTGCCATTCCTAAGATGTGTGGTGCAGAAAACATGGAGTAAGGAGTGGACATATCAGGCAAGATTGAGTTCTCTTCCATTTCCCCACCTGCTCATCTTTGGTCTGTTCTCTACACAGCATCAGATGGTCCTGTTAAAACGCAAGTTTACAGCATGTCTCTTCTCCACTAAAACTCCGATGACTTCCCTTCATTCTGGTTGAAGACAAAATCTTTACAATGGCTTGTAAGTCCTTTCCCAATCTCACACCCCCTTGATGTCTCTGCCCTTGTCTCCCCATTGCTGTGTCTCCAGTATGCCAGGCAAGCTCCTCTCTGCTCTCGCTCTTCCCTCATCCTCTGATTTCCCCCCATAAATGATGGTGCACTTACTTCCTTACCACCTCTGGGTTCATACAAATGTCACCTTTAAGTCAGCTTTCCTTCTTGAGGAAACAGACAGGAAGTGTCCCCATTTCCTGCTTTTGTTTTCATCACAGCACTTATCAATAGATGGCATACCCCATATCTTTTTCATATTGCTTTTATAATGTCTTCTGTCTTGAAAATAAACTCATTGAGGATAGGACTTTTTAAACTTTCTTTTCCATTTTTGTTGCTGTATTCCTGGCAACAACCAAAAATATTAGAATGAATTGAATGAATTAGTATTCTGAAAGGGAATAGGCTGCCATTCCAAAACTGCCCATGTCCATCCAACTGCAGATAGTAAAGACCTTAAGTCTAATTGCAGCCAAGTTAATTTCAGTCAAGCCTATGAAGATTATCTTAGCCCCCACAGTTGTATCAAGTTGTCTCTATTGTAGCAAGAAGTAGTCCCTGGCAAAAGTAACAGGACCTGTTACTGGGAAACTATCATGATATTCATTACGTTAATAAGGTATCAAGAAACTAACAATTCAATTTGTACTCATGAACCTGGGCTGGGAATAAATGAAAAGGATATAAGGTCTGTGAAGAGATCCTTGAACATGCATTCATGGAAAAGAAACCTTACAAAATTAAAAATGGCAATGTCACAGAAGCAAGACCCAAAGAAAAAATACATAGCCTTGTTTTTGGACAAAAGATTCTTGGACACTATTAATAAGAATTGTGAAAATGGAGCTACTTGGTAGGAATCTAGTGGAACCAGCATAAAACATGTAGTCCCTCTGACTAGACTGTGTACCACATGTATGTGAGTGTGTGAAGGTAACTTTGCTATGACTTAACCAGTGCATGGAAAAGAAAGCACCATGCAGACAAGGACTGAGTCTGTTCTTTGACTGTTCTCTTCCCATTGTCAGCACAAAGCCTGGCATGTCATAGATAATCAATATTGAAAGAATAAACACATATTAATAGTCAGACTTCACCATTCATGTGAAAACTCTCATGTAAAGTAGAAATAGAGAAAAGCTTTGTCAACTTAACGAAGAATATCTACAAAAAACCCTAGAGCTGACATTATACTTAATGGTAATAAACTCAAATGCTTCTCACTAAGATGAGGTACAAGGCAAGGGTTTCTCTTCCCACCACTCCCTTTCAACATTATACTGGAAGTTTTAGCTAATGCAATAAGAAAAGAAAAAGTAAATAAAAGGTACACATATTGGGAAGGAAGACATAAAACTATCTTTGTTCACAGAGGACATGATATTCTATGTAGAAAATCAGAAAGAATTGACAAAAATAATATCCTGGAACTCATTAGAGAGTATAGCAAGGCTGTAGCATATAAGGTTAATATAGAAAAGTCAATTGCTTTCCTAAGTACCGACACTGAGCAAGTGGAATTTGAAATTAAAAACACAACATCATTATGTTAGCACCCCAAAATGAAATACTTAGGTAGAAATCTAACACAAATGGAGATAGAAAACATAAAAAAGAACCAGCCAGAAATAATGAATATAATAACTGATAGGAAGACTACATTACAGGAAATTAACAGTAGAATTGATGAAGTAGAGGATTGAATCAGTGACTTACAAGCTAAAGTAGCAGAAAACACCCAAACAGAATAGCCAAAAGAAAAAAAGAATCCAAAAATATGAGGACAGTTTAAGGGGCCTCTAGGACAATATCAAGCATAATAACATTCACATCATAGGGGTACCAGAAGGAGAAGAGACAAAGCAAGGGATCAATGACCTATTTGAAGAAATAATGACTGAAAACTTTCCTAACCTGGTAAAGGAAATAGACATCCAATCCCAGGAAATGCAGAGAGTCCCAAACAAGATGAGCCCAAAGAGGCCCACACCAAGACACATTATAACTAAAATGCCAAATGTTAAAGACAAAGAGAGAATCTTAAAAGCAGCAAGAGAAAAGCAGTTAGTTACCTACAAGGGAGCTCCCCTAAGACTGTCAGCTGATTTCTCAACAGAAACTTTGCAGACCAGAAGGGATTGACAGGAAATATTCAGAGTGATGAAAAGCAAGGACCTACAACCAAGATTACTCTTCCCAGCAGAGCTATCATTTAGAACCGAAGGACAGATAAGGAGCTTCCCAGACAAGAAAAAACTACAGGAATTCAACACCACTATACCAGTAATACAAGGAATCTTAAAGGGACTTCTTTAAGATGAAAAAAATATATATGAATAATAAAATGGCTATAATTATATATCTATCAACAATTACTTTAAATGTAAATGGATTAAATGCTCTGATCAAAAGTCATAGGGTGACTGAATGGATAAGAAAACAAGACCCAAACATATGCTGCCTACAAGAGACTCCCTTCAGATCAAAAGACACATATTGACTGAAAGTAAAGGGATGAAAAAAGTTATTTAATGAAAATGGAAACAAAATAAAAGCTGAAGTAGCAATACTTATAACAGACAAAATAGACTTTAAAATGAAGGTTATCACAAGAGACAGAAGAATCTAGTAATCCCACTTCTGGGCATTTATCCAAAGAAACCCAAAATGGTACTTCAAGGGGATGTTTTCATCCACATGTTCACTGCAGCATTACCTACAATGGCCAAGAAATGAAGGCAACCTGAGTGTGCCTGAATGGAAAAAGAGGAGGTAATACATATATACAATGGAATATTATTCAGTCATAAAAGAGAATGAAATCTTGCCATCTGCAACAATGGATGGACTTAGGAGGTATTGTGCTGAGTGTAGTAAGTCAGACAGTGAAAGACAAATGTCATATGATTTCACTTATAAGTGGAATCTAAAGAAAAAAACAAACAATCAAAACAGAAACAAACTCATAGATACAGAAAACATTTTGATGGTTGCTAGACAGGAAGGGTTTGGGGGTAAATGAATAAGGGGAGGGGATTAAGAAGTACAAATTGGTTGTTACTGTAATCATGGGGATGTAAAGTACAGCTTAGGGAATATAGTAAATAATATTGTAATAACTATGTATGGTGTAAGATGGGCACTAGATTTATCAGGGTGATAGATGGGAGGGGGGTTGGGGCAGGGTAAAAAAGCTGAAGGGATTAAGAAGTACAAATTGATAGTTACAAAATAGTCAATGGGATATAAAGTAAAGCATAGGGAATATAGACAATAATATAGTAATAACTATGTATAGTGCCAGGTGGGTACTAGACTAATCAGGGTAATCACTTCTTGAATTATATAAATGTCTAACCACTATGCTGTTCACCTGAAATTAATATGAAATAATATTGAATGACAACTGTAATTGAAAATTTAAAAAGGGGGGGGGAGATAAAGGGGAATAAGAGGTTCAAATCTCCAGGTATAAAACAAATAAGTCACAGGGATGTATGTACAGCATGGGGAATATAGTCAATCATATTGTGATAGTGTGGTACGGTGTCAGATGGTGGCTGGACTTATCATGGTGATCACTTCTTCAGGTATACAAATGTTGAATAGCTATTGTGTACACCTGAAACTAATACAATATTGTATGCTAGCTATATTTTTAATAAAAATCTTTTAAAAAACTAAAAAAGAAAAAAGCAGAAGTATATAGAGTATAACTTGTAAAATAAAGGCTAACAAATATGTAAGTAGATACTCACATAGAAAATGTCTGAAAGAAAACATGTATTGTCTTGATGGTTTTTTATCCTGCTGGGCATTGGAACTAGAGTGTGAAGAACTTTAACTTTTTACCTTATGTCCTTCTGAATCATTTGAAGATGTTTACCATGGACAAGTATTGTTTTATAACAGAATGCCAGCTAATAAAAACAGAAAAGAAAAAACATTTTATATATATATATATATAATTATATACATATATAAAATTATATATAATATATAGATCCGTTGAATATATATATATATATATATTCAACGGATCTTTGACAAAGTGGCAAAGGCAATTCAATGGAGCACCGATAGCCTTTTGAACAAATGGTGGTGGAACAATGGAGATCCACGTGCAAAATATGAAACTTGACACACACTTTACACCCTTTATAAAATTAACCCAAAATGGAGCACAGGCCCAAATGTAAAATACAAAACTATAAAACTTAGAAGATAACATAGGCAAAAACCTAGACTACCTTGGATATGGTAATGGCTTTTGGACACAACACCTTGACCATGAAAGAAATAAGTGATAAGCTGAACTTCATCAAAATGAAATACTTCTGCCCTGTGCAAGACAAGGTCAAGAGAGAAAGAAGACAAGCTGCAGATTGGGAGAAAATATTTGCAACAACACATGTGATAAAGGACTGTTATCCAAAACATACAAGGAACTCTTAAAAACTCAACAATAAGAAAACAGACAACCCAATTAAAAAATTTGCCAAAGACCTTAACTCTTCAGCAAAGAAAATATACAGGTGGCAAATAAGCCCATGCGGGTCAGGGCTTCATTTTTTTCTGGAGCAGGAAAAGGGTATACTCGGCTCTAAAAAAATGAACCAAGACAGAGCTGGGCCAAAATACGGACCAGGTTAAGGCTACGTTGAGAGGGGCATGTGTCAAGGCGTAGGTGAGAGGGCTCAGAGTACAAGTAGAAATGAAGGCAGAAAACCCAGGTTAGGAACAGGAACATGACTGTAGGAGCTGGTCATGAGGGTTTACCTGGTGCCGTCTCCTGCGGGCTTCTCACTGGTTTGCGCCTGGTTCTGACTAGGTTCCCACCCTGGGAGAACGGGCGGACACCATGCTGAGTGAAATAAGCCAGTCACAGGAGACAATACTGCAGGATTCCTCCCGCAGGAGGGACCTAACATAGTCCAACACATAGAAAGGGAGAGTAGAATGGTGGTGGGGGGGTTGAGGCGGGGGACATGGGGAGGTGCCATTCAACAGCTAGGAAGTTTCAATCACGGAAGATGATTAAGTTCCAGAGGTCTGTCTACAAGACCGGGCTACAGCCAACAATACTGTATTGTGCAATTAAAATGCATTAAGAGGGTAGATCTCATATTAAGTGTTCTTAGCACTTAAAAGGTCTTAAAAGGTCAGAGGCAGGGCTCACAACTCAAGAGAACTGCAAGGCAGCCCAGGGAACTTTAGCCAGCTCAGATTTAAATAGCACATGAATAAAAGATAGAAAAATGGCATCACGTTCCACAGGGAATATGAGAGAAGCGTGCATTTATAAGCATAGTGTTCGGGAGACAGATGTGTGCTGAGGGCACAGGAATTCTGGACGACAGCACACCAGCTCAGAAGGATGCGGAAGCAGGCCTGTGGCTTGTGACCCATTGTGGCACTGATGCTGGACGCGAAGACGGACAGACCAAAAAAAAACCAAGTGGCACCAGCAATAACAATAAGACAACCCTTTGGCCCTTCATAGAATAGAACCTTCTAGAGCTAGCTCAGGTAAGCATGAAGCAGGATGGGGGAGTGGGAATGAAATAAAAGACACACACAAATGCTAATGCGGCCGGTCTTCAGTCATGCTGAAGAGGGTCAGGAGGGTCTGCCTGCAGGTGCTGCTCTTGGGAGATGTTCCATGCATGGATGTCATCTGACCTGCACAGAATCTCAAAAGTGCAAACCAGAAACTTAAAAATCTGCATAGTTCTCCTTAAAATACCCTGCAGTTCTAGGGTCTCGCACTATTAGAAAATTTGGCAACAGTGGACCCTCATTCCTGGATGGCAAATTCTGAGCAAGCTGCTTACGCCCTTCAGACGAGCATCTCCATTCCTCAGTCTCCCTCCCTCCACCACCCCTGCCTGGCACCTGCGGACGTTTGACTCTGTGGCCCCTGATTGAACTGCTCTAGGTCCGTTTAAGTCCCCTCTGTGGGTCCAGAGGGCTAAGGGGCCATGAAAATTACAGCAGTGGACTCCTGTGGGGCATCTCAGAGGAACACTGGAACCCCTCATGGATGCCGTGAGACTGAAAATGAGTACTATTGTTGCAATTCTGAGAGAGAGGGAGAGAGAGAGAGAGAGAGAGAGAGAGAGAGAGAGAGAGAGAGAGAGAGAGAGAGAGAGAGAGAGAGACACTGATTCATTCTATGGAAAAGATAGAGAGATAGAGAGATGCCCTGGGCAGTAATACAATTAGTGGGTTTTTCAGCAGCTTCAAGGAATAATTCTGGACAGTGGTTCTGGGACTACGGCAAAGGCTCATCCTTGAACTTGACCCTTTACTGCCCCCTTTCCCAATGATTTGGATGAAGTACATTAAAATGATCAAAGAATATATATAACACAAACGGGGGCGGACAGTGAAGCACTGACAGTGAAATCCTGTTGGTGGGCTGAGCTCCACGCCCACTGCCCCGGGAGGCTGGGAGGGCAGAGTTAAGGGACAGCACGTGGGAAAGAAGTCAAGTCCGAGTTCAGACCAGAGCAGGTCAGGGAGGTGTAATCACGCCACCGCTCCAAGTGCAAATCTGGCCTTTAGCTGCTGGATGAAAATAGGAGTCTCCAGAATGAAGAAGAGACTCCCAGTCATCCAGGGACACGTTCCAATCAGGGCACAGGCGCTGCTTTCAAACATTTTTATACTGTTTTTATCCCAACTTTTTATCATGAAAAAGGTCGGACATACAGACAAGTTGGAAGTGTTCTATGGTTAACATGCGCATATTCGCCACGCAGAGCCAACAACAGGTTTTCTTTGCCATATTCACCTTCTCTACTTGTATACGTGTGTGACAATAGTTGTGTGTATGTGTGAAGATGTGTGTACATATGTACACGTATTTTCTGAACCACTTGACAGCAGTTTTTGCAGACAACGAGGCATTCTGTCCCTGAGCACATCAGCTGTGTCTTCTGAAAACAAGCACATCTCCGCTGCGACCGGTATCCCCCCGACACACAGCCCATTGACAGGACACTGTAATGCAACCTCTGGTCCAGAGCAGGATTTCGCCCGTTTTCTCTAACATGCCTTCTAAAGCTATTTTGATTGGTTCTTCCATAAGTGAAGTAAATCTGCGTTCCGGTTTCTTTCTTACTTCCCACCGGGCAGTGACTCGGGTGGAGGACAGTAAAACTCCTTGAGAACGGCTGGGAGGAGGAGAGCACTCTTGGAGGAGGAAAGGGGTGATTCTGCTTGTAAACTTCACCTGCCGGCCAGGAGCTCAGAGGGAGGACGGTCTGTGTCTGGGGCTGCCTCACGACGGCTAGCAGCCAAAAGGCGGGAGTGCCTGAGAGCATCCAGGGCCAGTGCTGCCCTCATCCCGCCACCATCGTCACCATCGTCACAGACCTGCCCCCCCCCCATCCGCCTGGCACTGTGTGAAGCACTGTCTGCGTTACTTCCTTTTCTTACTGAAACCTTATGTAGTGTGGTATTGTCTTGGTTTCTCCATCTCTGTGTAGTTCAGTGACTTGGAACGTTATCACCGCTAGGACGTGAGGGAGGCGATGTCGGATGCTAGGTACCTGCTCAGGACCGCTGTGCCTGACTGAGAAGCAGTGACCAGAGAAAATCTGGAAGGAAGAATATCAGGGAGACCCAGATGGGAAAAGTTCCAAGAAGAGGCCGTGGCACGTACGCGTCTATTCCTGTGTTTACTTGTTTCGGGCCGACGCTTTCACCACTGAGTGGTGGCTGAGATGGACAGACAGCCTCCATTGCAGTGAACAGGGCTGTGCAAACCGGGCTGAAAATCCAGTGCGGGAATCTGAGCAGGACAGGCTCTGAGCGGTGGTGGGCCGGGGAGGCCCCCGATGACCTCTGACAGGGCGTCTGGGGCAGCCGCGGGGCCATTCGCCAGAGTGCAGCCTCGGAAGGGGTGGCAGGTGAAGTGGGTCCAAATCCAGTTCTTTCTGGATGTGTGGTGGGAGGTAAGGAGAAACACAGGCCCCGTGAGGAAGGAGGAAGTGGAGCCAAAGGATGGCTTTGTTTGTTTTTGTAAATAATGGAAGAGACTTCAGAGTTTTCTAGGTAGCAAAAGAAAAGACAGTAGGCAAGCAGTGATTAAATATAAAGGAAAAGAGGAGAGGAGAGGAGAGGGGAGGGGAGGGGAGGGGAGGGGAGGGGAGGGGAGGGGAGGGGAGGGGAGGAAGAAAGAAAAGAGAAAGGAGAAAGGTCCCTCGGGAGGCAGGGTGTGTGGGTCCTGACTGAAGCAGATGTGCCTTGTTTCTCTGTAGAAAGGGGAGCAGGATGGACAGAGAGGTCCCGGGTTAGTCTGCGGGTTCAGGAGGCAGGGGCTGGCACACAGTGGGCTCTATGGTCTTGTTAGTAGGAGGGCAAGTCCTCAGCTGGGAAGGAGGGAGGTGGAGAGGGGGCAGGTTGGAGAACTGCGGCAAAGGTGCTGCTGTGGAAAGTGCGAGAGGGAACTGGCCCCACAGGTGGACGGGATGGGACCACGGCGATGTCTGAAGTGCACCCCAGGGAGGGAGTCAGTCTACAGATGTGCTCCAGACACATGGGGCTGCTTGGGGACAGGAGTGGATGTGGCTGTGGGTGCAGATGGCACCCTTGTTCAGACTGGACACACGGGGAGGGGTGGGGCTTGGGGGAATTCAGGGTTCTGGGGGGAGCAGGTCAAGATGCCAGCCCATGGGAAATGGACGGATATGTGGGGGAAGGGCTGAGGTTAGAGGACCAGCGGTACCTGAGCTGGGAGGGAACGCAGGAAGAGGAAGGCATTAGGGGACCGGGAGGACTGGGGTTGGAGCGCTGGCAGACACAAGATGCTTTCAGGTTTCAGAGGTGGAGGCACTGATGTCAGGAGAAGGTCCGGGAGCTGTCGATGGCGGTGGGTCATTAAGTCAGGTGGAGGAGCTGGTCTGTGAGTGGACGGGGTCAAGCTCTGATGCCAGCCATCCCTGTCCTGATGGGTGAGGTAAGTTAGGGAGGAACAAGATGTGAAGGGGTAGCCAGTCATGGCCCAGGGGACAGTAAAGGCACGGGGGTGTGAAGCAGTCCTGAGATTTCAGGGAGCAGCCATACGCTCGCTCAGGGGAACTGGAGTCTAGAGTAGATGAGAAAAACTGGTAAATCGAATGGAGCCGAAACGATATGCAAAATTGTGTCACTAAAGGCGTGAGTGAAGACACAGGGCCACACCACAGATGGTCCCAGGAAGGGACAGTGTGTTTGTATGTCTCTGAAACACCGAGTCCACTGCCAGGTCCGCAGGGTGTCAGACACATGTGCCAGGCATGTGTCCTGCAGCTCAGCAGCCAGCCCAGCCAGCCCTGGGCAATGGCCTCACACCTCCAGGGTGGCCAGGAAAGGACAGTGAGGTGTGAAGGAGAAGACAAGCTTTCCATCAAGGACCATGAAGCCAACTCCTGTCCTTTAAATGAGAACGGGAATTCATTAAGAAGTGGGGTCAGCTGGAGACAGCCCTCGGCGAATATGTAACCCATTAAAGAAACAAAAGCCTTGTAAAAACCCTTAAAGCCAACAAAGTTAAGTTTAATTCAAATAAATTCTCTATCCAAAGGGCCTTTTTTTAAAACATGGAGATTATATTGAAAAATCCTAGATAAACACACTCTCTGTGGAGAAAAGTACTTTAACTGTCATCCAAACTTGATTCATCAGTCACCAGCAGCGAGCAGGGACTCTGTAGCAGGTACCTGGGGTTTGTCCCCCGGCCTTGCTTCGGTGGCAGCTGGTCAAACTAGCCAGGCTCTTTGAGCCTCCAGCGTCCCCTTCTGTAAGATGAGGACGATTGGAGACTCGTCCTGGAGGGCTCTTGTCAGGGGCATGTGAGGTGATGTGTGTTACATGCCTAACATGCCAACACATCTTAGCTGTGATTATTCTTCAGAACAAACCACAAAGCAAGATTTACTCTGTTTTTAAGGTTCTCTGGTGGCTCCCATTCTGGGGCTCCGGTCTTCATTTCTGGGCTGGTGTTCCTCCTGCCACTTACAAGAGAGGTGTCTAGATCTCGCTTCATCATTATGAAAACACGGCCCGCAGTGGGGTCATGTGGGCGGTAGTGACACACTGTGTCTTTGTTTGGCACTGAGTGACGTAACCCTTGAAAAATCCATTCTCAGACCATTCTGTTGGGAACAGTTTCCAAGCCATTAAAATGTTATTCTTCCAAGTTCTCCCTGGTTGGGGAATGGAGACAAAACGCAGTGTCATTCGGGCTATGCCTAACACACCGTGTGGCGTGGGTCCCGAGTTTCCTGAAATCAGAGCCCTGACTGGCCTGATAGCGTGTGTGACAGATGCAGGTAGAGAAACACGTCATTGGCATGATTTTCATGGATCTGGAACTGGAGGTAATTCCAATAGGGACTGGAGGGGGCGTCCCCGGGAATGGGGGCGGGGCACAGGCGGCTGGGAAAGCGTTGCTAAGCAACTTGGTGCATATTGATACTGACATTTCAGAAGAAACAGTGACCTAAGAGAGTCCAGGATGCTTGAAACAGTCACTTCATAGAGAAGATTGTTAATTGATTACAAGTAAGTCCTGTGTATTTTTAAAGCAGGTCCTCTAGGGAGAAAACTTGCAAGGATTGTATGAAGTTATGCTATACACAGGGTGGCATTTTGGGGCCAGAAGAACAAATTAATCCATCCTCCCCTTTCTGCAGATGGGCAGAGATGGGAACAAGGAGACCTGCTTGGGATCACACCAAGAGGAGTGATGGGGGAGGGGTCTCGAACAGGGAGAGTGAACAGGTGTCCTCTGTGGCCCCAGATCAGTGGACAGATAGAAGGTCCACAGAGGAGACTGCTGTGAGCAGAACCGGCTGTAGACCACGGGTGTGAGGGCCCAGGGACCACCATGATGGAACACTCTTGGACCCTGATTAGCTGTTTAACCAGTCGGCATTTTTACGTACTGCCTGGATGCTCTGTCTGTGATTTGCAGCCTGAACCGTGCATACAATCTAGTGTAATCAAAGTGCATCTTCCTACAACTTCAATTTTACTTGATGGCAAACATTTACAATGTCCATCTTCTGTGAAAACAAATGGACCTAGAAAGCCAAATTCACATGACTTCTAGTGATGAGACATGACAGTATATGGGACATGACAGTCTATGGTGTAAGACTCTGGGTTTCCCTGTGTGATGCGTTCAGGGATGATTTGGCAGCAGAGCTGGGAACAGTGCTGGGCTAGCCGGTCAGTGCTTTCAGATCCGGGGAAGTGCAAGTGTCTGCTTGAGTTGGAGTTTACCTTTGGAGTTAAACAGCTGGGAGGCAGGAGGACCTGGCAGGGCCTGTGTAAATGAGGGACCTCAGTACCTCCTGGGATGGGTTTCCGAGCAAGAGGAGAGGAAACCGAATTTATAACCAAGGGCAACGGGAAAAGATGGGAGAGGGCTGATGCATCCTGCCTGAGTCCCAGCGTGAACCAGCCACGACAAAGATTGAATAAGTACCAACAACTGAATGAAAAGGCCCCCGATGGCCATGTGCCCTGGGGGCCTATATCACAACGCACAAGGACCCCAGAAGCCCTGAGAATGCAGGATCTGTTATACTGGGGAGTGGACAAGACGTAAGTGGGAGGTGATGTTTGAGCAGAATTTTTAAAAATAGCATAAGACTATGAATGTCTGACCAAACCCTGGCTCTCCTAAGCTGCTCTTAAAACGATCCTACCTTTCACACACATCTGACTCCCACCCTCTGGCTGGCTGGCACATGGCAGGTTTCACTGTACTTGGAAAGTCCTGGCCGAGTTCTCCCAAGGAGCCCGTGATCACTGGATGGGCAGCCATAAAACTCCAGATCTTTCTGTGATGGAGACACAGGGGCCACCCTTCCCCCTGAAATTTTAGGGCAGGGATCCCACAAAGAGAAACATGTCTATTCTTGGCAGAGCTGAGATTTGCACTTCTGACCCCAAAGCTCATGCTCTAAGCACCATCTGTGCTTCCACAGAGCGGTGTGCAGCCAAGGGAATGTGTCAGCTGAGAACCTAAGGCCACTCGGCCGAGCGGCCCGACATCAGATGGAAACATGTCATGTGGGAAGGATGTGGGCAGATGAAAGAGAATAGTTCATCCCAGCTTTGAGTATCTGATTTAGGAAAGTGGTCCTTAGTCTTAACTGTGCATGAAAGTCACTACAGAAGCTTTGAAAGAACACATTGCCTGAGTCCCGTCCCCAGAAATCCCGATTGGATTGGTCTGGAGAGGTGCCTGTCATCAGCAGTTTTAAAAATATTCATCGGTGATTTGAATGTGTTCGAAGGCTGAAAGTCCCTGGTCTGGAGGGTTAGCTTCCACCTAGAGGCAGAAGGAAGCTACTGAAATGCCCATTCTCTCTTCCCAGGGCAAGGAGGTGGAGACTTCTGGAAATGCGAGAAGCTTGTGGGACAGTCTAGAGAGCAAGGAGAGGAGCAGAGGGGCACAGAGCAGGCCCGGCCACCATGGACAGTTACCAGGGCTCACTGCACTGCCCAACGTGAGCCCTGGTGAGTTACCTGGCAGACGGGTCTAGGCTGGGTGTGGTGAGGGGATAGAGGGGGGCCGAGCTGGCAGGGTGGGGAAAAAGCACAGTGTGTGTGGATATTTAAATATGTTCCTTATTGGGGGGGGGAGGAGTTTAGATTATTGTGTGTAACTGCTTACTTAGTCAGATATTGCTACCGATAACAATATGTAATGAACAACCTATTAGCTGAATCTGTTTCTATTTATGATTATTTATTTAAGATGAAAGACTAGAAGTGGAATTACTTGGTCCGACCATATGAAACACGGCATGGCTGTGTGACAGCACTGCCACTCACCCAGCCAAATGCCCTGGGACATTGGGTTCCGACGAGCTGCATCTGAAAGGGTCTGTCTCTCCACCCGCTGGCAGCGGTATTAGCATTTCGTCAACGTGACAAGCAAATTACAGTTGGTTACTTTTTAAATGATTTCTTAATCACTAATGTTGCTGAACATTTATTTTGGACATCTGTACTTCCTTCGTAATTCTATTTTTTACAATGAAGACAGCTTATTTAATGAAAACTACAATTTCATTTCTGTGATGGAGACACAGGGGCCACCCTTCCCTTTATACTTTTTTGAGCTCCAGCTCTGACCAGGTTTGGAAACTAAGATTGCTGCCGTAGGTCGCCCAAGATTGAACTCATGTTCAATGTCGGCACAAGGTGACTTGTCAGGTTCTAGGTATTTTTCCCCTCTCTTCACATGTTTGTTTTCATTGTGTAGAAAACTTATCAGGACGTTAGAATTCACGAGCTACTGTCTGAGAAACTCGCCTGCTTTACACAATTTTAACATATCATTTAGTTGGTGTTAAAATCATATATATTAAAATGCACAGAGGGTGAGAAAATGAGAGAGACAGAGACAGGCAGAAGGAGACGTCCCGAGGAGCAGAGATTTCCTTAGACGCAGAAAGTCAAAGCTGCTGGTCCACGTGGCAGGTGCCGCTGCCCAGCTGTATTCCTGCCGCCTAGACTCCTGGTCTGTTTTGCCAGGAGGAATATTCAGCATCTCATGAATTCCATCAAATGGGTCTATAATGGCCCAGATCTGAAAGCTAAAGTACAAGAAAGATCATTGAGCACAATTTTACTCAAAGTGATTTTTCCCCTCCAGGGAGCTGGTTATGTGAATTCTAACTTTCAAAAATAATATTCTATCTGTTGACCCAATGTTACAAACACTGAATATTGACCCTGCAAACTGCAGAAAGAATGAATAGAGTTGAAGGAATCTGGGTGAATATTTTGCCCAATTATCAAAATATGTGCATAAAATCATCCAATTTCAATACTTTTCTTCTAAAGAAATAATGGATTTAGTCTGTGATGTTAGGCAAAAATAGAGTGTAAAAAATTTAACTGGAGGAATCAGTAAGAACTCATTATATATATTATCTCTCATATCTATTATCCATCTATCATCTATCTATCTATCTATCTATCAATCATCTATCTATCTATCTATCTATCTATCTATCAATCATCTATCTATCTATCTATCTATCTATCTATCAATCATCTATCTATCTATCTATCTATCTATCTATCTATCTATCTATCTATCTATCATCTATATCTATTTTTCCTAGCTCTGTCCACTAGAGCCAAAAGCAATGACACTCTGCAGCAATGAGCACACTTAATACCAAGTTCTTGATTTCTAAATATATTTTCCACTAAAAAGAATAAAGACTCCTGGATAAGTAAGTTCATCCCAGAGCTGGGACTGGGAAAATAAAGGCAAATTCAGAGTATCTTACTGCTCAAGAAAATAAGGAATGCTCAAAGAATGATGAAAACATTTCAAAAAGATACACAGCCAGCTTAACGGGGCCCCCCCTGGCAAAGTCTAGAACAATTTGGATTATACCCAGTTGAGGCGATTCGGATCCAGAAATCCACACCCCTACACATGCATGGACGAAGCAGAGAATGGAAAAATATGTACTTACAACAGAACACCAATCAACACATGTAGAAGGAATCATGCCATCATAAAGGAATAATTCTGCATTCCTTTAAAAACCACCATTGGGCAACAATTGTAGTAATAATTGATTTAGGCAACAATCATCCGCAGCTAAAACTACTGGGTAAAATATTTTTTGAGAAACAAAATGTTTACATAGTCTCAAAGTACCTCCCTGCAGAACAGTTACTAATTACAAAGGGAAGAAAATGCAACTTTACAGTGGAGAGAACGGTCAGAACCCTCCTGAATCCGTGCAATCAAAGGTAACGTCACCAGCCCGGGACAACCTGTTCTTGTGGCCCTCCTGATGCCAGGCAGTAAGATGTCACCTCTGTGTCTGCTGCCCCAGGGGGGTGATTGGGATCAAAACAGAAAGAAACCAGGTAAATTCAAGGACAGGTTACCAAATCAGTTTTACGTTCTTTAGAAATGTTAATGTTGTGAAATAACATAAAGCACAAAGAGCTAAGGTTTAGTGAGACCAAAGACAGGGTAATGAAATATAAAGCATGGTGACTGTGGATTAGAACTTGGACCACAGACAATTTTTTTTCATCTTGCTATAAAGAACATCATTACAACAATCGGGGAAACTTGAATGAGATCTGCAGATAGTGATGTAGAATCCATGTACATTTCCTGATTTTTAGAATTGTACTGTAGTTATGTAAGAGAATGTCTTTGCTTTTCAGAATATATACCCTGAAGTATTCAGGGGCAAACTAAATGCTGATTTTCAAATGGTTCAGAAAAAAGAGAAAACAATAGAAAAAAATATGGTAATAGATGAACGTTTGTGTAATGTAGGTAAAGGGTACATGAGAAGTGTTTGGACTACTGGGTCTTTTCTGTAAACCTGAAATTATTTTGAATTTTAAAATTTTGAAAAATGACCAACAGTGACTACAAGATTTTAAAACAGCACAGTGGGAGAAGATATTTACAATGCGTATAACTGACAAAGGGCTTGCTTCCAGAATGTATATAGAACTTTTTCAAATCAATAAGAAAAGGAAAAACAATGTGATAAAAAAGTAGGCAAGAAACACTGAGGCACTTCAAAGAAGACGTTACTCAAATGACCAAGAAATGCGTGAAAAAGAACTCAACCTTATTAGTAATGACAGAAATGCAAAGAGAAACCACCGTGAGACACCACTGCACACCCAGAAAAACAGGTGGTGTAACCACTCGGTGAAAATGGAGAGCAATGGACCTCTCAGATACTGTTGGTGGGTCCGGTTACTGGCAAAACCACATTTGAAAAACTGACATTGTCGACCTAAGGTGAGCGTATGCGTACCTGAGGACCCGGAAATTCTACTTATTACACGCCCTATAGTAATGGATTAACATATGCACCAAAATGTGGGCAGTTAACCAACAGGAGACTGGATATTTTCTGAGATAGTCATACAATATACTACTGCATAGCAATACAAATAAACACACACAGCAATATAAATGCATCAAACATATTGCTTAGTGAAAAAAATCCAGACTTAGAAAACATATACCATGTTTCCCCAAAAATAAGACTGGTCTTATATTAATTTTTACTCCAAAAGATGCATTAGGGCTTATGTTTAGGGGATGTCATCCTGAAAAATCATGCTAGGGCTTATTTTCTGGTTAGGTCTTATTTTCAGGGAAATATGATAGTATAGGTTTGCCTATGTGTAAAAGCAGGGAAACAGGCAAAGTTAAACCAGTGATGGAAGTAAGGGTCTGCATCCCTTTGGAAAGATGGAGGGGTCACATGGTGGTTTCTTGGGTGGGGAGGATGTTTTATTTCTAGAACTGGGAGATGGTCACACGATTATGCTCACTGCCTGTTAAGCTGGATTTTTTATGTTCTACCCTCTCATCTGTATGTGTGATATTCAGTTAAAAAAATTAAGAAACAGGGAAATGAACGAGACACAACAAAACAGCAAAAATAATTTTTAAAAAGTGATTCTGCCACAAAGATAGGAGAGTGAAAATTACTCAGATAAGAGGCAGTCACACTCGTATTTCTCACACAGCATCAATACCTACATTCAAACTGCAGGTGCACTAAACATGAATTGCACCAGCCAGTTTTATATCTAATGTACAAGATGTAGGGGGCAATATAAGAATCAAAAATATCACGCGAATAATGACATTTCTGTGGGGTGGGTGGGGGTAAGCCCCACAAGTGGATTGCACAGAGACCCCTCACCAAGGTGGGCAGAGAGCCAGAGAAGCACCAAAATTTCACACAATTCAAAGGCTTGGTCATATCTGATTTGTCATGTAATGATACATTATGTGCCATGCAGCAGTATAAATATTTTCAGCGTCTAACGTTATTCGGTGTGGGGGTGTCATTCACCTCCCTCAGCACAGGGCAGAGCCCCACCCCCATTTGTTACAGAAACTTTTCTTTTAAAACATAGAAAAGTCATTTTTCACAGTCAGTGACTAATTTAATTGAATGACCTATTTCTGTGCTCCGGCTTTCGTCGGAGCTTCCTTTCCCTGAGGAAGAAAACATTCTCAATTTGTTATTTTAGTGATCTGTGGTTGGTAAACTCTTTCAGTCTGGTAAAGTCTTTGAAAATCAGAGACTGTCTGTATTTTGCACTCTCATTAGAAGAATAATTGTGTTCAGAGTCCAAAGCTGACAACCATTTTTCCTTGTAACTTTGAAGATAATGCTTCATTACTGTTGATTAGAAGAGTGCTGGCAGCGTGTTACAGCTTTGTGGCCATCTCTCTTTTTTATGTGTTATCTTGAGGATGTTCTCTTTATTCTTGGTGTTCTGCCATTTCACAGCCATGTGTGTGGGTGCGGTTTTATTTTTATTTGCCCTGGTTAGAACTCAGAGTGAATTGTCCAAAAGATCACATCTTTCCACAATTCTAGAAAAGTCTTAGTGATTATCTTGTGAAAGGTTTATTTTCTGTGATTCCCTTTCTGCTCTTTTCACGAAATTCCTCAAAAATGTATTGTAGCCTCTAAGTTTATCCTCTATGTCTCTTAACTATTCTTTCATTAAAAAAAAAAAAAAAAAAATCTTTGTTTCTCTAGTTTGAGTTTTGGGTAAATTCTTCATTACTATGTCCCGCTCACTAATTCACTTTGGCACTCATTTTAGAATTTATTCTATGTTTTGATTTATTAAATTTTAATTTTAATGTCTGTTTTTCATTTCTAAAAAATTTTAATTTTTTTATATCCACTATTATGTTTTTGTCACTGTGTTTTTTCCCAGTTGACTGAGGTATGATTTACATCACTCATAGCAAATTTCAGTTTCTGGCACTTGTATAGCAACATATCAAGCGCTTCTATTACTCCAAACAGTTCCCTTCCACCCCTTTGCAGTTAATCCCGTCCCTAGACTCTTCACCTGGGGCAACAACAGTTCGTCTTTTGGTTACTAAAGTTTTGACTTTTGTAGAACCTCAGGCAGAAGGAATCACACATTATGAGCCTGCTCTTCACTTCCTTGACATAGCGTAACACTTTCAGGATTCATCCAAGTTGTTGCATGCCTCGATGGCTTGCTCCTTTTCAACTGCCGAGTGGTACTCCATAGTATGGGCGTAAGTTGTTTATTCCTTCATTCGTTGATGGACTCCTGGGATGTCCCTAACTGGGGGCTGTTATAAATAATACTGCTATGAACACTCACTTACATTTTGTGTGGACACGTTTTCATTTCTCCTGAGTAAATACCTAGAAGTGCAATTGCTGGATTATGTGGTAAGTGGATGCTCAGCTTTATAAAACACTACTGAGTGGTGTTCAAAGTTGCTGCAACAGGAAGCGTGATATTGTCATTTGTTCCCTGTACTTGTCAACATTTGCTATGGTCAGTCTTTTAAATTTCAGCCGTGCATGTGCATCTTATTGCAGCTTTAATTTATATTTTCTTGCTAACTAATGATGTTGCATATGCCTTAATATATATTCTGGATATAAATCCTTAGTTAAATATCTGCTTTTCAAATGTTTTTTCCCCCTCTGTGGCTTGTCTTTTCATTTTCTTAACTCTCTCTTAAAAGGGGAAAATATGTGATTTTGATGAAGTTCACTTTACTAATATTTTGTTCTGTGGTTTGACTTTGGGGTGCTTTTTAAATCATCACTGACTCACTAGCACACAGTCACAATGATTTTCTCCGAAGAAATTTTATAATTTAGCTGTTACATTTAGGTCTATATAAATATTGTTTATTTTTAATGTAGTATGAAGTAGAGGTCAAGGTTCACTTATTTTCATATAGCTATCCAATTGTGTCAGCACCATTTTGGGTCAAGACTGTCCTTTTTGGTCACAAATCACTTGGCCACATAAATGGGAGCTGTTTATAATAGAGCCCTATTTCCAGACACTGTTTTGTTCCATTGGTCTAGATGTATGTCAATATATCAGTTACATACTGTCTTGAATTCTGTAGTTAAGTCTGAAAATTAAATAGTACAAGTTCTCCACTTTTTTCTTCTTTTCAAAAATTAATAAGCATATGAAATGATGCTCAAAATCATATGTCATTAGGGAATTACACATTAAAGTGACAATGGGACACTTTATACCCACTTAATGCAACAGTCAAAACCTGGAACACTGACAATACCAAATGCAGGGAGACAGTGAAATGGCAGGAACACTCATACATCGCTGGTGGGAACATACAGCCATTTTGGGAAAAAGCTTGGCAGTTTCTTATAACACTAAACACATCTGTACCATACGATCCAGCAATTGTACTCCTTGGTATTTACCCAAAAGAGTTGAAAACAGATGTTCATGCAAGAATCTGCACAGATATTTATAGCAACTTTATTCATTATTGTCAAAATGTGGAAGCAACCAAAATGCCCTTCAGTCAGTAAGTAATAAAACTGTGGTCCACTCAGACAATGGATGAATAATAAATGGCATATTATTTAGTGCTAAAAAGAAATGAGCTCTCAACCCATGAAAAGATAAGCGGGAAACTTAAAAGTACGTGACTAAGAAGACAATACGAAAAACTACACACTGTATGATTCCAACCACATGACATTCTGGAAAAGGCAAACTATGGCAACAGTAAAAAGATCAGGGGTTGAGGGAGAGAGATAAATAGGCAGAGCACAGAGAATTTTTAAGGCAGAGAAATTACTCTGTATGATACTATAATGATGGATGCATGTCATCATACAATTGTCCACTCTTGTACAAAGTATAACACCAAGAGTGAATGCTGGTGTAAACTAAGGGCTTTGGTGATGACGACACGTCAATGTAGGTTCATCAGTTGTAACAAATGTACCATCTGGTGGGGATGGTGACAGTAAGGGGCTATATGGGAACCTCTGTACTTTCTGCTCAGTTTTGCTAAAACGGCTCTAAAAAATAATGTCTATTAAAATATATTGTTTGGGTTTTTCTAGGTACTGTGAATTTCCATATAAATTTTAAAATCAGCATGTCAATTTCTTCAGAAAAACTTGATTGGATGTTGCTTGGAAGTGCACTAAACCTACAGGTCAGTTTGGGAAGAACTGACGTCTTGACCATATTGAGTCTCCTAATCCATGAATATGGTAGATCTCTCCATTTATTTAGGACTTCTTTAATTTCCCTGAAGAGTGTTTTTCTCTTCTGCTATCTGTCTTTCATAGCTATCTCTTCTTGTTTTTATTATTAATTTATGATGTTATTTTTATTTCCTTATGTCTACTTAATCTGACTTTAATTTCTCTTTTCCCAACTTCTTAAGATGGAAATTTAGATAACTGATGTTACATCTTCCAATACAAGCAAAATTTTCTTCTAAGCTTTGTTTCAGATATCTTACACAAATTTTGTTTGACGTAGTTCATTATGATTTAGTTCAAAATATTTTCTAATCCCCTTTATGGTTTCTATTTTGACTCATGGATTATTTAGAAGTATGTCGTTTAGCTTCCAAATAGTTCGGATTTTCTACATCTTATATTGGTTTTTAATTGTTGTGGTAAGGGAATATACTCAGTAAGACTTTAATCTTTATAAATTTGTTTAGACTTCGTTTATGGTACAGCAATGGTTCACTCTGTTGAACACCCAGGTGCACTTGAAAACTGTGCCTTTTGTTATTAGATGTAGCATTGTACAACTATTACGTAGATAAGATGGTGGGTGGTCTTGTTTCTATGCTCTCTCTCATGGAACCTACGAGCGCTGCTAAAGATGGCCACTTCGTTTTCTACGTTCAGGTTTGGTCAGCAAGCATTTATCAAGGGTCTCTGCTGTGTAAATCCTGGTGGTAGTTGCTGGGAAGACAAAATAATTCCTATCGTCAAAGGATTTCTAGCACAGTGAGTGCATAAACTGTCTTCACGTGATTAATCGTGTAATCTCAGTAGGATGCTTTTAAGTCACCAACCAATGTTTGGGAGTAACTTCTACTTTGTGTGTATGTGTGTGGTGGAAACGTGGTCTCTCCAGACGGCCCACATGGAGCCCGTCCCCCTCTGTGCCCAGTCCCTGACACCAAACCTGCAGGTTCCAGATCTCTTGTTCCTGTCTATCAGTGCCCTGGCCCAACGACTTGCTCACTTCCCTTTTGTTATCTCCTACCTTGATGTGGATTTCCCGGTATTCACTTCATTTCTACCCACTTTGAAGAGCACAGTCTTTGCCTCAGACGTTAGATGCAGAAGAGGGCAGAACAGTTTTTTCTCTCATTTATTAACACCTTCAAGCTCAGCCCCTCCACTCACCCGCCCCTTCCACTTTCTGTGTCTTAAACACACATGTAACTGAAAACCTCCACCACCCAACTGTCCAGAGTGTATATGTGAGCAGCAGCTCGTCTTTGGCTTCAGAGTCCTGATAACATTTTCCATGTCTTTGCTCTTCTGAGGAGAAAGTACGCCAGAATAGATGTGGATTCTATTCTTGGCTCTGCCATTTATTTGTTGTGTGAATTTGAAAATTACTCAATGTTTCTGCCTCCTGCGTTCCTCCTCTGTAACACGCGGATCATAATAATTACCCCAGCTACAGGGTCAGAGCCACAAATGGTAAAATGTCCTTTGAAAGCCATGAAGTATTACACAATCGTTACATGCTATTTTAGTAAACTACTTACCACGATTTGTTTTATAACTTAGACATTGACATTCACAGCAGCATGTCACATACAGAACTGAGCCTGAATCTCATTAAATGCTGATATCCTGCTGCCTGGATTGGAAGGCAGGTTTCTCCCTCGGCGACCCTGGCACAACTCTGAGATCCGTGCTTCGCTGGGGACAATCTCAAAGACACGACATCATGGGAGTTGAACTGAATCACTGGAAAATGTGATGTTAGGAAAAAGAGGCAAGGACGTTTCCCAGTTTTACTTGCTCCGTTTTCGCCCCTTTGACAAAGTGAGTCAGAAATTAGTAAATATAAAGTTCATTTTCAGGCCATGCAATTTATTTTGAAATAACATTATACCATCACGAGTCCCATATTCATGACATTTAAAAGCATCTGTTTTTTTCCTCTTCAGAGATGGAGGCCAGGGAAGGCGTTGTGCAGCCTTTTTGTCAGGATTTCCTGTTCCCAGGTAAGAGCAGGGCATGTCCCCAACCCCTTACCTGAACTGACACCTAAGCAATGATGTCAGTGTTTCTCTGCTTTCGTTCAATTCTCTTGGGGAGTTCGGTTCTCAGCTGCTTCAGATAATTCCTGTGGTTTTCTGGTCTTCATCACCTAGACAGGCCTCCTTATCAAACTGAGCTCACAGGCCTCCTGCTGGGTTACCCCACCTAGCTGCCCACACCATGGTGTCCGCCATAGCAGCCTGGACGGACTCCGGGACTCTAAACCCTGCGGTTCGGTCTCCAATTCCGGGCTGGGTGTGGTGAGGTGGAAGAAGGAAAACATGTCGATCACGCAGCTGCCTGTGTGGCCCCCTCAGCACAGGCCCTGGGCTCAGGGAACTGCTTCTCCTTGCAGGGGCTGTGGGCCTAGCAACCCTTGAGCGTCCAGTTCACGAGCCACCAAGGGCAGGACGCTGTCCCGGAAGGGTGACGTGTTTGAAGAGCCTGATTTCCCTAACACTCATTGTATAAAGCAAGTTTTCTGTGAGTATAACCCAAAACGTCCTGAGACCTTTCTCTCACATTTTCCCTCTTTCCTCTGAGGGAGGAAGGGTGAAGTGGGAGGCTCCAGGAGCCTAAAGTCGGGCACTTATGATGGGAAATCCCACCTTGCATGTAACTGGCAAGTTGCATGACTCTCTGAGCCTCAGTTTCCTCTTCTGTCCTGGGTGGCCACATGCAGGTCAGTCAAGCTGTCCTCTGCGTGAGCACAGCCTGGGTAACGAGCAAGCCCCCCCTTCCTGACAGCCAGACCTCCTCCTCTCAAGCCCGTAACTCGCCATCCCTCCTTTGAACCTCAGGATTCACCAAACTGGTACCAGTTTGTGTAATGCACATGGAAGGGGGCGGGCATGAGGAAGAGAAAACAGAACACTGAAACCTCAGGAAGCAGCCAACATCCACTTCCACCCTTGTCTGTGCTGTGGGAGAGTGAGTGATGGTGGCAGAAAGGAGGCAGCCAGCACGTCATGCTGCCCAGGGATGAGGGACAGTCCCAGACAGCAGCCACAGGGGCTTTCCCGGCTGCGGCCAGGGGAGCTCCAGGACCCTTTCCCACGCAAGAGTGTTCATGGAGCATTCTGGCAGGACCTAGTGACAGCAGCTCCCTCGGCGGGTCTGAAATCTAGTGCCGCCCAATGGCTGGAGTGACAGGCGATGGCCTGAGGCCCCGGGTGCTGCCCACTTGCTGTGACCCAGTGCTGGCAGAGGTGGACAGACCCCACCCCATGGCTGAAACATGCTCAGTCAGAGCCAGGCCCGCAGGCCACTCGGCCCTGCTTGAGAGCTGGATGGGTACAAACAGCTGACCACTGGTGCTGCTGTGTCCTTTGTGAAGTGGGGCCAGGCTTTTTCCAACAGCCTGTTTTGCCTTAGTCCATTGGAGCTGGAAAGAGCCCTGGAGGTGTGGCTGTGGAGCAGGGCCTATCCTGGGGTCCCCACGGCATTTGGCCTGACTCTCCTGGGACCTTGAGGGACACGCACAGAACCTGCATTCAGCTGTAAGGGTCCCGCTGGGGACACTCCCCGGTGGTCCGCACCTGCACAGGCCAAAGATAACGCCCAGCATTCGGCTTTAGGAGACCTGGGATCACTGCATCTCTGCTGTGTCACCGCCTGAGGCGTGTTCCCCCCATGAGCATCCCACAGAGTCCTCCAGCCAGGGGTGGTGTCTGCAGTGCAGGCACTGTGTCTAAGCCCTTCACACACCATTGCCTGTCAGAGCCCACAGTGAGGGAGGTGCTGCTCTCATCCCATTTCACAGGTGAGGAAAGTGAGTCTGAGGAGGTCAGTAAGTGGTCCAAGGCCCCAGAGACGGTCAAACCAGCAAATCCAGTCTGTCCTGTCAGTAGTGTAAGCCCTGGCTGCCCATTCAAATCGCCTGAGGAGAGTTTTCAAACACCAACACCTGAATTCCCCTCAGACTGTGGGACGCTAGACCTTGGTGGTGGTGACAGCGGGGAGCAGCACTGGCCTGACTGTGTCCAGGTCCTCGTCAGTGTCTGGTGGCTCCAGTGGTTTCTCACGGCATCCTCGGCCAGAGCGCGTCTCCTTGGCCCTCACAGAGCCAAGGCCAAAGCCGCAGGGGACGGGCACCACCTTTGCTGCCTTTGTTCTCCCACACGAGAGTCACATGGAAGCCACGGAAAGTCAGCTAGAGGGACTCGCAGGCAGGAAGGAGGACGGTCACTGTGTTTCTAAATCATCCTTCATGCCAATTACAAGTGCTTTTCTGTTTTCTTCTGGAATTTCCTTGCTTCTTCCTGTTTTTAACAGTCCTGGATCTTTTCTCCACTCTGTGCTGCATCCGTCATTCTATCTTCAGAGTTTACCTATTCAGGACTGGCCTCACTGTTTCATAAAACAAAGCAAGTCTCATTGCCCATTATATATCAATATCAGTATAACAGAGCTGAACCATAAGCGTTGGGAATCACCTCACTTTTGATCATCGTATCCCACTCCTGTTCAGGTACGATATCAATAATGTGACATATAAAGGGTACATTGCTGGAGTTGTGGCCTCACAAGAAAATGACATCTGCCACAATTTCATTGCACGGTTTCCCCATGGCATCGATACACAGATCTGAGTGTAGGTTTTTACACAAAATGCTATCTTTGCAACCTATAACTGACTACAAAGTAGAAGGTATGGGCAGGTACCAGCTCCTGGAAACCAGTCCTCACAGGCTTCTGTCAACCCAGGTCACCCTCCTTCAGGAGGGAGAAGGGAGTGGAGAAATCATGAAATGTTCACAGTAGAGAGTATGGGAGACAGAACCACAGACAGAAGACAAGAGTGGGAACTTCTATGGTAAACAGTTGGAAGGGCCTGCAAATGGTCTCTGAGAAACGCTGCAGCTCGACCCAACAGGGGCCTGCCTGGAAATTTCACGGTACCACCAATGGCAGTTTCCAGCCATTCTCGACATGGTATTCACCTGACACAACTGGATGCCGGGTGTACCCAGGTGCCATCCACATTATGAAAAAGAAGTTTGAGTTTTCAGGGGTCAAAACAGGAGAACTGGATTGTTCCCAAAAGCCTCAGAGAACAAGTAAACAAGAAGCTAAAATCATACCAGCAAGTGACATCGGAACTCCGACTGACTGAACACGCAGCTGCCCTGCCCCAGGGCGGCGGCTGCAGTGGGAGAGGGTGGTCGGTGTGACGCCGAGTTATGGCTCAAGATGACACATCCTTTTAGAAATACTATAACTGATGAGATTCAAAGGACACCCATTCTGGCTGCTCCCAGACATTTTCTCTGGGTAACACAATGCTTCGAGCTCCTTCAAAACCAGACAGCTTCTCTGGGTGTTAATAGGGGCAGGGATGAGGAAAAAGGCAAGGTGGGAACCAAACAATTAATGCCAGATTGAACCCGATGAAAGTCACCTGTCACAGGACAGGAGCGGGACAGGAAATTGAGGGAAGACATGTTTAAAGAACAAGTCAGCACAGATTCACTATTCACCCTGAAAACAGAGGTCAACTTCTTTCCTCCTTCCTTCCTTTTTCCTTCTTTCCTCCCTCCCTCCCTCCCTCCCTCCCTCCCTCCCTCCCTCCCTCCCTCCCTCCCTCCCTCCCTCTCTTCCTATTCCTTCCCTTCACTGAAATGTTCACTGAGTGCCAAGTATGTTCCAGGCACCATGCAGGGCGCTGACACAAACTGTTGGCTTAGATAAATCTGGTGCCCATCTCATGCCACTCACATTGGAAGGTGGACACAGACCAACACCAAGAATTCGGGAGACCTTTCTTTTACATGTTTGCTTTGAGCCAAGTTTCTTCACCAACTTGGGCTTAGTTTAAAAGCTGTTATGCAGAAAATAGGGGTAAAGAGCTCCCAATCCGTCAGGAAATCATTGTTGGGTCAAATGTACATAACTCAGTGTGAACTATAAGCCAGTGGAATGATCTGTATGTGAGACCTGGTTTCTCAAGATTTGCGGCCTCCTGGGTGGCCTGGGACACTGCAGCCAGCCTGGGGTTCCAGGCAGGCTGACGACCAGCACTGCTGCATGCCTGGGGATTTCGGAATTCTGTGAGGTCGGAGGAATGAAGACGGACGCTGGGGGAACCGCTGTGTCCACAGCGAGGCTGGAAAGTTGTGAGGTCCTGGCCTGGATGAGTCAGATTTGTGAAAATTTTCATTAAAACATTGCTCCCCCTCCACTGTGCCTAGGTTTGGCTCTTCCAAGTTCTTACAGACACAGCTGGTGGTGTGCTGCCGCCCTCTTCGTCTGTTTGTCTGTCTGTGTGTTTGAGTTCAGACTACGAGGAAGTGAGTGGACAGGAGCTTGTTGCCTGGAGCAGTCTTTGAGGAGGCCCGGGCCGGCCTGGGCTGCAGGAGCGCGTCCTGAGTTGGACTCTGCTGCTGGCCTCCGCGTGCTACTTAGATTTGGCTGCACTCCACAGCACAGTGGTGCCTGGTGATTCCCAGTGGTGGCGAGTGGCCGGAGGCCAGCAGCATGGCACGTGGCCCTTCTGGACAGGGACACAGGCTTGAGTATCTCTGTCATCACCCCTGGCCTCAGCAGTCTCCTTCAGAGGCCCGGCTTTGTCTGGTCAGGCTGGGAGGGCTAGAGAGGACTTTCTCCATCTCAGAAGGAGCGCCCGACGAGAGAGCAGTGCCCCTCTCATCCAGAGTGGGACGCAGTGGCGTGGGTGCCAGCAGAGGACAGCGGTGCTTCACGGCGGTCTCTGGGACAGAGTGGTACAGATGTGGCTTCCGGGGACGAGCCTGGAGGAGGACACGAGTGCATGTTTTGTTTCTCTCAGTCCTTAACCTGACGGGCATTTCTCATTTGTCAGCACGTGTCCCTTCCACTGGCCATCCCTGTCCCCATGGAAAGATACGTCAACGAGAGGACGGAGCTCTTCACCCGACTCACTGCTGAATCCACGGCGCCTAGGCCAGCGTGTGCACAGTACACGAGTAGCAAAGAAGCAAGGGAGGGAGAGGTGACCAGTTTCCATGCAAATATGAAGTGAGAGAATCTCAGGAACAGAGGTGTGCCATCTCATGCCATAGTGAACATAAAACGGAAGGTGTTGTCTCAAAGAGACACACCCACTTCCATAGCAGCGGAGTCCACCCAGCTACAAGGTGCAACTCAAGTGCCCGTCATCGGGTGAGTGGAACCCACAAGGTGGTGTACACACAATGGAATATACTCGCCTCGTAAGGGAAGGACATTCTGACATATCCCACAACCCGGGTGAGGCTGAGGACACAGTGCGCAGTGAGCAGCCAACCGCGAACACACAGGTACTGTATGGTTACGCTGACACGGCCTTAAGTCGTCCGACTGATAGAGTCAGAAGGTCGACTGTGGCTACCAGGGCTGGGGGAGGGGAAATGCGGGTGCCATCGCTGAAAGGGGACAGAGTTTCCATCCGGGAAGGATGAAGAGTTCTGAGACGGACGGCAGTGATGGGTGCACGACAATGTGAATGTACTTTAATGCCACTGACCTCTACCTGTAAAAATGGTTTAGATGGTAAATTTTAAGCTGAAATACAGACTAAACGAACAAACAAAACAGAAATAGACTCATGGGTACAGAGAGCACACTGATGGCTGCTAGAAGGAGGGGGTTGAGGGGATGGGTGAGAAAGGTGAAGGGATTGAGAAGTACAAACCGGTGGTTACAAAATAGTCTCAGGGATGTCAGGTACAGCACAGGGGATACAGACAATAACACTGCAATAACCACATACAGTGTGAGGTGTGTAGCAGACTTGTCGGGGTTATCTCTTCATGAGGTGTGTAAATATCTAATCACTACGTTGTTTTGTACACCCGAAACTAATAATAAAAAAAAGACGGTAAATTTTATGTTGTGCTTTTTAGCACAATAAAAAAATAGAAAAAAAATATGTAACAAAAATAAAAATTGAAAGGAGTAATATTTTGTAGTCACAGGCGTACGAGGTTTGGGATGTCAAGGTTAGAACTATTAAGAAGCAGAAGTTGTGGAGGAGAATGCAACATGGCGTTGGATTTTTACGATAACACCTCCAAGGAATTTCAAGCTACGTCAACCCATTTGGGTTTCACTTCTGATTATTTCAGACTCTAGGGGTACACATTCACTTTCCTTTATTTTATTTGGTTTTTATTTTTATCTAGATTAAATATGCATATGGCTTAAAGAGTAAAACAGTTCTGCAAGACTGGCTATGAAAACCAGGAGCGTGTTTCCTCTCTCTGTGGCTACGATTTCCCCTTCCCCACCTTCTTTACCAATTCTTTTAACACACGCACTCTAAATAATACGCTCCTATTGCTACTGGTTGACTCTTTAGCTTTGGGTGCTATTAGCACCCCACCGTGGGCGATGAACACGTGACTGACTTCTCATCCTGGACCCACTAACGTAGGCATCCTGATGCCTCTACCTACCCAACAGCTGTATCGTGATTTGGGCTGGAGAAATATTTAGTGCCCCCACCGTGATGAATTTATAAGCATTATAGACAGCTGAGCTGCGTGGCGCATAATATTGACTTATCCTGTCCTTCCTTTTGTGCTGCAGTTGTCAACGTGCTTGTCTTGTTTCTTCTGGGACGCTCCAATGTGATTTGGTATTTGGCTGCACAGATCAATCACACAGGCTCCCCTGCGGCTTCCCTTTCCCACTGGCCTGAGTGAGGATTCCCTTCTCCTCCCTCCTGTCCCTCATGCCCTCTTCTTTCACGGTTAATTCAAGGGTGAGGTAGATATGGCCCCTTGCCTGTTCCCGTAAACAGTTTGCCCAGGGCACAGCCACGCCCACTAACTTGCCTATTGTCTGTGCAACGCTGTCCAGGGGTAGTGATGAGTGTTGAGAGACACAATTCGGCCACAAAGCCTAAAATACTTAGCATCTGGGCCTTTACAGTTTGTCAAACTGTTTCCTCTATCATCTTATCGAGCATGTCTTCCCACTGCTTTCCAGAAGGCTAAAGGGAAGAACGTAAAGATTTTTGACTTTACAAGCCTGAAATCTTTTTTTCTCTTTTTTTCTACTTTCAATTATAATCACTAGGTTGGCTGGATAGAGAATTCTAGGTTGGAAAATAGTTTTCTGAGGAACTTTTAGTAAACATTTTATTGAAGTAACTATATAGTCAAATACACCAAATAAGAAGTCTAGATCTTGGTGGTTACCTGCAAAACACCTGTACTCATGTCAGCACATCGCCCCAGTCAAGATCCAGAACATTACCCACATCTCAGAAGCCATCCTGCTGTCTCCTCCAAGCCGTCCCCCTTCCCTCAAAGGTTACCTTTATTCTGACTAAATCACTACACTGTGGTTTTGCCTTTTATAGAAATTTGTATTAATGGCATCACACAGTACATAATTCTTTCATTCTCTCAATAAAATGTTTTTTATACACATCCACGTTGTTGTGTTGTGCTGATTGTTTCTTTTATGCAGCACAGCGTATTTTTCATTCTATTTTGATGGGCACTTAGGTTGTTTCCAGTTTGGGGCTATAATGAATAGTGTGAAAAATGTAGCACTAAAATATTATAAGCATTCTTGTACATGTCTGTCAGTGAATTTTTAGGCATTTTTATTAGGTATATGACTAACAGAAGAATTTCTGAGCGATAAGGTTATATTTGTACGGGTGGAGTGGATGATGCTAAATTATTGTCCAAAGTGATTGTTCCAATTTGTATTTCCATCAGCAATTTATGAGTCCTCCAGTTTATTTACATTCTTCCAATACTAGGTATTGTCCCACTTTTCAAAATTTTGTTCATTCTAATGAGTGCATTTTGTATCTCATTGGTTTTAATTTGCATTTTCCTGCTAATCAATAATGTCAATTCTCTTAGCATATGCTATTGACAATTTAGATATCCTTTTTATGTGTGAAGAATTTAGAGAAATCTTTTACCTATTTCTAATTGGGTTATTTATCTTTTTTGTTGATTTCTGGTGGCACATTGAAATGCCATATTTGCTATAAATCATGTGGCCATATATGTGTGGTTCAGTTCCTGGATTGTTTCACTGGTACAGTTTTCTGTCTTTGAATCAACCGGGTAATATTTTAAGTCATGGAGCTTTATACAAGTCTTGGTAGCTGGTGCTATGTGTGTTCCAGCTTTATGTTTCTTCTTCAAGGTGGTTTTGTTGTTATTAACACTTTACACTCCCAAATGCATCCTGGAATCAGTTTCCACAGAGTCCACTGGGATGCCAGCCAAGGCTTCAGTGAACGTATAGGTCAACGCGAGGATAAGTGATTTTTGTTTTCATCTTCTACTCCTGGAAGGTGGGACCATCAATCACCGTTACCCGTGAATTCCGTATTTCCAAATGAGCCTACTTGCTGAGAGTTATTCGTAGTCCCCAAATCAATACCTGCGGCACTCTCACGGTCATTGCGGCTGTAAGCAGAGTAATGACAAATGTGAGTTGCCTGATGGGCACGTTCCCAGCTAGGACAGAATTCTTGTTTTAGCCCTCATCCTGCTAGTAAACAAGTGTTCGTTTCACAGTTACTTTACTGCAACATTTTTCACATTTTTGTGCCTTTGATTGTTTTTTGTTTAAAATGGCCCCCAAAGTGTAGCACTGAGGTGAGGTCTTGGGCTCCTACGTGGAAGAAGGCTGTGACGTGCCCTATGGAGAAAACACGTGTGCGAGAAGCTGTGTGTAGATATAACTTACAGCTACTGGCCGTGAGCTCAACGGTAATGAATCAACAGCATATATTAAATAAGGTGTCTTTACACAGAAATGCACGTAAAACAAGGCTATGTATTGATCAATTGACAAAAATGTGACCCAAGGTTTGCAGGATCGCGACACTGTAACTTTCCCCAGGAGCAGTGGTGAAGACTCGCTAATCCAGTGTTCGCGGCAACTTTATAGGACATAACTGCTGTGAAGAGCAAGACTACATTTCCTCTGTAAATCCGGGTCTTTAGCTCTTCTTACTGATCTTTACTCTTTTTCTGTGTAGAGGTGTTCACATGTTTTCTTAGCTTTATTCCTAGGCGGTTGATTTTTTGATGCTACTTGAAATTTCACTTTCTATTGGTTTGTTGCTTGTGTGTAGGAAAACAATTCACTTTGTATCCTGGTACGGTATCCATTGTTCTTAATAAATTGACTTATTAATTCTAATAGTTGGTAGATTATTTTGGATTTCCCTCATATACCATTTATTATTTGTGAATAACTACAGTTTTATTTCTTTTTTTCCCCAACGTATAGATCATTTTACTTTCTTTGCCTTTATCTCACTAGAAAGGACTCCCTATAAAATATCAAATGTAAGTGGGGGTAGTGGATGTGATGGCTAATATTTTTATATTTAGGTAACATTGGTTAATAACATGGTGTAAGTTTCAAGTGTACAACATTATTTAATTTGATATCTGTATATACTCGCGCATGCTAACCACCAAAAGTCTAGTTTCTGTGATGGTTAATTTTATCGTCAACTTTCCTGGGCCATGGTACCCAGTTTTTGGTCAAATACCAATCTGGATGTTACTATGGATTTATTTTTTAGATGAGACTAACATTTAAATCAGTGGACTTTGAATAAAGCAGATTACCCTCATTACGTGGGTGGGCCTTACCCAATCAGTTGAAAATCTCAAGAGAAACACACCGAGGTCCCCTGAGGAGGTGGAAATTCTGCCTGCAGACCGCCTTCTGACTCGAACTGAACGCTGATTCCTCCTTGGGGCTTTATCCTGCGGGCCTGCCCTGCAAATTGTGGACTTGCCAAGCTCCAACATCTTAGGAAGTTTATTTGATTCCTAGTTTGGTCATTTTAAAAAATAATATGAATAGGTTTCTGATATTAGCAAATACTTTCACTTATTATCACTTGTGATGCCCATGACTTCCTTCCTTTATCCCGATCACGTGGTAAATTACAATGATTGAGTTTTAAATGTGAAGCCAGGTCTGCCTTCCTGGAGACTTACTCATGATGTCTTAATCTTTTAAACGTATTGCCAGTTTGGACATTGTGCTTCTTTGTTCAAGAGAAGGATTGCCATTTTTGTACTGTCCTAGCCTCAGACAATAACTTGTTAATTATTCACCCCTTCTCCAGTCTCTGGAAGAGTTAGTGAAGACAGTTACTTACATTACTTTTTATTATCTTAACGCCTGTAGAAGCTTCATGTCAGTGTCCCTTTTAAACAGCGGTAGCAATAACTTTTATTTTCACTGTTTCTTGAACAGTCTTGCTAAAATGTTAACAGCTACATCCATCTTTGTCTTAGGACGCCCAGGCTGCCAGAACAAAATGTCATGGACATTCACCCTTTCACACGTGATCACACATGGCTTAGTAACGACAGAAATGTCTTTCTTCCAGTTCTGGAGGAGGATCCAGGCACCTGCCGATATCGTGGCTGGTTCCTGGTTCAGATGGTTGTCTTTTCACTGTGTCCTCACGTGGAGGAAGGGACAGCAAAATCTCTGAGCTTAATTTGCTCTTCCTTTTCTAGCATCTTGAGAGAGATGCCACATCACCGATTTCCAATCTGACTTCTTTTCAGCAGCCACCCTGCCCCTGCGTTTTAGCCTACCCATAGTGCTGCTGTGGGTATTAGTCTCTACGGGCTGACAGCAGTGCCTGCCTGCCGTGGACTATCCTCAGCTGATTTTAGCCACTGTAGGTGGTCATTCGATGAGGACAAGAGCTGGAAAGAACCCTGATGACCTTTAGCATCCCAGGGCTCCAGCTTTACATGTCATCAACTGAGGACCCTGTGTGTCAGTGATGACATGTGACATGTGTAGGTCTCTCAACTCAGTGGTGGTCTGAGTGGGCCTCGAGCCTCAAACCTCTGACTTTTCTCTTACCCTCAAGTTCATCCTTTACGTACCATGTGTCTCACACTGAGCTGGGGCCACAAACTGGAATGGGAAGGTCTCAGCCTTCAGGTCGAGATGGTGAGCAGGTAGGTGAGCAGCCCGTTCCTCTCCACCCACGCCTGCACCTGCACTAAGCAGGTAAACCCCTGTGTCCTCAGGGCTTCCTGGGCCTGCCCCGGCAGCCAGCTCACTTTGGCTTGGGCAAAAAGCCCTCTCAACCATTTTTTAAAAACTAAAAATATGTGAGTTGATAGCTTTTCCCAGTGTGCTAAATAGTAGAGGTATAATTAGATATTTCCCAGCTATTTGGGGCCTCTTGAATATTGATGGTACATTCACCCTTTCACACATGCTCCGCAACCTGAAAAGTTCAAGCTTTCTCACCTCCTTTCCTAATTACAAGGCAGGATTATCATGGCTTGACAGTAATACCTGATTTTCTGCATCCTGTCTCCAAAATCTACTGAAAGTTTCTGCTTCACATTCAGTGGCTTGCTTCCGAGATGGATGTTGATGAAACAGCCATTCGGTGACATTCACCTTAAGACTCACGGTGTAGCTCGGGCCACAGTCTGGCAGTGAATATTCATGTAAATCCACGTCGGAGACAGATATGAGGGCACATTGCGGACTGTCAGGGCACAGTTTGATTTTTAAGGTTTTTTGTATTTTTTTGACTATTATAAATAATGAAGGAAGCTGACGATGGTTCAGCATATTTGATGGGATAGCATTAAAACCCCAAAGGTTGTGGTTTTAAAAAGCAGCATCTGCCTCTTGCCTGTTGGGATTTCAAGGTGCCTGTAATACTTAAAGGCTGTGCTTTCCGCTATCCCCTCTCTTCTACTTACGCCCTCCCTCTAATCCTCTTTCAAGCTGCCCACCTTCCTGCAACCAACGCCTCCGCCCTTATACTCTGATGTGACACAGAGCCAGGCATGGGGGTAGCTTCCGTACTTAATGAGCGTAGTCAAGGGAGAAGGGACAGAGGAGAATGGACAGAACCCGATATGAGAAATAACAGAAAATTTCAGGAGGCTACGGCACAGAAGGAGGGTCCTATCCCTGCAGGGAGGCTCAGGAAGGCTTCCTGGGATCCACCTGAGCCCCCGGGAAGGTCCAGTCTGCCCTCCCTGGACCTGCATGTTCAGGTGGGAGGCACTTTACCCACCACACCACCTTCCCAGGACCTCAGAACACTTGCAAATTAGCAACTGTCAGCCTGGGGCTCATGTGATTTAAATAAAACCAAGTAAAAGGGAAACACAGAATCATGCAGTGCCTCTCTTTTACTTGCAAAACAGTAAACAGCTTGCCCTGTGATTCCAGCAGCGTCCCTCAGTATTCTGTTCCCCCTTAATTTTCACTCTGCTTTTCTTTCTCCACACTCCAGATATGCATTGACTCTTTCCCTGGACCCCTATCAGATCCAGGCATTAAGAATAGCTCAGGCCAGGAGAACCAAGATGGCAGAGTAGATAAACACTCTGTTTGTTGCCTTCCATGAACACGTCAAAATTACAACTAAATTACGAAACAACCAACCTGGAGAACCATCTGAAGTCTGGTGAAACAGAAGTTTTATAACTAAGGATACAAAGAAGCAGCCACGGCGAGACTGATAGGAGGGGCGGAGACGCGAAACGAGCTGACCCCACACCCACCTGTGGCAGCTGAGAACCGGGAGGGATATCTCGGCTGTGGGGCTCCCCCCCGAGTAGCAAGAGACCCACCTCCACCCCGGCCTCCCCAGCCTGGAGCCCCCACAACATCTGGCTGTGAAAAACAGTGGGGATTCCGACCATCCAGGTGGGATGGAAGGATGCAGAAAACCCAGGCATCCTCTTAAACGGCTGCGCACAGACTCACTCGCAGGCACTTACCCTGGGCTCCAGCAGCGGGACAGCAACTTGAGTGGTGGCAGAGGCATTCGTGGGGCCGCCAGAGGTGTGTGGCTTCAAAGCAAGGGCTGGAGGACAGTCACCATTCTCCCTGTGAAGGGTTCTCTTCCTGTGTAGCCAGAAGCTGGGGCTCCATATTTCCTGAGTTGAGTCCGCCCCCACAGGCCAAGTCTGAATCTGATTGGCCGGTGCGCTCTACTGGGACCCCGCCCCACACAACTACCCCAATGCCAGAGGCATTTTCTCAGTGAGCAGCCTGCCCCACTGGCATTACACTCTTCCTGGGAAAACTATCAAGTCCCTGGGTCCCAGGCAGGTGGCGACTGGCCTCAGTGAGCTCTGAGACTTTTGCTGAGTAGCTCCAGGCTCAGCACTGGCTCCAAACCAGAATTTGCGTTAACCTGGTGACCACATCTCTTCCTACTCTAGTGACTCCCTGAGACCCTGCCTCACCCAACTTGCCTACCTCATGAGGCTTTATCAGGGGCTAAACCTTAAGGGAGCTGGCAGGTGGCAGCAGCCCTCGGGGTGTCCTGGCTTTTTGTGGAGCTACCCCAGGCCCGATGCTGGTGGCAAATGTCCTTGGTTCACAACATGGCCTCTCCCTCGTGCCTCCCCATTTAGTACAGGCAGCGAACAACTGCACATTATTTTGTAGCTCTTACCATGTAGTCCCTGGCCGGTTACAGTCAATGGATGACCTGGGCCTGCACCAGAGCCCCTCACAAGAGGCCCCAGAACCAACATACTTGGAGGTTGCCTTCAGACCACAGCAGAGCACCACCCAATCAGCCCCACAAGCAGCACACACAAAGGATGGTCTCAACAGGCACCAAAGCCCATTGGCGAAAATCCCAGTCAGTGGGGTAAGCCCCCCACACAGCAGCCGATAAGCTGTGGACACAGCTAAACCCCACAGCCAATCAGCCTGAAGGTCAATCCCACTCACTAATGTGCCAATAGCAACCAAGGCTCAGCTATAACAGGAGGGGACATACAATCCACACAAGGGACACTCCTGGAGCACCCGGAGCAGGTGACCAGGGAGACTGTACCCGTGGGCCCCACAGGGCACCTACTACATAAGGTCACCTGGCCAAGATGGGGAGATATAGCAGCTCTACCTAACACATAGGAAAAAAAAACAGAGACAGCCAAAATGAGGAAACAAAGAAATGCATCCCAAATGAAAGAACAGGAGAAAATTCCAGAGACAGAACTAAATGAAACGGAGGCAAGCAACCTACCTACTTGGAGGAGACGTGTGCATCTATATGTTCACTGCAGCATTGTTTACAGTGGCCAAGATGTGGAGGCAGCCTGGGTGTCCATTTATGGATGAATGGACAAAGAGGACGTGGTACATATACACAATGGAATATTGCTCGGCCATGGAAGGGAATGGGTCCTTGCCAGCTGTGGCAGCATGGATGGACCTTGAGGGTATTGTGTTGAGGGGAGTATGTCAGACAGAGAAAGACAGATGCAATGTGATTTCACTTACAAGTGGAATCTAAAGAACAAAATAAACAAACAACACAGAAACAAACTCATAGATACAGAAAAGATTTTGATGGTTGCCAGATGAGAGGAGGGTTGGGGGGTGAGTGAAAAAAGGGAAGGGATTGAGGTACAAACTGGTTGTTACACAGTAGTCATGGGGATGTAGGGTAGAGCATGAGGAACATAGTCAATAATATGGTAATAACTGTGTATGGTGTCAGATGGGTACTAGATTTGTTGGGGTGATAGATGGGGGGGTTGGGGGTCAGGGTGAAAAAGGGGAAGGGACTAAGAAGTACAAACTGGTAGTTACAAAATAGTCATGGGGATGTAAAGTACAGCATAGGGAATATAGTCAATGATACGGTAAGAACTATGCATAGTGCCAGGTGGGTACTAGACTAGTCAGGGGGATCATTTCTTAAATTATATAAATGTCTAACCACTATGCTGTACACCTGAAATTAATATAAAATAATATTGAATGTCAATTAATTAATTTTTTAAAAAGAATAGCTCATTTGCCAGAGGGTAAGGGGGGTGGGGGGTAGGGGGTGGGAGATGAGGGTAAGGGGGATCGAATATATGGTGATGGAAGAACTGACTCTGGGTGATGAACACACAATGGGATTTATAGATGATGTAATACAGAATTGTACACCTGAAATCTATGTAATTTTACTAACAATTGTCACCCCAATAAATTTAATAAAATAAAATTAAAAAAAAAAAAAAAGAAAGAAAGTTGAATCATTCTTCTATTGTAAAAAAAAAAAAAAGAATAGCTCAGGGCAACTAATTCTTACTCAGGTGTAAATGACTCCCAGGGGGTATTTTCACAGGAGAATGGACTCCTTAAGCCAGACACAAGCTTCTCTGTCTGTGACTGGTGCATCTGAGGTCTAGAGATCTTTGCAGGTGAGGGGAAGGGGCTCAAGGAGCACAGCCACAGTGAGATCTGAAATCCCTGCACAGGTAGCAGAGGACCCCCAGAGGTCTGCAGGTGGTAAAAGCTGATTTGCTGAAATCCCGTTTAGAACAACTGGCCTCAAGCAATGTCTGTGTGTTGGGGTGGGAGAAGTTTATGGCCCAAAGTTGGAGCCTGTGTGAAATGTAGGGAGAACCTGCAGTGAAGGATGCTGACAAAAGCTTAATCCCTGGAGGAGGGGCTGCAGGGAAGTCACACTAAAGCAGCGCAGGAAGTAGGTCCTGGATGCAGACAATTGTCATTCCCCATATATGTCACTGTGACTCACATCTTTCCTGGTTTGTCTGTTTCTAACCACACAGTGCAAGCAATTGTTTGATTACAGATAGAATCAACGATTTTACTAACATCTTTGTTCTTCTTTGCTTGGTGGGGAGATAACCAAACACCAAAAAAGCAAAACAGGCCCCTAAGAAGGAGTCCGCGGAAACAAAGCCTCAGTCTCCAATGGGGATTTAATTCAACGTCCCCCTCCAAGGATCGCACCTGGAATTTTTTTTTTTTAATCATCTTGTACAGTAACATCCCCAGTACTCATTTGTCTTAAAATGGAAAGTTTGTACCTTAGTAGGTATAATTCCCCACCCCCACCCCAGCCTCTGGCGACCCCAAGTCTAATTTGTTTTTCTGTAAGTTTGTTGTTGTTGTTTTCAGATTCCATATATGAGTGAGACCATAGGGTATTGGTCTGTGTCTGTCTGACTTACCTTAGGCTAAAGCCTACGCGTCCATCCATATTGTTACAAAGGGCAGGTGAGAGGCGGTATCTCGTTGTGGTTTTGATTGCATTTCCCTGATTAGTGATGTCAAACAGCTTTTCATGCAGCTGTTGGCCACGTATATGTGTTTGGAGAAATGTCTGTTCAGGCCTTTTGCCCAGTTTTAAATTGTGTTATTTGTTCTTTTTGCTATTGAGTTGTATGAGTTCTTTATGTATTTTGGATATTAACCCAATTTAGTTTTTCATTTAAAAAGACATGATTGCTCACCCCATTTCAGAAGGTCCATAACAAGCCTGTCACCTATATAATGACAGCTGAGAGAAAGGAGCTGTCCTCACACAGGTGTTGCTCGTCACCAGGAACTAGAAAGAAAGTGTAGCATAGAGTTTGTATTACATATTTCAGAATAAAACATAAACTAGTTCTTTTAGAAGATAAGCTTTTGATTAACAACAACAACAAAACACTCCTCGGAGCTTCACCGTTTATAAAAACGAGCCCCATTTGTGGCACCGGCCACCAGGACTCAAAGCTGGCCCTGAGGTATCATGTCAGCCCACAGTGCACAGCTTCCAAAGTGCCCTGGCCAGTGGGCCTGGGTCCTCTCCCGGGATGGGGGAGATTGACCCCCCGTCAGTCGGGATGCTCATCCGTTCCTGTCTAAGAATCAGGGGTTTGAAGGCTAGTTCTCACATACAGCAGAAGGCAGTACCCCCAGCTGCCCGCCCCCGAGCCCCGCAGATCAGCTGGTTTCCAGGACCACAGAAATGAAACAGGACTCTGCATGGGGTCACGTCAGGCAGTTGCAAGGAGCCGTGGCACAATCATGAGTGCGTCTCGCCCTGGACGAGGTCAAGGCCAGGGGAGGCCCTGGAGTGAGGCAAGCTGGCCTGGGAGCTGCATGACGGTTTGTCCTGGAGGCCAGTGTCCGTCGGGACCACTGCCGTCCACGTCTCTGTGACGGGGACCTTTGGAGAGTGAAGGCAGTGGAAGACGGGTGGACCCCCGGGGAGTCCACGGGGTCACTGAACGTGTCATAGACCTGCCGTCTTATCCAGGGCGAGATGCACAAGACAACCCAGGAATGCCTGGGCACAGCCAGGATTTCTCAGGGCATCACCAGTACCTCTGGGCACAGACTTCCTGGGTTTCTTAGGGTACCACCAGTCTCCCTGGACACAGCCAGGGCCTCTCAGGGCACCACGAGTCCTTCTGGGCACGGCCAGCCTTCCTGGGCTTCTTAGGGTACCACCAGTCTCCCTGGACACAGCCAGGGCCTCTCAGGGCACCATGAGTCCTTCTGGGCACGGCCAGCCTTCCTGGGCTTCTTAGGGTACCATCAGTCTCCTGGGACACAGCCAGGGTTTCTCATGGCCCCACCAGTGCTTCTGGGCACAGTCAGGCTTACTGGGCTTCTTAGGGTACCACCAGACTTCCTGGACTCAGCCAGGGCTCTCAGGTCACTGCCACTCTCTCTGGGCCTCTCAGGGTACCCTGCTGGAACAACAGCGACTCACAATCAAGGTGCTTACATATTCTCGATGGCGGCCAGTCAAAACACAAAAGCAAATATCCCCTGTGGTTTTATGGACAGCGCACCTCCAGATTGGGAACTGTTTCAGGGAGCCCTGTACCCTCTCTTGACAAAGGCACAAAACGCTTGCCTGTTATTTTATGTTTGGAGTCAAGAATGTGGCCACGTGCTCAGCAGCTGTGAACTTGGCACACCCAGCATGGGGGGAGAAGGTTTGCTCGAGACCCCAGCTCCCTGTCTCCCGGTGGGGTCTGCAGGGAGGCAGGGGCGTGGCTGAGCCTTCTGGGTGGGCTGTGTGTCAGGTTCTGACGGCTCTCCATCCCTCTTCCTGAGCTAAACCCAAGGGCAGGATGGTCTCAGGCCACAGGACGAGCTCTGAGCGCCACGCAGGGAGCCTGACCCTCACTGGCCCTCTGCCCTCCCTCCTTTCACAGACACGGAGACACCCATCAGGGCACTGGCACTTCTGTCAGTGCAGGGAAGAGAGATGGTGGAACCTGTGCTCTGCAATCACTTAGCCAGCATCCAGGTCTGTGAGACGCAGCTTCCCCGTGTGTGTTAGGCCGAGACCCTGAGATGGCTAGGTGAGGTAGTGTGTGCAGTCTCTGGGCCCAGCGACCGTAAGTGAAGGTGTTGGCGGGCTGTTGGTCCATCATACACTTTTACTTATTCAGCAAATACCGAGTGCTCGTCCTGGGTCAGGCCTCAGGAACACTGCAACACACAAGACAAACCCCTGGCTCTCACAGAGGAAGGCAGACGATAAACAAATAGGCCCGTGAACATGTTAGGCAGTGAGCCTGGAGGACGCAGGGCAGGGCGAGCAGCGGAGGGCAGTTGGGCTGGGGTGCGTGCCCGCCAGGCTGGGAGGGACCCTGTTGGTGCCTGTGTTTGACTCGAGGAGGAGGCAGAAGTTCTGCAGTGTCCGCAGGCTGAGCAGAGCTGAGCCCCTTCTCAGGGCCCTGGGGACGGCTCATTCCCCACCTGACCGCCCTCCTGTGCCCCTGGTGTATTATTCTATATTTACATCCCTCCACCTGGACCAGCCCCAGTGAGAATTCTGAACCTGCTAAGACTTAATTAGAGAACAAGGGCAGTTTAAGGAGAATTTCAGACAGCTAGGATTTGGCACAGTTACCTGCTATGAATCCTTTGTGAAAGAAATGTACTGAGGATGTAATCTGGGGGGAAATGCTAGAATGCTAGACTGCCACCTGGGGTGTGGTTATGTGACCAGGAGTCAGCTAATCAGGTACTCCTGATGAGAAAATGGCATTGAGGTGGGGACACAAAGACCTAGAAGCAGTTACGAAACCATGTTGGGAGTGGTGGGGGCCACACCCCCTTCTCCATCTTTCCAGACACAAACGGACTACCTGGTAACTTCAGCTCAGATGGGCCAGAGTTGTGGGGTTTCTTTGTGTGTGTACGTGTGTGTGTGTGTGTGTGGGGGGTTTATTTATTTAATTTTTGGCCACACACAGCTGTGACTGACACAAAAATGATTTAAAAAATAATTCTTAAGGAAACGTAGAAAACTTTAAGTCATGAAAACTTTAGGCAATTGCAACAAGACACTGGAGGGAAAAATGTGTTAAGATTCTTATTTTGCTTGAAGGGGGAGGAAATAATCAACTATGATTAATTCTTGATACTGACCAAAAATTATAGTTTTCAATAGGTTTTTAAAAAAATGTTAGAAGTATGCACAAAACAGGAGACAAGACTCACAAGTTTTGTTTGAAAATACTCCAATGCCATGTTCATAATAAAACAAAAACACCCAAATTAAATTACACAGACAGGTTGAAAACGGGGATGAGCAAAGATATAAGAGCAAATGTTAAAAAATAAAGCTTAAATTGTTATGTGACTATGAAGAATAGAATTCAGGCAAAAAACATTACATGGGACAAAGTGGCATCTTTTCTGTTGGTGAAATTGACACTCCACCAAATATATAAAACTTTAATCACCTACTACAATGGCACTGAAACTTATATAACTCCAAACTGTTAGACAAAAAAGTGAAGATATAGAGTATAAAATAATATGTTTACATCACGTATGTTTCCAGAACATTACACAGCAGAGGAAGAATACACCATGGGCTGTTTATAAAACTTACCATGTCCCAGGCCATAAAGAAAAGCTCAGAAAACTCCAAAAAGCAGAAATTGAAACAGCCACATTGTTGATGACAATGCAACAAAACTGGAAATTAGGAAACAAAAGGAAAACAAATAAAAAGACAAGATCTATCCACTTGGAATTTTAAGAGCAGTGTCCTGAAAATGTCTTGGAATTAAGAGGGAATAAAGTGGCATCCCAGGCCATCTGGAAACCAAGAAGCATTATATATGTGAGGAGTCAAAATGTGAGAGTCTGGAAAACCTTAATTCTCATTATGAACTTATTCCTCGATGAGAATGTTTAGAATCTCCTGTGTGGCAAACAATTTTTCCCAGTTAGGAAATCAGTGCTGATGGCCAACGGCCCTTCTCTGAAGGTAAAACTCTCGCCCTATGGGAGTTATGGGCAGGAGTGCGACTTCCAAACAGTGTCCTCACAATGACACACACAGGCTGTACAGTTGGGTAGACTGGGGCTGCGTCCGGCTTGGCCTCTTCCTCGGGGAACGGTTATGGGCAGTGTTTATGCCTCCCTGTTTCCTCGTCTACAAAATGGGACCATATCACCGCCCACTCGTCTCCAGTAGACACTGAAGATGAAAGAAGCAATGCATGGAGGCCCTTCCACAGAGAGTGGTTTCCAGGAGGAGCGGCCACACTGTCCTTCAAACTGGGATGCCGTGAGCCTCGCTCCTCCTGCTGAATGGAACTGTTTCTGTGGCAGGAATTAAAGCCAGCACTGGGGTTTGTCTGTTGCTTGATTCTTAATCTAGTCCCACCAAAGACTCCCCGTGTCCACATGGCCAAGCCAGCCTGAGAAGATGCCAGCTGAACAAAGCCCCACCCCCACCCCTTCCCTGCTTCCTACTGTTTGTACTTTGATAATCCCCAAAGCCTGTGCAGACTTCCACTATTTAAAAAGGGTCCTGTTAAGCAATCAGAAGTCACCTGCATGCAGAGAGAGTCACCCGCGCGTGCTGGCAATGGCGGTGCTGATGCAGATGCCACAGTACCTGCCTGCTGCTAGAAGCAGGGCTGGCACCTGCTCCTGGTTGTGAAACTCTGTGCAGCTGTTTGCCAAGTGTTCCAGGCATTCTTCGTGATAGGTGCCATGACATGTTAATTACCAGTAAGCTTGCTTGGCCACACATCCTTTCCTGGCAGCATGTGTGTGTGTGTGTGTGTGGGGGGAAACTTTCTGCAAACTGGAAGGCAGATGGGTGGGTTAATTCTTGTAAAAAGCAACTGTCTGGTGCCAGAGCGAAGCGGTGCTGAAGGCTTCCCACTGTGCAGCACGGTGGTGAGGAGATAGGCATCTCTCCCTGCCGCCTGCAGGGCTGGGAAGTCAAGGCCTGGACACAAGAGGGTTTTCAAGTAGGAGCAGGAAACCTGCAGAGTGAGAGCTGTGTGAAGTTAGATCCTTGGCTGAGGGAACCCCGAGAAGACCCCGCCTACCTCTGGATACCTCTGCAGGCTAGCTCCTGGCAGCAGGCGGGTCTCTTCACCCCCACCACACACACACACAGGCACACGCACACATATGCACACACACATATGCACACACATACACACACACGCACACACACACTCGCACACACATGCCCTCTCCCGCCTCCTCACACCGACCAGGACTGTCTCACACAGTGTGAGAGCTTTGCCACTTGCCTTGTCCAGATAACATGATCAAATGTCGAAGCAGACAGACACTGGGCAAACCCGGAACGTTCAGTGCACGACGTCCCCGTAACCTGCATCAGTGGAGGCAGATGGTGCAGGTGCGAGCAGTGGGCCACGGAGGCAGTGGCCCGAGTGAGGCTGGCAGATCAGCAGACGGCAGAATGGCCTTGCCCAAAGGACAGCCTTGGGCCACTGTCCACCAGCATGGGGTCCACTGTGGGGGGAACGGCCCCTGCAGCTGTCCTGCTCACCGTGCTCCTTAGTGACGGCATGATGGCAACTGTTCACGTTTCTGTGACACCTAGAGGAACGTGGAGGCCACTACACAGACAGCTGGACAAGCCCACCTCTCTGAGGGCTGGGCATCGGGCTCGATGGCTCGGTGCACGTCAGGGGGAGTTGGGTCCTCACCAGGGTCCTAGGTGCTGGGAGGTGGCACTCAGCAGAATGTGATGTGAGGATCCCTGCATCACCAAGTGTAGCAAAGTGAGGATTAATGGCCAGAAAGCAAGAGAGTGACTCCTATAGGTCAGGAAGCCACGTTCAAGGGCTTTTGTGGCTTGTCCAAAGCCCTGTGGTCAGTGGGCGATGGAGCTGGGGTGGAAACGGGTGAGCTTGCCCAGCCCCTGCTCATCCACCCCCACGGCTGGAGCTGGCCTCTTCTGCCTCTGCCGTATAGACAGTGACTCCTGAAGTAGAGGACACCCTTCCTTGGGATTTGGGGGACATTTTATATTGGGGTTAAAGGACAGTATTTGAGCCATCCCTTTGAAGAGCCAGCACTTCATGAGTTTTATTTTGACGTTAGGTAGAACACGATTTCTCGCTCTCTTCATGAAAAGACACAGGTGAGCGAGGAAAGAACTTGCACACCTCACAAGCTCAGAGGCCCTGGTGGCCTCCTGATGACATGCAGGCGCGTGTGGCACAGGCAGGCAGCCTGTGGGAGAGCCCGGGGACGGACACGGTGACCCCGCGGCCCTAGGCCAGGCCCCTGCGTCTGTGAGCAGCCCCCTCACTGGCGGAGCAGTCTCGGCCCGTGGCCCCATCTCTCAGTCTCCCTTTCTGCCCGGCCAGTGGCAGGGTGCTCACGGCATGTCAATCATCCTGCGAGCATTCCCATCTGCCTCGCTGAGGTCTTCCACTGTATTGAACTGCCAACCTGGAGAAGACGGCAGTCTGGAACCTTCTGTGGGGCCTGTCCAATGACAACAGGAGGATGATGGTCTGGCTGGGGACAAGATGTAACAAGAAAACACCAAAGGCCACAACTGTGTCCACGCCAGCCCTGGGGAAGCAGGGACTTCCGAGTCTGCTTCCTACTGGATCCGCTGAATCAGGATGCGTGGGGCTCTGTCGGGCCAACCCACTGGTTCCTGGGTAAGGTCAGCTCTTCGACATATGAATTTAAGGGGCTACAATTTAGCCCATAGCAGTGACCTCAAGAGCTTCACGGGTGCCCTGATGTTCCATCTCCCAGAGCTTATTCGGGGTGCCCACGTCATCCTGACCCCTGGGTGTTTACTGTCCTGTCTGGGAGTTCAGACCCCAGACTTGAGGTCACTGGTGAAACCTCTCCATTTCTGGAAGGTACATCTGCCTGTCACGGCCCTCGAGACCTCTGGGAGTCAGCCAGTAGGAGAGACGCATGTTGTGGGGGCACAAAGAATTTAGTCCCACCTGTCTATGTTCTGCTGGCTGGGCTAAGAAATGAGCTAACATGAGACAGATTAGTGGGAGAAAATGAGCCCCTTTACTGTGTGTACACATCTGGGGTGCATAAGCACCTGAGGCCTGGTGACATACAGGCAGGGCAGGCGTATGTGCCATCTGGATCTAAGGGAGGGTTGGGACTTGAAAGGGCAGGGAGGCAATTGACATGGAGATGGAAAGGAGATGTTTGGTGAATCAATGTTTGCTGGGGCATCTTTAACAATGAGACACAGAGAGGACTCTGACCCGAGGGGCCTCGGTGGGTCCTCCCTGACTCTCACCTCGTTCATGTTAAACACGCTTACCTGTGACGGTCCCTCCCTTCTGGAGCAGGTCCTCTGTCTAAATTCTCTTAGGCAGGTAGAGAGACGGGCAAAGGTTTTTCCTGCGTCTTTTGCTTCTTAAAACTAACCAGCGTAATATCCCAAAGCAGCATATACTTCCCTTATAGCTCTGACCGCCCCTCCTGGATTTCTGGCTCACGTGATGGACGGTGTGGCAAAAGGTAACACAGGTAGCTGCACTACCTAGGCCCAGGCTTAGCTAGCTTTGGGAATGCAGAAAAGGTTCTCTCATCATAGGTACAATTACAAACAAAACCAAACAAACAAAAATACCCTTGCAATTAGAGAAAGCACAGTGCAACCTACAATTGCATCAATTACACATAAATGATGGGAAAGGTAGTGTCCCCGGTTTAACGTATTTTACTCACCACACCTGGTTACTGAGGCTTGATTCCTTCACTGGTCACATACGGGACGTCTTGGTGGCCTTGTGCCTGTTTGCAGTTTCTGATACTTTCTGGAACTCTCCGTATGAGCTGGATCTTGCGGTCGCCAAGAAAACCCTCCGAGCTTCCCCCAGGCAAACTGCCAGCCCTCACCCCTCTCCCACTCCCTGCACTTCGATGGCTAGAGCTGACTTCCTACTGACTTTACTTCCTCCCCTTGCTCCTTTCTGAGCCATCAACCATTCTGTAGACAGAGGGATGTTTCTACGTTGCTCCTCCTGACAGACTCTCCAGTGACTCCTGATGGACCCCGGGATGACGTCCACGCTGCAGCTTAGAAAGCTCCAGAACCTTCCACGGTTTTCCTCAGAAATGTCCACCTCGCTCCGTTTTGCTCTGGCTTTACTGCACCCTTTCTCTCGGTCTAGAACCCACGGCTAACTCCTCATTCTTTGGTCATCAACTCAGGTGTCACCTCCAAGAAGCTTCTGGACACCCCTAGCTGGGGTTTGGGGCCTATATTCTACGTGTCCGCAGCACCCTGCACTTGTGACGCGCCCCACCACTTGTCTGCACCCCCTCCCTGCCCCACAAACAGAGATCTCCTTATGGGAGGGGCTGGGCCCTGCTCTCACTGGTTCTCCAGCACATAGCCCAGTGGCCGCCAGAATTTAAGGAGAGGAACATACAGCCCTACTGATGCCCGTTCATGTCTAAGTCTGCTCAAGACCTGTGCTCTTCTCTCTTCGTTCTGGAAATCTCCTAAGAGTTCCAAAGCTGATGTATTGGCCACATGGCCATGCAATTACTAACTGGAAATTCTCGGTACCTAACTCATACTGCTGGCATCTTCCAGCTTGTGCCATTTTTGGGTCCCTGGAAATTCCACATTACTAGTGAATCACCCTTTGCAGTTATTCTATAATTCATCAATATTGTCCAATTTCTTAAATGTTTTTTCCCCTGGGAGTTGGCTCATTTCAGGGCCGTAAGAGACAGGAATAAAGTAGCTTGCTAAATCATAATGATGAAAATACGAGACTGACTTTTTATCCTTGCAATCAGACAAGCTCATTCATTACACGGAAAGCTGGGAGCAGCTTTGGGCTTCTTGGCCACGTGCATGATTTGGGAAGGGAAATTAACGAATGATTAACTTGTGGTAAACAAGAGCAGTGGATGCACATTTCCTCTGTCATAATAACGTAAGCAGAAATGGGGGACTGCAAACCTGCCATCGGTGCAGAGAACATTACACCCTGTGTCACCTGGAAGACCGACCGTCCCACAGAAGCCAGATGGTCAGTGGTGGTGTCCACCCACCACAGGCATCTGTGCTTTCAGACACCGCTGTTGTGATGATGGACTGAGCTTTTGTCTCCTTTGCCTTTTCCTCATCAGGCACTGGGCTATTCCGTTCGCCCTTCCAGAACGTTTTCTGTCTTTCCCACCTCACGGTCTTCACCCTGGGAGGCTGGCCATTGTGGATTGCACCGAGCTCCCTGTCCTGTGAGTTCTGGCTGGGTGTGGACCATGGGAAGCACTGGAAGAGACAGCAGGGCAGAAGAGAGAGTTTGGGGTGTTTATTGTCTGTGCCAGGCCACAGTCTGGCAGTAGCTGTACTTCTCTCTCCGAGGTCACATCTTCTGTCCTCCGCCACCTCTAGAACCCTTGCCAGTTTGCAGTGTCTGTTCCTGGCCTTGCCCTTCCCGACTGAGGGCTGGGTAAGACCCTCCCCATGGTGGCCCTGGGCTTGCCACTGTCCTTGACCCCTGCCCACCCTGGTATTAAGTTTTCCTCAAATCAGCCATCTCTGTGGGGCTTTTTCTTGGACTCTGGCTGACACAAGCAACAGAGAGATCTTTCTGCCTGAAACACACAATTCCAGAATAGCGGGCGTCTAGACTCACTAAGTCCAAATCCTTCACTTTACAGATGAAGAGACCAAAGCTCATGGAGCAGGGGAGACTGGCCCCCGCCCCCACCCGCTGTAGTTTAGACTAGGACTTACGGCTCGTCTTTTCAGACCAGTGTTCTCAACTCTGTGCCAAACAGCCTGAATCAAATACTTGAGCTTCCTTGTAATAACGGTTACCGTCTACTGGGGGCCTCCTACATGCAGGCTCCCTGCTAAGTGCACGTGTGTCTTCTTTAGCACTCACGACCTTACGATGTCCTTGCTGCCCTTTTGCTCCCGTTGTAGATGAGGAAACTCAGAGGCTAGATCGCTGTCCTGGTCACGTGGCCTGGGCACTGTGTGGCAGCCAGGATCGCAGCTGGTCTTTCTGACTCCAGCGTCATGTTCAAACCACCCTGCAACATGCCTCTTGGCAGTACCTGTCCTGTGGGCCGAACCTGAAACCAGAGCGATGATTGAGATGCGGGTGTGGAGTTCCCACCGTTCCCACCGGTCGGCAGTTCCCAGAGCTGAAACTGCCACCCTGATGGGACAAGTCCTCAGAACGGTCGCCCCTCTCAGGCGGGAGCCCATGGAAAACAGGGCCATGGGCTGACAGCCACGCTGCCACAGGGAAGATGGAGATTCCCAGGGCGTCGGAGGCAAGCTGGAGTCGAGTCAGAACTGACTCTCAACGTCACGGGACCAGGGACAGGGGAGCCAGCGGCACTTGGACACTGTTTACCCGAGAGCCGTGCCCCTCACCCAGGCAGGCTTGGACTCACACACAGTGAGTCCATGCCTATGTTTTAAATGATCAAATTAGCACTTGCTTAATAAAGAAAATCTGGTGAAAGCGAGGAAATAGAGAAGAGAAAATAAATAAACCCTCCCAGCTTGGGAATGTGACCACTTTCCCCTTGAGAGCCAGTGGTCTGGGGAATCTATGTCAGGAAAGATGTTCCAGATGTGGTGTGACAAGGAGCCCACCCGGGAACCCGCTGCCGCGTCCCCTCGTGGCCCCACATCTGGTTCTGCTGCCTGGGGACCTCAGGGCACTGGGACAGCCCCAGCCCTGGAGCCTCCTGGGCCTCACTCAGACTCGCGCCAGCTGGGTCACCTTGAGAAGTCATGTCTTCTGATCTTCACTATCCTCTCTGCAAGAGGAGCTTATAAGCATCGCCGACGGCTCTTACAGCAGCTGCATCTCTACTGGGGAGCAAGTGGGCGTACTGGGCTTGTCTCGCCCCTCCCCAGGGCGCCCCTCTCATCTCCTATCAGACAGGGCTCAGGTGGCAGGGGACTCAGAGCCGCCATGTCTGGGAGAGCCGAGCCAGAACTCCTCATCAGGAAGCTGAGCCCCGGTGGGACTGGGGGAGCCCAGGAACCCTTAGAAGACGCCTCCAAGTCAGCTTCCCGCTCTGTCCCCTAACGAGACTTTCTGCATGAACCCTCCTGGTGTTTTGCCCTTGGGACCAGGAAATGTTCAGATTAGGTCACGCAGTTGCTCACCAGGAAATCGCATGGGGCCTTGCTGGTTTCTAAGTCTTATTTATTAGCAGTGGGGACCTCCCTGCTTACAAGGCCACCCAAAAAAGTAGGAAGGATGAGATCTCCCACAGGACCCACACTGTTTGCTGGATGCTGAAGTGACACCAGGTCACAGGACAGGGTTGCAGCTGTGTCGAGCGAGATCCCCGGCTGTAGAGTTCTGACAGCAGAGCCCCCGTGTCCCCGTACCCAGACCTGTCACCTCAGGCCCACAGACACTGTACATGGTATGCCTTACTAATTAGGGGACCTTTCCCAGCCCTGGAGCCCAGGGAGAAGAAGGGTACATTTCCTGTCTACGATGACACTAAAAATGCTTCGTGTCTCAGTCTCCTGAGACAGGATCATTTCCTCTTGGCTTTATATCATCTGCTGCGGTGCAATCGGGAGAGAGCCAGATTTGGGGGTCACCACTGTGAGCGTCAACCCAGATTTTCCCACAGCAGCCATAAATATTTGTTGATTGAAAAAAAAATTTCTCCTTTCTATTTTGGGGACAGGATCTCCTAATAAACTATGGTCTGAAGTCATAAAATTGACACCATGGCTACAATTTCAGTGTTTTTATTTGTGGCACGAAAAGGCAACTAGTAGAGACAGCGTGGCTTTGGGGTGATTGGCTGGGTGCTCTCACCACCCCAGGGGAGGTGGGTGACGGCAATGAGACATTGCGGAGCCAGGTTTCCACACCACTGGCGTCCGGATCGGAAGTGGCCCGGGACATTCAGCTGACCCCACCCTGTCTGTCGTATCCTTAAGACAGAGATTTTATCTCATGAACTCTTCTTGATGTCTACTAACCTCTTAAGGAGCTGTTTTTCAATATAACGGTATGTTTTAGGGAGAGATGTGAAAAAGCACGGCTGCAGTCACCCTTTATTAAAAATACTGGTGACTGCGTGCCATGCGCTATAGGAAGACTGCCATAGGGCACACGGGAGACCACTGATCTGTTGGGCAACTGTCCAGATTTTTTTCTCAAATCATGAAATTTTAGCACAATCTTGGGTCCACCTCAGGGACATGCAGACACCAGCATCCCGGCTCCTGGCCCCATGCAGGGTTTCCAAGGCGCCCAGGGAGGTCACCAGGCTCCATACACAGCCCTCCTGAGGGAGGTCCGGTCTACTTCACAGCCCGTGGGGGACAACTGTCCAGGTGGGCACTGGCCGTGCACGCCACTGCCGTCCTGATCTCAGCCCCGCTGCTGCTGCAGAACTCAGAGCTGCCCCGTCCACAGTGCTCATGTGATTCTCATTCTGGGTGTCACCGCAGAGTTTTACACCTCAGCTGCTCCGATCATCGTGTGGCCCCTCCACGAGCTTTGTCTCCCAAATTGCTGAGGAATAAGAACTCGCAGTTTCATTACTCTACAACGTCACCGTTGAAAAGCCTTGACTTTTTTTCTTACTACCCACGTAGGATGTTACATTCAGCTTGTTTCAATTGGTTTAGATCTTTTTCCCCTAGAACTCAAAAGACGTTAAACAACTAGATGGTTTTAAGCATTGACATGTGGTTAAAAACAACAACAACAAAAAAACTCTCGAAGGTCCAAACATTGGTCTAAGGCATAATTCTTTGCACTTCACCCATCTGTATAATTAAGTGTCGTGCTGGGCTCCAGCGTTTATATCCCCATCAACCTGCCAACAGAGTCATTTATTGGCAACTTTAAATATTCAGAGGCAAGACACATTTCCTTGGCACACAGCCACGCAGCAGAGCGGTGCTCCCCTCCCGTGAGCCATTATACAGGACGGAAATCAACGACGAGGTTTGGCCTGCAGACGAGGAAGCACAGCGAATCCTGAGGCCCTCGCTTGGGGCGTGCTCCCGCGGTGACTGTGGGCGTCCGACAGGTGGGTCTCGGCCGCGCTCTGCTCTTACTGTGCGGTCACACAAGCAGGGGCACCTGCAGCGAAGAAAGAGCCCCAGTTACTCAGGGTCCGTCAGGAAGGCAAGGCGCAGATGCCCGCGTGCTAAGAGTTGGCAGTGTAAAACTCTCCCAACATGCCAACGTTTTACACTGGTCCCCATTCAACTCGTAGCTCCAAAGAGAAAACTCAGAGGCACAAACATGCTTAAAGGCTGTCAAGGTCTCACTGTTGCTCAGGAGAGAAAACATGGAACCCTTGGGGCGTGCACGACGCAGCTGTAGAACCCAGCGTTCTCCCAGAGCCGTCAGGCGCCCGGCAGGTGCCCCAGCTCCAGCCCTGCCTCTGTCCTACTTGCCCGGTGGCCTCTAGCTGTGGTGCTTCTCTGCTGGGACACGACTCATCCTTCTTCAAGAACGAGCATTCATTCGCACACCCCGAAAGGCTCTCCTGTTCCATGTCCTCAGCCGGCCAATCAGATCACAGCCACTTGGCCATGCTCTCAGACACCCCAGCCTGCCTGCCACGCTGTCCCAACAGCCTCGTCGCCCCACCGCTGGTGTGGGGCTCCTGGGGGACCACGACAGGCTCACCACTACATCCCGGGTGTATAACGTTCGGGCTGCTGAGTGTCTATGGCAGGAACGACCTCACACGTGACTGTTCCAATGGGAGGCGAAAGCTCAGACTTCCCCTTCCTTCTGCCCCACACCTTCTGCAATAGCTCATCTGCGGACAATTTGATTGGCAGAATTTTGAGGGACTATTTTTGTGCCTCTAAGGGCGAAGGTTGACAGCATCTTTTTAAAAAGGGACAGATTTGTGTGGAAGAACGTGGGCATTCTCATGGCACTCAACGTGTTCTAAAATGAACGGTGTCATGCCCAGGCCTCCCGTCCTGCTTCTCAGTGTGTCATCACAGCGAATATCCATGGACACAAAGAGATTTCTTTAAACACTAACAAGCACCACCCGGATATTTTGTGTGTGCTCACTGCACGTACGGCACCATTTCCAGCACTGGACAAGTCTCATCTCATTAACACCTCAGCTCAACCACATAAGCGATTTGCTAGTGTGTTGTTCTCATTGCGGGTATTGCCTCCAACGTAAGGATGAGGAAACGCAGGTTCAGAGAGGGTAACTTGCACCTGATCAAATACTCGCAAGGAGCACCCCCGCAGGCTCACATGACCAGAACGTGGTCCCACACTGCTGGCCCTCACAGCCCAACCTGCCTTTTGTCTTGACGAGCATGCCAGCCCCCCAGCCTCCCAGCTCCATCAGCCTCCTCCACACCCAGCTGAGAAACGAAACGCAGGACGAGAAGGGGTGTTGAGGGACATGACCCAACTCTGAACCTACTGAGTTTCAGCGTGTGGCATACACACGATGACTGGAAACGCACTGGATGCACAGGCGACGCCTGGGATGGAGACAGAAGTGGGGGCAGCGGAGTCTGGACGGCGATGGGGCTGCCCCAGGGAGAGTGAGCAGATTTGGGAGAGAGAAGGTCGTAGGACTAGGTCCTGGGCCCAAGTGCCGGCTTGGGCAGAGGAAGAGGTGTCCAAAGGGGGCTCTGAACATGCAGCCAGAGGCAGGGGACAATCTGCGACGTGGGTACAACAGCAGCCAACACGGCTAAGAGACCCAGAGGGGCCCCCAAAGGTGGGAAACACAGATGAGCTTATTTTTAAAGAGCATGTAAGTTATCTTTTCAAATAGGCTCCATGCATTTCTCTTTAAACTTCAGACACCTTAGAGCAGGGGTGTCCAAACTTTTTTCAACGTTTTTCACCAAGGGCCATACGTGGTAAAATACACAAACAGCCGGGCCACTCACTTGAGGTGAAGTACGTATTGCCTCACCTGGTTTATTTAAGTAAACTAAATATATTTTTGGAATTTGCTGTGGGCCAATTAAACAATGGATCGTGGGCCGCAGTTGGCCCGCGGGCCGCAGTTTGGACACCCTTGCCTTAGAGGTTCAAGTGCCATAATATACACTGAGCACATTTGTGCAAAGCCAGCAGAAATCTCCATGGCCCACGCCTTGCAGACAAGTGCCATCTGAGCAGGCGTCTTAGAAAAAAGCAGCCGGCCCTGCTGCCTGAACTGCACGGGTGCCCTGTGCCACAGGTCCGCTCCACACCAACTAGGATGGCAAGCCACTAGAAAATGAAGTCAGGGACACACCTCCAGGAGAAGAAATCATTGGTTCCAGGGGAAGCCAGCTTGGCCCAGCCACACCCGTGTGTCCCCGACAGCAGCTGACCTGGGGCTGCTGGAAAATGCTGCCACATTTCCTTCAGCAGGTTTTCCGTGATTCTGAGATGCAGAGTGTGAGGGGGACAAGTTCCGGGCCACTGGGCACAGCAGTGACACTGTCCGGTCGTCAGCCCCAGGTACCCGTTAACATGCATCTGAGTAGAGCAGTGATAAAGAGTAAAGGGCATGGTCTCCTCTGTCACACTCCTCCTGGTCACTCAGACCTGGCCTTTAGTCCAAGGGCATCTTGTAAACTGTTCAGGCATGAAAAGCTCAGATGTGCCATGTAAATATTTACTGCCCTGGCCTTTCCAGGATGGAGAAGGCAGGTCACAACACTCAGACTAATCCAACAAACAATCAAAACGTGGGCTTTCAAATGCCACTTGTGGCAGCTGAACGAAAGCTGAGATTGTGACAAACAGCCGCCTGGCCTTGGGCCCCAGCCAGAACTTTATGGCCACAAGGACCTTTCCCAGACACGCCCAGCTCTCGTGCTGCCCGCCTGGCAACGCAGCTGCACACACTCCCTTCTGCGTCATCACCAAATGCCCAGCTGGCCCTTCTCTCTCTGCCCACCCCACTCTCCCAGCTTTTCTCCCCACTTTCTTTCTCAAAGCACAGCTTCCTTTGTTCCTTTTTTTTTGTTTTCTTTTTTTTTTCTTTTCATTCTTTCTGGAAGGCACAGGAGAGCATCTCAGAGAGAGAACTCCTGGGGTGTAAAGTGGAAGTGGTCAGGCACTTCCCAGCTGTGTGGCCTTAGGCAAGCTGCTGACCTCTCTGGGCCCCTGCTTCTGACGACTCCTGCAAGGTGGAGAGAGCGGTGTCTATTTTGAAAAGATCCAAAGCCCGTCAGCGAGGTGACTGTATGTCAGAGACGAGTGCAGTGTGTGGCCACAGGCTTTCCACACTGCATTCAGTGTTACTCAGAGGACACCGAAAGCCCCACTGGCAAACCTGCGTGTAGAGCCCTTTGGGAAATACTTGAAAACTGAGGTTTATAGGCTCAAAGCCCCAGAAAGTCCGAGTCCGGATCTAGATGTCCTGTGCATTTTACTTTGAGAAAAACCCTGTTTGAGAAACTAAGAAACATCCTTGGGGGCCAGCGGGGCTATGAGGGCAGATCCCTGCCCATGTCACTTAGACTCTGCGAGGACGACTTTTGAAAGATTGGCACTTTCAGCCCGAGATTTGGACGCGTCTGGAGGAGACGTGTCTCGAGGCTGAAGGTACAGATGTGTGTCCAGCAGAAGTCACGCGCTCTCACTTCCAGGACCCTCACTTAGCCATTCACCCCAATTTCTTCACTCTCCCTCATTTTACATAATATAACTATATAAGTTCATCAACACATACATTCCATAGAAATAACAAAAATAATTAAAACGAAAGAAAGAAAACCCACAAGCCCTCCACAATTTTTAACTGCCCTCCCCTCCGGAGGGGGAGTGTGAAGCCTGCCCCTGCCCAGTGCCATTTGGTTAAGGACACTTCCCCTCTCCAGCGTCCCGAGGTGGGGGTGGGGCTATGCGCTCGGTGATAATGGCCAGCGTCCGAGCTACGTGATGTCTCGGGTCCTACTGAGGTGCACATGCCACTGCTCCTCACTGTCACACGGGGCAAGCTCTGGGGGCCCGAGAGCCATGGCAGGGGCCCTGTGGAAGCTCTGGTCAGTGGGCGTGCAGGCCGTTCCTGCGCAGGAAGCCCCTCTGGGCACCTGTGGCTGCAGTGGGTACTGCCCCTGGGGGCCATGCCGCCTGAGGAGGGAGGGCCTCTTCCCCTGTCCTCTGCTGCCACTGGCTCCTGAGGGGAACAGGAATGCAAGCTGCCTTTTTATTCTGAGCAGTGCTGCCAGCCCTACGTGAACCTGGCCCACCGTCCTGGGGCCCCCGCCCCCTTCAGAGCACACAGCAGGGGTCACCTGCTTCCAGGTCCTGTCTGTACCCACACTGACCTGTCTGAGTCCCAGTTACTTGTGCACTTTGTATGGAAAATGAGGACCCTTAGCAGTGAGCCCTCCTGCGCATGTGGCTACGCGTGTAGTATCTGGAAACAATCTCTCAGAGGAGAAGACCTACTGCTCGCCTCCTGTACCAGCAAAACTCCCCAGACCCACTGCAAGTTACGGACTGGTCTGGAGTGGAAACAGCTCTCAGAAGCCGTCGGCCCAAGTACCCCTTTAACTTGGGACTGTCATCGTGGGGGCCACAAATCCTATGGCTGTCAGGGACCCAGGCAGGTGAGCAGCCCAGCAAAGTCCACGCAGTGTGTGTTCTGCCTCACGGACTTCAAACCCAATCATTTTCAAACACGATGCCAGGGAGGGAAATGAAAGAAAGAAATTATACTCTCACCCCGAGTGTGACACGTGCTCTGCAGGACACAGCACAGGTTCCTGGTCAGCCTGTCCCTGGACCCATCAGGGTAGGTGGTGCACGTGTGCTCAGGGGCCAGCAGGGAGGTGAGCCCCCCAGAACCCCAGGAGCTAATCTGGGCTGACCTCCCCACCCGGCTGAGGGCGTACATGGCCCCTCCGGTCAGTGTGGTCCAGGACGCACTGCTGCCAACCCTCCTCCCTGGCTGCTGCCTCGTGCCTGGTGGTCCCACCTATAGGCGCGTGGCCCTCCTCCACCTCCCTGTCACCCCACAGAGGCTCACACACAGCCCCTCGTCCGTCACCTTTCTCAACCTGGCGGCCCCGGTGCCTGAGCGGATGGCGTCCATCAAAGCCTGCCTGGCGTCCACCGGGTTGTCGAGGGGGCCTGAGCTGGACCTGGACACTGTCCTGGATGTGGAGAGAGTCGGGGCAGCCGGAGGGGCTGGGGGCGGCAGGGCGGGCGGGGGCTGACCGCCGAGGTCTTCCAGCCCTGTGGGTCCCGACCCATTTGCAGACCTCGCAGCATCCCGGAAACTCCGGAGCTCCTCAGAGGCAGAGGACGTCACCTAGCAAAGACACGGTTAAATGACACCTGAAGGGCCTTTCCGTGGGCAGTGCACGGCTGCCTTACCCCACAGCCAGCCCGGAGGGGTGTCTGCTCGCGTCCCGAGCTCCTCCAGTGCCAGTGACTGGCGGCAGGGAGCAAGGTGGCACTTGTGCCTTACTGAGCTCCCTGCGGCCTGCTTGTGTTGGCACGTGAGGACCGGCCTGAGGGCCGCACACACCAGCACGACTGACTGTTGGGAGGACACACACGCCACGCCCTGCGTGTGCCCATCATACTCGCTGTTCCTGGGGTCCTGGGTGTGGGAGCGGGATGACACCCTCTCACCCTAAACTCGAGTCCCCGTTGGCTCCTAAGGTCAGGTCAGGTCAGTGCCAGGTGTTACTTCTGGGGTGATCTAAGCCCTGAAGCCACGCTGGGCACCCCAGGAACTGACTCAGTGCTGGGGAGGCAGGTGGGAAAGGGAGGGGAGCCTCTGGGCGCTCTGGCCTGTCCTGTGCAGTGGCCGGTCTGAGTGGCGGTGGGGCGGGCCGTTCCCGGGATGGCCCCCATCAGCTCACACCGGCCTGCGTTCTGCAGCCCCACAGGGCCCAGGAAGCCGTGTGGGCTCTCGCCTTACCTTCCGCAGGCTGCTGGCACCACGATGCCCTCGGATGGCTGCCAGCAGGGCCGAATGCTCGCTTTCCGTGTCCGTGTAGGACGGCTTCTTCAGGCCTCCCTCTGAGCTGGGCTCTGCAGTCTAGGGACAGTGCAGCACACGTCACTCAGGAGATGGAGAAATGCCAGGTGGCAGGCAGCACAAAGGACAACCAATGCCCAGCAGCTGAGTCCTGTGGGATCCATCCTACAGTCCCTCTCTGTCAGAGGCAGGATGCTTCCCCACAGGACACACCCAACTGAGAGGCTGCAGTGAACCGACGTGACATAACAACCACAGGCTATGTATCTGGGGCCTCGGGCAATGCCTCGTATGTCCTGGCTTTCCAGAGCTGATATGTGCTGTTAAGTCCTGCAGACCTGGGTGGGGATCCTGGGTCCCCACTGGCTGGCAGTGTGACCCGGGGCCTGTGTTTGCTCACCTGCAAGATGCAGGAAGCAGTTCCAGTCATGCGTGGGGACTCCCCGGCTTGTCAGTCTTAATGGCGCCCGTTGGGAGCGATATTCCTGTCATAACACCTCATCTGATTTTGGAGACAATTTTATGTGGTGTAGCAATTCAATGAGATATTTGCAATGCATCAAATGCTTAGATAAGGGGAAGGGGTGCCCTAAACAGTTCCTATTGTGACTGAAGGACGTCGGGCAGGAGTGGCCTGTCCGGACTGCCCACCTGCTCTCTCCACTGTTCAGGGCCAGTGTGGATGACGCACCCACCGCTCCACCACCAGGACTGTTTACTGGGACATCTTTGCCTGGGGTAGGCAGGGCCTGAAGGCAGAGAGGACAGGCCCAGTGGCTTTCTGTCCTAGTGGTTCTGCTCGGATACTCCGTGGGCAGTGAGGCAGAAATCTGGTGAAAACGAACCCGTGCGGACCCCTGCGTGTCCTTGCCGTCCCCTCCCCCAGTGCCAGCTGAGGACCAGGCCCGAGCACGGAGGCGACAGGCCCCCTGCAACAGGTGCCTGCGTGGTGCTCACCTTGCGCAGCCTGTCCTTGCCCCCCGCCGAGTGGATGGCCTCCATGAGGGCACTGTGCAGGGACGTGTCTTTGGGTGCCGGCCTCTGGACAACAGGTCTGAACTTCTTCTTTGGCCCGAAGATGCTGGGTGACGATGGACCGTCGGCATCATGTATGTCCGTGCATAACACACTGGGCTTCTGCTCCTGCTCGGGGACGGCGTGGCTATTCATGCCGGACGCTCTCGGAGAGGGAGGGGGCTCACTGTGGATGGAGACCCACCTGGAGCCATTCACCAGGGCCCTGTCAGGAGCCTGGTCTGCTCCCAAGCGAGGAGGTGGGGGGCTGGTGCTGACCGGCCTGCACGTGGGGTCAGATGCTGAGCTGGTCCTGTGGTGAATGGTGCTTTGCTTCCCACCGAAACCACAGCTCTGCCCCACGGAAACATGATCCCTGTGGGAAGCTGTGACTACTGGGACGTAGGGACTTCTGTGGGTGCCAGCAGGGCAGTCCTGAGTGGACAGCTTTCCATGGGGGCCACTGACCTGCCCTCTGGGATGGGCTCCTACTGCTGATTCTTCCCCGTTGGTGCTGGGAAGGTGACCACATGGCGACTTTGCCTCATCTTTACCTAAGCGTGACTCTGGGCTGGGGCTGGGGGTGGCACCGGCTTTCGCAGAGGGGGGCCGTCCGGTGAGCTCTGGCGCTCTGCCTGTGTGGGTCTTCCCAGCATTGCCATGCTTCCTCGCCACGTCGGCGTGGGCTATAGGGGGCCCTATCCGCTTGGCAATGGCAGAGGCCACATACTGACTGGATGTTCTTCTCTGAGGCTTGAGAAACAGGACATGTGCGGCACTAGCTGCTGGCACTTTCGTGTGAGAAGTGGCTGCCGTGGGCGGCCGGCTCTCACCTGCCCCGAGATGTTTCCCATCGTCCTGCTGGGGGGACTGCTGCTGGGGCGATGTCACTTTGGGGTCCAGGAAGGTGGGCTCTGCTCCGAGCCTGCTTTCGGGATGCAGCGGTTTTGCTGGCGCGGCGGGGGTGGGGGTGACCGGTCTCTTGGCCGAGCCCTCTGTGTGCCAGCCAGAGTGCTTTTCCACAGAGTGGGACCTCCGGAATTCTCTGACTTTTCCAACGGGCTGCGTCTCTTTTTCAAGAGCAGAGGATGACAGGGCAATGGTCCTGCCCCCATTCACGTGGGGGCTCACCAGATTCCCCAGCTCGTCAATCTTAATGGCGCCCGTTGAGAGCGATACTCCCCTGTCGTAACACCTCATCTCTGATTTCGGAGGGACAATTTTGTATGTTGTAAGGCCGTGTTTCAGTCCGAAACTTCCGCCTGGGTTTTGGCCTCGCTGACACCATGACAGTGGTGCTGAGGTGTCCTTAGTGATGTCTCCCTTCTCCTCCAGTGGCGGAGAAGTTGCTCTCCTGACGGCCTGTGCCATCCCAGCAGGAGCAGAGCCACGTTCCTTGTCTCTGTCCTGGGCCTTTAGGTCACGCGTGTGCAGCTCTGAGGCAGCAGTCACCCTGGGCTCCATAACCCCTGGACCCACACCTTTACGGTTGTTGCACGAGGCCGTGCTGGCTTCTCTCCCAGCATCCCGGGCAGGGGCGGGTGAGGCCAGCACTTCCGCCCTCTTCCTTCCATGCTGCTGGCTGGGCCCAGCCTGGGCGGGAGGCAGGCAGGACAGCCTGCTGGCTGCGCTGCCCCTGTCAAAAGAGCCAGCGTTGTTGTTTTTGTTGGAAAACAATGCCGACTCCACAGGATCATCCAAAACCTCCCCTATGAATGTCACTGGGATCACGTCCGCGTCACTCTCGGCGATGACAGCACCTTGCATGTACGGACGAGACACCCCATTGATGGAGCCGGTGAGAGAGCTGGTGTCACTTTCGTAACTCTCTTCCATTTCTGCAAAGAAGTGCAAACACGAGTCACACATGTGCACAGATGTGCATGGTGCACGATTCCTAGGCTCCGAGGCTCAAGGTATCACATCAGACTGTGATTTCCCTGAGGCTACTGTTGTGTAACTTACTTGTGTTCATTGTAAAGTATCATTTCCGTTTCTAATCTGCATGTACCTGGGCCGGAGGCACCGTTTCCTTATTCAGCACAGGAGCAGCTGGTGGGTCCCCGATGTCTCAAGATGAGGGGGGGAGACACATTTTGCCAACGTCCTCCCCTTAAAAACAGATCCCTAATCTCAAGCCCTCTGGAAACACTGTGTCCTTGTACAGAACACAAAGGTGGATCTGGAGTTTGCCCCCGTCTTGCTCTTCACCACAGGCCTATCTGCATCAGCTCTGGCCTTACGGTGTCGCGCCCCCAGGTGCACCCTGAGAACAGCAGGTGCGAGCTGCTGCATTACAAAAGGCCCCCATGCAGGTCTGTGCCCTGCATTTTCCTGAGAGATGGAAAGGCTAGCCATGTTCATAAAGAAACCTGTGTGTCTGTGTGTCACCAGGGTTTCCCTGATTCACCTGGGTCCTGCAGGGCTGGTTTTCCTCTTCTTCATACCTGTGCAAGACTTGCTGATGTGTGACATCGGCATTACTCAGGGCAGGTTTTAGGCAGCTGTGCAGGCTTTGCACGGCGCTGCGCAGCCCCCTGAGGAAAAGCCCTGTGTGGCGCTGTGCTCAGCTGCACGTTTGCCCGCACACCCAGGCTTTCTGCAAACGGAGTTGCTCTCCCTCCTGCACACCCATGTGGGGTCGTTACACACAGCGCGTTGCTGCCACACAGTAGGATGTCCGAGTGTGGGAGGGTAGTTCTTACCTTCCAGATCGCCGTCCAGCTCTGCCAGGGTTTGCTGGAACTGTCCAGTGATAAACAGGTCTCTGTCATCATTGGCGGCTGCTGCGGCTTTCTCAGTTCTAGGGAAGACCAAAGAGAAAGCAAGAGCATTCATTCACTCCTCTTATTACTTACTTAATTTATTCTTTTCTAGAAATATCTGAGGACGGTATAAATCATATTCACATTCATACTGTTCTACACTCACTGGACCAATGTCATCCTTGGAGCTACTGAGACACAGATGGTGTATATGGGGTGTGTGTGTGTGTGTGTGTGTGTGTGTGAGAGAGGTGTGGCCACAAAGGGTCACAGCTCTGCACCCACACCGGCCCTGTGCACCCCACAGCCCGAGGACTAAGCCGTACCCGGCAGCAGCAGCCTTTGCACGGACGAGCAGACAAGCCAACAAGACTTGCTTGCTTATCTGTACTGTACTCGCCTGCACCTGGCTCCTACCTCAGACAGTAATAAGGAGTGAGACCATCTGGATACCAAGTTTGCAAACACATGGTTGCCAGGCACTGGGCTCTCAGCCCCCAGCCCCGCACAGCCAGGTCGTTGCTAAGCCCTGGGGGCGGTTCCGTCAGATCCTGGGAGGCTCTGGTGATGGAAGCTGCACGGTCTGGCACAGAGGTGTCGCCAGGCTGTGCTCACCCCAGCAGGGCAACATACTGCAGCAGGTCCCTTTTCCCTGCTTTCACTTTAGCTTAATTCACACCCTGGGCAGGTGACGGAGGGGACAGGGTTTGGAGGGCCTGAGTACCTCCCCCGCAGAGCTGTGCTTCCTGGGTCTTTAATAGGAAATAGAAAAATGATGACGATGGAGGCAAAAGTGGTAACAGCAGTGACAGAAATAAAGCTCCCTCTCCTGGCCGTCCTCAGGGGCGTCTTCCGAGACCTGACAGGAGGTAGCGCCTCACAGCCAAGCGCCCGGCACGCCTGTGTCACGGCCTGTTCCAGGCCTGGAGCTGAGCTCTTCTGCACAGATGATCTTGTTCTCCTTCTCATTAGCAATTTCTAAGGCAGACAGTGTTGTCACTGCCTTATTACAGGTAGAAAACTATGTGTCAGGAGACCAACAGACCTGTCCAAGGCCACATGGGCTCTTAAGTGTAGGGAAGGACCAACCATGTTGGGTGTGCAGGGCCATCCTGCCACCCGCGCGTCCAGGAAGGTGTCAGCCCGCCTGCTCGTGAGAGTCAATCCTGCTTTATTTGCATCATTGGGATGAGACAATAGCATCCATGGGACGACTGCTGCCAAAGCAATTTGAAAATGGCCTTTACAAGGGCACTCGTGTCTACGTGTTTGTCATCAGAGAACAGACACACGCATGTGGCAACTGTCTGCCTTACGAACACCGCCGGTCTTCTCCGCTGATGGTTATAACTGAGGACCCGTTTCCATCACTGTGAATTGGGCCCAGATAATAATGCATGCAGTACGCTTGGAACCATCCTCACATAGCAAAGTCTGTACTCTGATAAATGAGTCTTTCTTAATGGGCGACTGACTGTCCTTTTCGGAGCCAGGAAGTGGCTCCCAGATTAGTCTGAGCTGATGCCCTCTGAGGAGCCAGGCAAAGAGGTTGGCTGTGGACCGACAACTAAGGACCCCGGGAAGCAGACCATCTTTCCCACTGCTCTTGCCTTAGACTAAGTATTTCAATGCATTTTACTGAAGTTGTGTTTTTCTCTTTCATGGAATGTGACTGCTTAAGTAAATTTACTTTGAATATTTACTAAAGTATATGGCAAAGAAAAATGGACAGTGCTGTACACAAAACAGTATTTGCAATGGGAAACCGAGCACTTTTAAAATGTTTGTTCCTAGTTTAGGATGCTTACAGCCCAGCTAATATCACAAACTTATATCTATACTTTCACTTCAAAGGATGTGCCTTGACTTCAGAGTATGCACAATCACACTTCTCTATGAGAACAGAGTAACATTAATAAGAGCGAAAAACAAATTTAAGATACAAATCCAAGGATGTTATCATTTTATGAATGTTAAACGAGAGAAAAAAAGTCATTGCAGGCTGACAAAAATGCAGTGATTCTGAGACACTCACGCCATTGCTACTGGCTTTCACTGGAAAGTAATGTTGAAATGGACACCAAGGGACAAAGACGAAGCTTTACCTTTGTGAGAACTTGGGTCATCAGCCTCTCTGCCGATAACTTCCCTTAAGGAAAGAATCCCAGGGAAGGAAAGGCAGACACACAACAACGTTCATTGTGTTGGTGAGAAGAGCTCCAGGGGGAGGGAGCTAGAGAAATCACTGTGTGTGGAAATCAGCCAGTAAGACGTCAGCGCTTAAGCCAGCATGTTTGAGGGAAATCCAGACATCTACAGTTGACCCTTGAACACCCTGGTGCAAAGTGTGTGGGCCCAGAGATATGCGGGTGTTTGTCAAGAGGTATAGAGTCATCCGGTCAGATCCCAGGGTCTTGCATCCCTGGATTCAACCAACCAGGGATCAAAACCAGTTTTTCCTTCCGAGGCTAGGAGTCCTTGGGTACTAAGGGCCAACTGTATGCACTGTTGCTACACCATCTTACATGAGGACTGCAGTGTCCTCATGTCTCGGTCCCTGTAGGGAGGAGGGGGTGCATTCTGGAACCACCCCCCTGAAGAAACTGAGCGACAAGCAAGTGTCTGGGGAGTTGAAAGTTATACTGGGGGGTTTTGAGTGGGTGGGGGTCGGCTTCCATAACCCCCACGTTGTTCAAGGGTCCACTGTAATTATATACATGATTGTGAGGGTCTAAAAATAACTTGCCAATGGACAAGGCTGAGATAGAAATGTACACAAACACCACCCGCCAGTGTGATTTGTTTAAACTCATAAAGTACCACGAATATTTCTTCCTTTTTTTTTTTTTTAGAATTATGTTCATTTTGGTACAAAGCAGCTTGAGTGACAAAATAATCTTTTAAATGGGCAAATTTTAAATAATCCTTTGGCCCTCTAATGACCAATAATTCTTTCTTGCAAAGCACTTTACATTTTGGGGTACAATTTTGTTACTGAGTGCCTAACAGTCCCAGGGTGTAGCTATGAGCCTGGCGACCGTAGACCAGGCGGCTGCAGCCTGAGTGCCAGCCCCCCCTTCACTGTCTTCCTGCTGCCTGGGCAGGGGGATTAAAAAGCCTCAGGAGCCCAGCCCCAGGGGCTCAGGGCAGCTGAGCTGGTTCCTGCCCTCTGCAGGCCAAGCCCTGTCACTGAAATCTGGGGACCCTCCACCTCCTGCTGTTCCCTCCCACCTGCTTCTCCATCCTGCCCTGCCCCTCCTCCATCTGCCTCACCCACACCTCACAGGTTTGGCCAGATGCTGTGCTCCCAGCTCTGCAGACACGTCCCCCATTTCAGCCCCTGGCTCAGCTTGCTCTAAGGCTCCGGTATGAGTCTGGTTTCTTAGGGTGCTGCTTGCCCAGGGGGAGAGAGTGGTCACGTGAAACGAGCCAGCGCTGGCGAGGAAGCCAGGATCTGCCCAGCCAGCCCAGGTCCTGAGCTGCTGTTTCTCAGGAGACTGCTGAGCCCAGTCCTGCCCAGGAGGGGAGGGCGGGGCCTGCAGACCACCCGGCTCTTTCCTTGAGGCCAAGCAAGGCTTCCACTCTGGGCCCCAGGCTTCAGCGTGAATGGATTAACTGGCAAAATGCAAAGCCAGTAGCGAGGTATCTAGTTTTGCTTTCCAATGTAAAATCTCAGGAGGGAGAGATTAGCCATGTTTGTTTCTCCTTCCTCACCCCACCATCACTTCTCCCCAGGGGTTACTAATGGATTATAAGCATCCCTCTCCCTGGGCCTGGAGGGCAGCCTGCTGTGGGCTTAGCTGCAGCGCCTGCTTATGTCCCTGAGGAGTCCAGACTTGGCAGGAAGCATCGGCCTCTGTGCAGCCTAAGGTGACCATGCACAGATGCACCACTCCCCACCCCCAACCCATAGCCAGTCTTTAGCTATGTTTCTTATTGACAGTTGGTTGTGGCTTCAGGCCAAGGAAATAAAGAACAAACATAGCACAGACATTCTGATACTGGGCTGCACATGTTGAATAAACATTACCAGCAGCCTTTTGTCACACGGAGGTGACTGCAGAGAACACGATGACGGTTAGGCCACTGCTGCATCAAATTATGAGGGACAGAGGACAGTACTGACAAGTTTCAAACCACAGTCTGTCCAGGAAGTGGTGGGGGCGGGGGCAGCAAGGTGGGTGTCCCCAGGGGATGCAGGCCTGATGACTTGCCACGCCTTCGGGAACCAGAACTAGGAGCAGTTGGGTCAAATCTGTGTCAAGACAAAGAGGTGCTTTTCATGTTGTTGTTGTTTTCATTTCATATGAGAAAGAAAAGACGAGCATGGGCTGATTACAACCCATTCTTGCACATTCAGTCATTTTTCTATTTGATGTGGCTAGAAGAGTTTCCTTAAATAATTTATTCAGTGGCAGAATTATGAAAAAATAAAAAGAGCGGGAGAGGAAAAAGATGTCCCTTTCAGGTAGCAATTGCATCTGCTGATGACAACCAAAGCAACCCATAAGATTTCAAAAAAATTACTTGATAAACTAAAGGCAAGAAACCTGGGAAAATACACAGCTGATGACAGTCCTATATGCTTAACTTCCCCATTCCATTAACAAATGCTCCTGTATTTACAAAGCTGCAGGATTCTAGAACAATGGTATCCGATAGAAATGTAGTATGAGCCACACATGTAATTTTAAATTTCCATGTAGTCACATTAAAAACGGTAAAAATAAGTAGGTCAGATTAATTTTAATTAGATACCTTCTTTAACTTTAACTTTAATTAGTATACTTAACTAATTAGTATACTTAACCCAATATTCAACCCACATTATTTTCATTGTTTCTACATGTAACTAATATAAAATGAGTTTTTTTCAGACCAAATTTGGAGGATGTTTTACTCTTGGAGCACACGTCACCTAGGGCCAGCCACTAGGCAAGTGCTCATAGCCCAGTGTGGCCAGTGGTTACTGTACTAAGGTTCTTCAAAGTCTTAAAAGTGCTGTAAATGCTCCTTTGTAAATGAAGTTACAAAGTTGCAGGGTTTTAGGTGTTAAATGTGTCTAAATGTTCCTGTAGGCACAAAGTCCCTGTAATTACAAAGTTCCCTAGTTCTAGACAGTATACAATGTTTCTAAATGTTCCCCAGGTCCAAAGGTCCTAGCATTACAAAGTTCCAGGGTTCTGGATGGTACAATTTATTTCTAAGTGCATCCCAGGTCACAGTTCCTGTAGTGATAAAATTCCAGGGCTCTAGAAGTTGGTATGATCTAGTGGAAAACCCTTTTCCGGCCCCTCCACTAGTGACCTGTGCAGTCTCAGTTCCATAAAATGACTTGAAGCCATAAACCCTGCAGGTAAAAGACAGTTTCTCACTTCTCTAGCCATCATGCCCACCGCCCACTGACAAGCAGGGCTCAGAAGGAACTTGAGGGGTTGCCAGGTAGGGAGGGGAGGGCAGAGGGCAATTCAGGGAGGTGCCCTTCACCTGGAGAAGCTACACCTTCTGTCTCCTGGGGCTCCGCGCATGATTTCAGTGTGGCCCTACTGTTCAAAACACAGAGCCCAAAACCCACATACCCAGTGTCCCTCACACACCCCATCCAGCTCCTGCAGAATGAACTGATGCTTGTGAAGGGACCCCAGAACTGAATGCCACACTGTTTATCCACTGATGGGTAAGCTGCCTGTTACAGCAAGACTGCCTTTGAATTCAAGGGTATAAAAATCATGCAAGTTCCACTGTCACTTCCCCCGGAGGAGGTAGGAGGCAACAGCGCTCTCAGTTTCTCTCCGCCATCTATCTCCAGACAGACATGAGTCTGTGTGTGTGTGTGTGTGTGTGTGTGTATAGTTTCTTTTCAAACAAAGGTGTTATAAATAGTTCAAAGAGGCAAATGATCAGAGCTAGATACACATTTTAAGGATTTCCCAGCAATCTGCACCCTTCCACAGGCAGCTGTAAATAACAACAGCACCAGCAATAACAACAGCTATCATTTTCTGAAGGCTGGCAATATGCCAGGCTGTCTTCTAAGCAGCAGGCACTTACTACACGGCTTCATTGCACTGACAAGACATCGAAGTGACAGGTCAAGTGACTGGCCCAAGGGCATGCAGTCCCCAGCATATCACCAGGTGCAGATATGACCCCAGGCAATCTGACCATGGACTTTTACTCTTCCCATTGAGTTGCTCTGGGCCACATACAAAGGAAAGATGCATCTGGGAAGAGACCCGCAAGCAAATGCAGGTATTGGTGACAAGCCACCTGCCCAGGGCAGAGCTACGCAGAAGGCCACTCCCAGGTGTCCCCACAATGAGGGGCTCATAACCACATGCCACTCTCTTGCTTGTGTGCTTTTGGGCTGAATTCTTCCTTAAGGAACTTATTTACTGGAGGCACTAAGTGGGGGGATGACTCTGGGAATTTGATGTCCCACTTTACAGGGTCAAGGACATAGAGTTATGTTGCAATGAAAAATTATAATTGGATCCAGTCAAAGACTTGATGGAAAATCTATCCTTTTCAGATCACAGCACATAAAACATATTCCAGTCATTACCAAGCATTCAGATTTGCCCTCTTTAGAAGACCAGTATTTATTCCTGAGACTCTTCAGTTCCAAAGCTTGGCTCCAAGGGCCTTAGACGGAGCCCAGCCCACACTGCCACTGATGAAAGAGGAGGCTGTAGGTCAACTGCGTGGCACAGGAGCTGGGAAACTTGGCCACTGGGCTGACCAGGTGAAGAAGGTGCTTTCAGCTGAGCGGGAGCTCTGGAGGAAACGGTACTTGCCTTCGATTTGTGAACATGGGGCCCAGGCCATGGGGCCCCAGCCAAAGAACCCTACGTGCCTGCAATCTGCAGAGTACAGAGAAAGGAGAGACACTCAAGTAAATCAGTACTTAACTCTGGGTCTTCTCAGGTCACAAAGAGTCTTACTCTGTTCTCCACAGGACTCAGCGAACACCTGAGGGGCAGTGGAGTGAGGGCAATATAAGGTGCTCAGGCAAAGCTGAAAATCAGAACGCTCCTCATCTGACTGGGGGCTGGCCGTGTTGTGGAGTTCCTGCAGGCAGAGATGACTGGGGACAGCTCCACAAACTCTCAGAATCCACTCCCCACCTGGAGAGGCCCAGCTTTGCCAGTCACAGCAAAGGGTCACTTTGGCTTTGCCCAAGCCTCTGAGATCTGGCATTCAGACAATTGTGTGGGGGGGAGGGTGTCTCACTGTGACCGCCAGGCCCTGGATTGTCACTGTTTGCCACGCAGGAAGAACGTGTCTTCTGAGGACATAATGGCTGTCTTAGGATTAGCTGCAGAAACTCGGTGTGAGAATCATGAGGGCAGAGCCAGGCACCGAGAACAGTAGTATGTCCCCTCGAGTGCCCTCGGAAACATGGTCTTGATGCACGGATTTCAAGGGCACCTGAGATGCAGTGCAGGCAGGGTGAGCACACTGTGACAGGCCTTGTTCGCTGGCCCATCCTCCCCTGGGAGTGTGGGATATCAGGAAAGGGTTCTTCATCACTGGTCCTCTCCATAGCTGCTGCACCGGCACTCCTGTGCAGTGTTCTGATACAGGGCTTCTGTCCAGGGGCCAGGGCCAGGCCACACCTCCGTGAGTGGTGGTTAGTTCTGCTCCCACACAATTCCAGCTGGATTCTGGGCTGCCAGCCCCTTAGCACAGGTCTCTGCACTTGACCACTGGCCAGTCTGGCCACCTGCAATTGGCTGTCTTCGAGGCTCGCCTGAGCTCTGCAGACTTCCTCTCCGAGGCAGTGCTGGACAGCTCCCGCGGTCTGGCCCAGCCCCAGCCCCAGCCCCAGCCTGCCCCCTCCAGGCTTCCCCGCCTTTCTGCTGCAGGGCTCTCAGCCGGCTGTGTGCTGAGCGCAGGACCACACAGCTTGTGTCTGGGAGGCACTGTGCTCGAGAGGGGCGTTCTCTCTCCGTGTACCTGAGGTGTGTTCTGCCAAATGCTTTAAGCGCGACAGTGTGGAGGGTGTGACATCCAGAGAACAGCGCTTCCCAAGTGCTTCACGGACCATCATTCTGACAAACATTGAGAGGGACTCCAGAGGGGAACACGTAACAGGCTTCTTTGCTGCAGAGTTTGTGAGAGGTTTTCACTAACAGGAAGACAGAATGACCTCCCAAATTTACTTGTGAAAGGTATTTTCAAGAGCTTTATGGAGGGAATACATCCTTTATGGAGTAACTGCAGCCGCGGATACTTCACAGCTGGGAAATCAGAGAGCGGAGAAGGAAGGGCCAGGCCTTCCACACTCAGAGTGAATGTCGGGAGCAGGCCGCACGCAGCACACACAGGTATTTAGGTGGCCCTGGATGTTCGAATTGAATGGCAACACTGAAAATTAGGGAAGCCACACACAAAAACCTAGATTTCTGGCTTCTCTTCAGAACCGGCCCTATTGGGTCTGTAATCCCATAGGGCAAAAGCTGGAGGCTGGAGTGGGGCTGGTTCTTTAGAGAAAACATGCACTTTCCACCACTCTCTGCGGCCTCTGAGTTTGCGACCCCTGCAGCAAGCACACTGTAGGCTCTTCTTGAAAACCAAGCATTTGGACATACATGTGTGGTGTGCCTGCCTGACTTCTCTGACTATGTCCAATTTGTCGGTGGAGGAAACGCCTGTAAAAATCTATGGTCATTCCATGAAAAATCATGGCAGAGAGTCGATCTCAACTCTGGGACAAACAATGGAACAGCACAGACAGGGCTGGGATCATTTTCAACCCCGTGTGACAGCCACGCTGACCCAGAGAAGGCAAGTGCCCTGCTGCCCATCCTCTGGCACCCGTTTCCTAAACTAACAGCCATAACTGGCAATGGGTCCTACTCCACAGCGATGGGGCACACACTGTGCCATGTGCACGGGGCATTCACAGGCTCACCAAATCTCTGAAAGGTGAGAGGCAGGACCTGTACGTTCATAAGCAAATGAAAGGCTTGGCAGTGAGGTGGGCTCTCGACGGCCAGACATCCAGTTAGCTAGTGGCGGTGGGATTCCACCATGGGCCTGTCTGGTTCCAGAGCCCCCTCCCCATGCTACTCAAATTCAGAGGCACCCCAGAGATGAGGCCAGACAGACATGCCCTGCTCCCAGGTGGACAGAGCGCCGGCTTCCAAAGGCTCCGTCATCATCCTGGCTGTGGCCACAGACAACATGGACTATTGCATTTGGACACAAATCAGCAGGATTTTACATCAGGGCCAAGACCAGCAAAGCAAACTGTGACTGACACGGCTTCCCCAGGGCAGAGTTACAAACGTCTGCTCAGTGTCAGATGTGGAGGCTTGTGTGTGCAATCCTCATGCAAACGAACAGAACAGGCCCGGAGGTTGCTGCAGAGAGGGAGTCTGTCATGACGTTACATGGACTGAGAAGGAAATACCACAGTTTTTCTCAGCTCTCATAGATGCAAACAGCACAGCCAACCTCAGCTAAATGCATCTCGTCTGGGGTGCAGAAGGAATGGGCCGATTGCCACCTTCTAGGTTCCTGTCTGATGAAATATAAACTTGTCCTTGAAATTGTCCTTAAGATTGAAAAGCTGGACATTAAAATTATTAGAGTATACTTGACAAATGGGGAAATGCTCTTGATAAACTGTTAGGTAAAAATAAATCAAAATAAAATATTATTGATGCTAGAATTCCATTAACAAGATGAAGATTTGCATGTTCATATGGACAAAAGTGGAACAAAACATGAAAAATACAATAGCATTCATTCATTTTGGTGACCGACTTATGAATTATTTTTATTATTCTACTTTATTTTTATTCCTGTTTTATAACATTGTGTGAATAATTTTTAAAATTATTTAAAAGGTGAAAAAAAACAGTGATGGGCTACTAAGAATTAACCTGCTTTTCTATATGAGAATAAAGAAAGGAATTAGGATAGTGTGGTGCGGGGTCAATGATGGATAAACAAGCCAGTACTATGGAAAAGTGCTAGAAACTTGAGATGTGACCAAAGTGGAACTAGGAATCAGTGGGAAAAATAGATACCTTCTTCACACCACAGCCCCAAATAAACCCCAGGTAGAGGAGAAACCTAAATGTGAGAAAGCCACACTAAACTTAGCAAGAGATGCAGACAAACTTCAGTCTTTTAAGGTATGGGAAACGGCTCTTAAATGTGCAAGATCATAGATATTCAGGAGAAAGAGGATGAATTCAACAACATCAAAAAGCAATTTTCATAGAACAACAATAAAAACCCAAAGTTAAATTCAAGCCACAGTCTTAAAGACTCTATCTGTGGAAATAACTGACAAAGGACACATTGATGACTTTAAAAAAAAAAAAAGTAGCTGTAATTTTTTTTAAAAGGTCAAAGTCTACTAAAAGGCAATTCACAGAAAAGGAAAATCACATTGTTAGTACACATATGCAAAGATTGTCATCCTTCCTAATAAGAGAATTGTACGTTAAAACCACACGAAATACCACCTGACACCTATGTGACCGCCAAGCTCAAGCTGCCGACGGGCCCACACCCTGGTGCAGACGGGACAGGCAGGCAGGTCAGCACTGACCCCACTGGCCGTGGAATCGGACAGTATCTGTCAGCACTCCTTGCAGCTGAAGAGTTTTCCTGAAGGTTTAATAATTTCTCTTCTAGAAAACTCTCTGTGTGTAAACAGACACGTGTATCGCTTCCTCATTGTGTCCAGTGCTGGAAAACCTGAATGACCTAAGTGTCCATTAATTAAAAATGAAAAAAAACAAAAACAAAAACAATGCACTAATGACACATGCCTCATCATGGATAAATCTTAAAAACAGGATGCTGACTGAAAACGTACAGGATGAGTAGGGTGCCATTTATAAAAGTGTCTGAACAAATGATATGACTAGGAGGTATTTATAGACACCTGCACATCAGGAAAGAGCAGGGAGACAGGATCACACAGAGCAAACGCCCGAGTCAGGAGTGGTGACCACGTGGAGGGCACCTGGCCGGCAGCAGACTCTTAATGAGTGTTTGGTCACCGTGACAAACAACTGCTCCTCCAGACCAGGACGGGCCCTCCCCGCCCAGCTGTCCCACGACTCACCTCAAATGCCAGTTCCCAGGGCAGCTCCTCTCCCACGAGGGGCTCTTCTGGGGACCCAGTTCCGGGGTCCCAGCTAGGTCCTGGTCACTGCAGTCCTCCTGGTCTGTGGCCCACTTGTCTTTGGATTTGGTGCTGTCGTGCTGGGAGTCCAGGGAGACGATGTCTGAGGGGGAGCTCATCACCCCCGAGTCCTCAGTTGTGTCCTCAGATGCGAAACAGCTGCCGACAGACACAGTCTCCTCGGCCTCTGAGGGCAGCAGGGGGGCCCCGTCCATGCCACAGGGGCTGCCGGGCCTCAGGGGCAGGCTCACTGGACAAAACACGGCAAGGACAGGTCAGCCAACACCTCAGTGTCTGCACCCCCCAACCAGGGCACCCCAATCTGCTCAACACACCAGAAGTTTGGAATTTGGGGTGCCAGGAATCGAGGCATTCAAACACGGCTTCCTCCAGAAACATTTCAGCCTGGGGAGCCACAGACATGCGAGGGATGGAGAGCAAGATTTCCCCTCAACATTCAGCATATTATGAATCAGCCTTTTGAATTTGGATCGCATGTGACGACAGACAAACACATTCAAAGATTCAGAAATGACGCGGTGGGTGCAATGGTTTCCAGGCTGACCCTGGGTTATAACTGAATTTGCTTTAAAATGAGTTCTTTTAAAAAGTAGGGGTTTTAAAAGTATAAACGAACTGAGACATAAACAACACTATTGGGGAACTTGTGACAAACATTCCACAGGAACCCCTGGAATTTGGCCTGAAATATTAACGGCACTGTCGGCATCTGCTCTCCCTTCATCTTTATAAAGTGACACAGTAAGTTCTGGTTTAAATACAAGGCGATCTTGGGAGAGAAGCTTCTAGTAAAACTGAAAAGACTCAGAACAACAGTGTCCTTGGCTGAGGTTACGTGGCCCCTGAGCACTACATGGTTTCCTGCAACGACACTGAGCTGCTGCCAGTGGGACCTGCAGCTCTCCGCACATGTAACAGGCTACTTAGAAACACATCACGTGTAAGTTGAATGAGGCTGTTACTTTCTTTCTTTCTGAATGCCCAGGTGTTTTAAGATCGCTGCATGGAGAAGAGGACTCTTACTAACTCTGGAGTTGGAAGGGACAGGTGTGCACAACTCTGAGACAGCTGTGTACCAGGGTTCTTATTTTTAAAAATTTAATGTAGAAATTGATTTTAAACTTCATGGCTCCTCAAGACATACGATCTAAGGCAGCACTGTTATGGTAGTTGGGGAAATAAGGTGTGTGCTGGCTTTAGTTTCACTGTGCTTCATTGAAAATTCATTCCTCTGACGAATGAATGAATGGCTAAACCAAGTGAAGGCCACGCCAAGTGCCCTGCTAGTCCGGTGACGTCGCCATGGCACCCACACCACCGTCATTTTAACAGGACAGCAGACTAATGACAGAGCACGAACAAAACCAAAAGAACACCAAGGAGAACATTCCTCCTGGAGCTGGTTCACTGGAGATCCCCAACAATGAAATGAACAAACGGACAGAAACTTTCCAAAGCAGACATTTCACAGGAGAGCTAACAAGTGAAGGACGGAAGACAAAGGAGCGACTGTGCAGAAGCACAAATGCACAGGCAGTGTCTCCTGGCCGGTGACTGCGCCCCCACAATGGACCCTTTCTTCCAGCTTCCTTCCTGGTTTTTGTTGCAAGACTCCTAATTGGGGGCAAATATGGAGAAGAAACACTGCCTGTGAATTAACACAAGCAAGTCTTTTCTGACAATGGTTTGCGGCTCTGCTGTCACACCTGGGCTGGTGGCCGGCCGCTCTGTCCACACAGCCTGTGTTGTGACTCAGCCCTGAGATGTCCTTTCACGGCACTGACCCCACTCAGAGCTGCTCTCTGCACTGCCATCCACTGCAGTGCAGATGGCCGAGCAGACCTGTGTCCTGCCTTCGCTTTTGTCACCCTCACTGAACAAGGTCAAGTAAAGGAACGCATTTTTTTCTATGTAGTGGGAGAGCACAGAGGTCCCGGGTTCGAATCCCCACAGAGCAGTGGATGGCGGCCCGGGTCAGCTGTCTTGACCCCTCTGGCTCAGTTTCGTCAGGAGGTGGGTGGCTACTTGGCCCTCAGGGCTGCAGCAGAGACCAAACAGGATGCCAATCCACAGTACAGGTCCCCGCCGTGCGTCCACTGCTGGGAAGGGCCCCATGACTGGACCTGGGAACACAGATTCCTAATGCAAGAGTCTCGACTCTGGTGACTCACCGTTTCCGAGGGGACAGACACGTACACAAGGGCGACAGTGCCATGCCATGTGGTAATGTCCACCCTGGGTGAGTTTGCTCAGGTAGAGTGGGGCTGGCTGGTCAAAGGAAGGGGGACAGCACACGGCAGGTGCTGAGTAAGTGCTAGGGCCACCCTGCCCCTCCCCCGGCCCCACCAACAGCTCTCACTCAGGGGTGAAGCAGGACGCCCAACTGGCCCCCTGGAAACATTAGGGCCCCCTGCGGCTGGCTTCTCCTGGCATCCGGGCCCCCTCAGAATGCATCCCTGAGGGGTGGGGCTCCAAGCCTGCCCCACCCCCTTTCAATCCAGTTCCAGCACTGAGAATGCTTGTCTGAATTGCTTTATATTCCTCAGAAGTTTTGTAGCAATAAAAAGAGAAAAGTTGAGAGTCACTGCTCTAAATTCAGCCAACTGCGAACCCTAAGCCAGCAAGATGTGAGAAGTCTATATTTAGTGTGCACGTGTTAAACCATTTAAAAGAGTACAGTCAGCAGAGCGATTACCAGACCTGCCCTCTTGCCCAGGTGAGTCCTCCATTTCTCATGGGTAAACTTCCATAGGGCCCGAGGGATGCCATCCTTGAACCCATATGACAGGTGTTCAGTGAGGGCCCACCTGTGCACCTGTGCCAGGGCCGGGCATTGGCGCTGGGCAGGAGCAGGTAAGGGAGCTCACCTGAGCATAGTGAGGGTGGTCACGGAGCATGCCGGAGGGAGCAGGAGCCAGGTGCAATGCCACCTGCCACAGGTAGTGGGTGCCATGAGGGAGTCAGAGGGGAGAGGACAGAAGTGACGCTGCACCCAGCTCAGAGCCCAGGCCGGGTGCTGCAAGCCTGGGAGAGAGGGCAGCATGCACAAAGGCTGGGGACCTGCATGGACCACGTCTGGTGCTTCCAGCATGATCCGAAGGTGGGAACCAACACTCCTGTAAGGCACGCAGCCTGGCTGGTGTGTTTTCATCTTTCTGCCCTCAGCTCTGTCAGTCTGAGAGTCTGTTCCTTGGAACCAGACGCCCCCATGGTGCTCACCCTGCCCCCTCATTATCTTTTCTCCTTCTGGCTCATTCCTGTTATTAACCCCACGAGCTATGACATGTTTTGACAATTTCTAAATGAGCTAATGGTGCAGGGCCGTCTAGCTGCTCCGTGTGCCCCAGTTCCCACCCTCAGCTGAGGGTTTCCATGCAGCCAGGGTGCTGCAGCGACTCCAGCCCGACAGCCGGCAGCACCAGGGGACACAGGAGGGGCCCAGACCCCATGTCATGCTCCCGGTCCTTGGGACTTTGAACAACCCCCTCCTTTTTAGTAAAAGAAGCAAGTTGGTTCTGACAGGCTCTCAAGTCCCTTCTAGATCTAGAATTCTATCTTTCTCTGGAATTCCAAATCAAAATACAGGATGTAAACATTCTTCTGACAATTCTCAGTGACTTCGTGGGAATCTTAAAAGGAATACAGCACTGCTTGTATCCCTTCTGCTATTTTTGTCGGCCCTAAAAGCGTAACTCACTATTTTGAGTTAATTAATGCATTGGCATGTTGGCTCGTCTTAAGGCGTGAGCAACCTCTTTGAACTAAAAAAGTGATTATTGCAAATGTGAAAAACGGTTCATTTGTCTTTAACAGAAGCCTCATGTGAATTTATGATTAAATTCTCTTCTAAATGAACAGCCACCGAGCCTATGTCAGGACCAGTAACCCTTCCGTCGTCCTCCACCAACATTACACAAGCCCATGGGTCAAATGCCATTACATCTAAAGGAAACCTTTGGGAAACTCTCCAGCTCAAGCGTAAAGAAGGAAATGCTCACTTCAGGCTAGTAAGTCCTCAAGGTGAACACACTCATTCTCAGCTCAGTATTAGATCCATTGAGTTTTTCTTTTCCAAAATCACCAAAGAAAATTTCAAATACTAAATGTAAACATGTTCCCAGTACTTTTTGCAATGGATTCATTTATCTTATTTTATTTTATTGAACGCAAATGAAAGACCTGATATCCTACAATGCTGCTTATTTGCTGGTCATTATGAAAGGAGAATTGTCAAGAGACAGTTTCACCACGGCCCAGAGACAACGTGTCAAAGACCAAATGCATCCTCGTAACACCACCGATGGTTGTATTGTCTCCATGTGCCACTCACGGCCAACAAGAAATGCCCATTCTGCATCTCAACCTGCCTGGGTTTAGTTCCCTGCCTGGGAAAAACAAGGGAAAATAAGGTAGGTACAGGTAAAGCGCTCTTGAACTCTTGGTATAAACCTACACCATGTATGTCACTAATATTTTTCATACACATCCCCCAAATAATTTTGAACAACCGTGTTTAAAATGTTCAATCGACACCAGAAAATTTCCATCATGAGTTCCATTGGTTGCAACAGATGTAATACTTTCTACTGCATTGTAAATATGAAATTTTCAAATGTTTCATCTTTTTAAAAAATCTAATAAAAGGAATCTAAATACGATAGCATTTTGATGCCCAGAACCCTCCACATAAAAAGGAACGCAAGCTCTGCTTTTCACAGGCAGAGTTTTAGAACTTGCCTCGTCTTTCTTGAACTTACTTCCATCCCACTACCCCCTGTAATCTCAGCTCATTGCGTGTACTTTCTGCTTGAAAATCTTCTTCTGTTGATCAAACCTCTCTGTATAAAATGCACACACAAATTAGACTTTAGTTCTTGTTTCCTCTCACCACATCATGGTAAATTCTTTTTTTCTCTACTGAGTAGTTATCACTGTGATAATGAATAGGACACAGCCAATAAACGTGCGTACGTCTTTTAGGAATTTTGATATTTGCTAAACAAAAAGGTAACATGTCCTTAGAAATGCATCTCAAACTGTGCTAAACGAGGCCTGTTGAACTGTTTCCTTAGAAGTCAGTGGAGGACTCACTGCGAGAGCGAGGCAGCGCCTTTACTCAGTCTTCTCAACACGGGGCAGGAAACCCTGTTCCCGTAAGTAAGTGGAGGTAACCGAGGAGTTCTGTGGTGACATCACGCCACTCGGTCTTTCAAACCTTTCTTCTGTATCTCACTTAATTAATCTGTCACAAAATGTATGCTTCATGATCCGTAACTTGACGACTCAATTAGATTCTTTGTCAAGTTGGTTGACAAGAGGACTTGGAAACCAGCTAATGATCCAAAGAGTTTGCTGACAAATCACTTGACTTATTCACTTGCTCCGCCCTCTCCCAGGAATTCCACGTTCCCTTTGTCAGGCGTCAGGTGTAAGATCTGTCCACCTGAGTAACTGCAGCCCCGTGAGACCCCTGATGGCTGAGAGCAACACCTGTCTTGTGAGGGAGGAGAGGGCGTCCTGAACGTGGAGTCGGGGGGACCCTGGCTCTGACGCTGCCCCAGGTGAGCTCTCAGATGCCTCAGTTTTAGCAATGAATCCATATGGAGGCAAAACATCCGGAAAGGGACCCCCTCGGAAAGGCCTGATGCCCTCCCAGGGGGATGCGCGCCCACATCAAAGCTACCAACACACAGTGCAGGTGAGATGACTTCAGAGTGGGGATGGGGAGCACATGGTCAATGCAGCAGGAGCGGGAAACAAGTCTGGTCTGGGCGGGTGGAGGAGGGCAGTCGGGTCCAAGAATGAGCAAAAGCACAGAAACACAAGGCTGAATGGGAAGTGTCAGATGCTGTGGTTGTCACGTGATACACGTGACTGTGTCACTGTGTGCACACACGTGTGCAAATACTCAGGAGCCGGCGGGTGGAGGGTGGGTTTCAGATGAGAGCCTTCAAGGGACCCTCTGTGACCAGTGTCACGGAGACTCTGCCCTGACTGGTGGCCCCCGTGTGGTGCCTTCTTCCTGTCATTGATTCCTTGGTCCTTCAACGTGATGATTACGTCTTCATTCCATTCAAAATGACAGCTTCTGTAGTTGCAGCCTATTTACCATTTTCTATCAGTGTTCTTGTCCAAAAGGCCCGCAGACCTGGCTCTCGGAGATGACGGAGACCACAGGCAGCCAGCTCACTGGTGAGCGTCACTGCACGTATATACATATGTGTGCACGTAGGGTTTTCTTCAAGAACCCAGGACAATGAAGAATTCTCGGTGTTGACCAGCGGGTCCGACCAACATGGGTCTCTAAAGCCTGACCCATAACTCTAATCCTGTGGGCCTAGTGCGCTGACTAGAGACCTGGACGGAGAAAAATTCCATTTTGTCATCATAACACACGGCTGTGTTCCGACTGCTGTGCTTTTAAAGACACACATAAGAAACAGCCTCTGCCCTGTCCGTCCAGCCATCTCCCTGTTTGTGCTAAATGAAACTCTCCTTCCTGTAGCTAACCTAATACTCAGCATCTCAGTCTAATTGCCCCTGTCACAGAGGATGGGCGGGACATGTACCAAAGGCTGGCCAATCTGATCCGTCGACTCAGTGACAGCTCCTAAGATGAGCGCATGTCCTAAGCCAGACAATCAAGGCTGTCTGAGGACCTTCCTGCCAGGGTCCTGGGAAGGTGGTCTCATCATGCTGGAACCAATGGAGTGGGGGTCAGGGATAAATGGCTGTCATTCAGGTGAGAGGGACACAAGCCCAAAACAGCCCAGGGGCTCATGGACCCAGCCATGACCAGTTACGTGGGCCAAAAAACCCCACAAAAAACCATTTTTGTTACCAAGTTCAAGACATATTTCTGCCTCTTGAAACTGAAGAGTCCTGTCTATAAATGTCTGAATTGCCTTAATTTTTCCATAAATATATATATATTAAATATATGTTAAATGTATATCATAACGTAAAATATATTTAATATACATATAAATATGTAAATTAATATGTACATATACTTTAAAATATTCAGTGTACTAATATATTTAGTATAAATATAAATACACATAAAATTAATTACAACAAAGTTATAAATATAATGTATAATTATAAATATAACATATAAACATAAAATATAAGTGATATATTTTTTATGTTTTGGTGTTTCCATTATAGAAACTCATATTTTAAAAAACCTTGTATTAAATGTGACAGCTGAATGTCATGTTTCTCTTTCCAAGGTTTATTTCCCGTTATTTGGATTGCACATTTGAGTGATTACATTTTTAGAATAATGCAGGTTAGGATCTAGCTTATGCTCCAAGCCCGAAGGTTATCTTCACTTAACCCTCATCCTGGGCTGAGTAGAGCAAAGCCAAAGTAAGGTTCAGATCAACCCTCCCCTTCCAGCCTGTATCCAGCTCCACTCTTTCTGGCGTCCCGCCTCACAGATGAGACCCCAGAGGCCAGTGATTCTGCCCGGTTATACAGGACCTTCCTCTAGGACTTGGTAAGCTTCTCCTCTTTATCTGTGAATATCAACATTTTCATCACAATGTGCCCCAGTGTGTCTGTTTCTGAGGATGTGCATTTAATGTCCAAGAACTTTTGGATGTTCTTTCTTTATTAATTTTTAAAAAAATAATAGCCTGTTCTTGTGTTCTGTATGCGATCACCTATTAACATTTTCTGAAGCAATGATCCAAAATATTTATTTAAAGTTCTGTTCTTTTTCCTAAACTAACTCACCCCCTTTGGACTTAGTTCCTTTGAGCAGTTTGTTGTCCCTCTTTCAGGCATTAAAAAAGTTGTTGATTGATTTGTGACTCTTTTTCATGTTTCTAAAGGAGGGTGTCAGTAGTGACAGGGAGTCAGTTTGCTTCCCGTATGTGAACATTGGTGTTTCCTTAGGATACAATACAGGGCCTTCTGGCAGATGGAGCTACGGAGAGGTCCGCAGGGCAGAGGGACATCACCTTCTGGGGAGGCCTCCACGTGGACAGGATGGCCAGTTTCTCTGACGGTGGCTGAGAGTCCTTCGACTCAGTTCAGCTGCCTTGAAATTGAAACTTCCTTGTGATTTCAGGTGCCTGATTTTTTAGCAAATCTCCAAGCAGGACTCCCGTCTATGCTGAGGTCATGGCTTTAGGAGTAGCCTACAATATTAGACTGTTGGCTAATTACTACGCGGTGGTACAGCTCCACACAGTGATACGTGGAAACCGCACTGTGGTCGTTGGGTTCTGACACTCTGCAGTGTTGAAACGGGTAATACTTACCTACCTCCTTATTAGCGCCAATGCCCCCTGCAGTGTGGGTACCATTATTCCTATTTTGCAATTTATAAAAGAAGCCCCAGCCAACAAATTCTTTAATCCATCCCTGAGGGTGTGTGTTGCAGAAACATACTCAGCCAGGCCCATAAATGGGGCGAGTCCATTCCAAGTCACACGAAATCACATGTCAAGGAAAAGTCCCACTAAGGTTCTTGCACCAGGAAAATGTTAAATGAGTCTTACTGAGCAGACCTACACGGACACTTTTCTAAGCCAAAAGATTTTCTCCCATGTTCTGTGGGGCAAATTTTGGTCCCATTTGTCCAGGGATTTCAATATATCCTAAACTAGTTCTGAGACAACAAATTCAGTCCTTTCTGACCTACGCATTTCTGGGCCTCCCCTCAGAAGAGAGCGGGAAGTGTGGGGAGTAGGCTGATAGCTGATGACATTTATCATCAAAATGGAAACGCCGTCTCCAGGTTGTCCAGCAGGTCAAAGACCATGAATGGGGTTGAATCAACACCTCAGATACCCCGACGTCCGGGGACTTGCCAAGTTGCCAAGGGACTCAAACTCGAATTGACGAGGATTCGCTCTGGCATGAAGCAAAGCTGAGTCATCTGCCGTTTGAGAAAGGCAAGCTCAGAAAAACACTGTCTGCTTCTTCTAGGTTCTATCTCTTTATAATCAGGAGTCTAGAGAACAGTATGTGGCTTACATTGGCCCAGCTTTCCATAATACGCTGCCTGGCATCACTACTGACCCAAAGTTAACATAAAACTGACCAAATAAAGAGCATTTTTGCATCTTACGGAGAACCGACGTTGGAGATATCTATCACAGTCCTCAATGCCTTTTATAAAAACATCCATTTGAATTTGTCTTACAGTTTAGACCGTCTCTCTTTCCTCTTTTGATTAAATGACTCTGTGCTATTTGGCTGAGTTGGCTCCCTCTTCTTCCCACCCCACGCCATCCTTCGATTGTACCAAAAAGTGGGGGTAGTGGGTACAGACAATTGTCACCACTCTTCTGCCGTAAAATGTTTCATTACGTGTTTCTAAGAAAAACTACAAAGAAAAGGAAAACTTTTTTTCTTTCTGTCAGATGACAAAGTCCTGTCACTTCCTCATCGGTGGTTTATAAACGTTCACCGTCTACAACATCTATGAGCTACGTTAACGTTCCCAGTGGATTTGTGTGAAACGGCTCTTTCTGCCTTTCTTTCCCAGCTTGGCATCTGGGCCACTGCAATGGGCCTTCGTGCATGGCTGGCTGTATTCATCCAAAAACTAAGTTTTCAGTGGAATTGATGCTACGACGACATTTCCCTCCATTCTCCTGCCAGACTGGCCTGTAGAGGGTGCCCTTCTGGGGTCTTCTCCTCGGGCTCCCCTGCGTTCCGTTCTGTCCACTGAGTGCAGCCTCTGGGGTCCCGCTCACCTTGGACCCCAGGGGCGGCCTGGGTAACAGAGCAGCCCCTCTCCTGACAAGCCACGGCCCCTCAGCTTCTCTCGCCCTTCTCGTCTGTGACCCGTCCTCATTTTCAGGCCAATACAACAACATTTACTCTCTTGCAAGCTCAGCTATACATTAAAAATGATGCTCAGTACGTAAAATTCAGCATTTGAAGAAGCTTCGTAGCCAAAGGAGTTTTCAGGGCATTTATCCCACAACGTTGCTGGGAAAGTAGGGAACCTTGACTTAGAGTACGTGTCCCTCCGTGGCCTTTCTTGTTTCAGCTGTGGGAGATGGTGGCCCGGTTACCCCGGCTCACAACCTTTCCTCCTGTACGGGCTGACATCTCAGGGGAGCAGCTGGGAGATAGCTGCAGGCAGAAGGAGAAGCCGGAGACAGCACCCATGCAGCCGGGAGGTTTCGCGGAGCAAAGCGACCCCATGTCTGACCTCAGGGTGGCTGTGATGTCTGCTTCTAACTTGAGACATTTTCTCCTTCCAGTTCTCAGAAGTGCCCTTCTCCTTCCTCTTGCAAGTCTTCCTCTTCCTTCCAGGGTACCTCAAGCCCTCCCTCCTCCAGGAAGCCCGCTATCCAGCGGCCCCGGCTCCATGCCTTCCCTGGCCTGGCAGTGCCCACACCACTGTTACTATGGGGCTGACATCCTATGTCCCTACTCAGAGGTGAGCCCCAGAAATCACCGCGATTGTGCTGTCCCAGGCGGCAGTGCAGACTCAATGGGATGACAGGGGTGGAGGGGCAAGCAGGGCACAGGGTCACAGTGACGGCAGCTCCGGTCATTGTCGGGCCACAAGCACCTGAGCTCTCAGTTCTCCCGTGTGGCCGGTGTCTGATGTGGTGTGCTATACAGATTGCTCAGCGACCCCTCGCCCCATCCAGTTTCTGACCCCTTGGGTCTCGGCTGGGGGACAGAGAGCTGCACATCTCACACGTTCCCAGGTGATGCTGACGCTGCCCCTGGAGGTCCACCCTGCGGAAGCACTGCCTCAAACACCGCCCGGCCAGCTGGCCAGCTCGCTCTCCCCTGGCTAAGCCACTGCAGAGACCATGCGCATGGCCACGTGGTTTTCATTCGCCTTCTCCTCAGGTCTTCACTGCTACGTTCAAAGACAGCAACTTCTCCAGCAAAAGGCACTGGAGCTAACAGACCCACTGTTAGCTCACAGTCAGTACCCGCTCTCAAAAGGGACTCCACGATGCCCTTCACATGTCTCCTGGTGCATGGGAAGCCACCACATTGTCCACAACAAGTTACAAGTGACATTTTTCTCAGGACGAGACAGTGGAAATAATTACTTGCAGAAATAATGTAGGAAACTACATTAGAACAGTTTCAGAAAAACAGAATGGGGAAATGACTTACAAACACAAAACACATCCCGAATGGCTCTAAAATATGCCCCAAACAAAAAGAGAAAAAATGATATTGGAGGAAGGGGTGACAAAGAACCTGGGGAAGGAGGTGTGAGCGGGGCAGGTGTACCTGGACCCCTCACTGGAGGCAGCAGCAGAGCAGAAGGAAAACGGATCTGGGGACACTGGAGAACTGGACAAAAGACCACAATCAGACTCAAAGTCACATGTGTCCCAAAGGCTGTCACAGAGCTAGGGAGAGATGCCTCAAAATTTACCTGGGGTTAAGAAGCTCTCATCAATACGGAGTGAGGGGATGAGTCTCTGGATTATTGTCTCCAGTTTCCACGTCGTTCCCTCCCCCTACAATCAGCTCTGCTGACCAGCTTGATGCTTTCTGCCTTATTATTTGTATAAATTGCCTGATGTCAGGGACCGACTGACTAGCACAGACTGTGAAGATGCTTATTCAAACCATTACCTGGGTCTGGACTAAGGTATAAACATATTTTTAATATTTTTAAAAGACATTCTAATAGATTTTTGTTCCAAAAAAATTTAGAAGTCACAAAACGCTAAGATGTCCTCAAAAGTGAGTACAGGGCAGCTAAGTGACATAACTATGCTTGTGTAGTGTGCTCTTCTGACACTGACACACACACACACACACACACACACACACACACACACACGGCAAAAGCACTGCCTGAAAGCCATTCAGATACAGTACAGAGTTGTGAGCATAAAAATATGACAAGTAACATGCTAATCTTTTTCCCCCGAGTCCAGCCTGCCTTGGAAATGTGCATTTTCTGGTAACGGTGGTAAGACAGCTCCACGTCAGACCCGTCATTCTAGGAAACTTGTACAGAATTGTTTCCAGCCTTGTCCAAAATCAACAGACTACACAGCCAGTAAATTCACCCTGTCACACGCAAACCACCTGTCTAACTCACAATTATGGTGGCCCAAAATAACTTGGCTTTCTTGGGCCAAAAAGCGCTCACCTCAGCAAAACCCGCCAGTACCCAAAATGACCTCGCGGGCCAGAGCAGCTCCAGCCTCAGTTTCCAGCATCTGCTGCAGGGATTCTGATTGGCATGTCGCCCCCTTGGGAGGCCAACACCGACCTTACCCTGCATCCCAAGGAAGGAGGGCCAGCCCCACCCCCTCTCCCAACCACTTGGGTTCAGAGACACCCCCCACTATAACTGCACGTTCCCAGAGTCTTTCTATAAGGATTCCTTTGAGTTTTAAAATGAAGTGCAGTTTTTTTTTTTGTTTTTTTTTCCTTTTTTTCTCCTCTAGTATAGAAAGTCAGGGAAACACGGACAACTGAGAAGGAAAGACTCACTCATGCCCAAGATGCACTTACATTTGGTTGCTTTTCCTTCTAGTCTCTATTTTTTTAGAAGCTTTCGGCATAAATGTAAAAATTCCTTAAATATGTGGGGGGAAAAATCAGACACATCACTGTTTATGTACTTGCGTTGTGCTCAACTGATTGGACACGACTTCTCTCTTACATCTTCTGCATCAGTGTGAACAAATGTGGTGCTGACCCACCGGTGGCCAGAGCCAATGTGGCCGCCAGCCTTTGACATTCTCATCAGTAGATGAGGACAGAATGAGCGTGACCAGCCCGTGGAGGCTGCAGGCCACCCCCGGGCAGTTGGAGGACAGGCCTGGGACCTGCCGAGGGCGCCGCCTCTGTGCAGCCACTGTGTGAGACTGTTGTTATTGTGACTCGTGATTGCTCTACAGGCAGATGTCATCATTACCAGGCCCGGACTCCCCCAAACTGGGAAATCTAAAAACATGCTCACTGACATGGGGTCTTAGGATGTGTGGTCTGAATGAAGCGGTGATTTTTGTATTTTGTGTTCCTGCTCTCTCTCTCTCGTGCAGGAGACACTGGGCTCTTAGTCCCGAGTTCAGCTCCAACACCACAAATGTGCACTAAAGAGTAGCCACCGAGATGCCCCCCTCGGGAGGCCAAGCACGTGTGGACCTCACAGCACAGGCTGAAGCACAGGTGTTGAGAGGCACAGCGGAGACTGCGATCATCTTGTCCTGACCCTTATCTGAATCCGAGGCCAAGTAGATGCGGTGTCTGGGGAAAGGTGATCTGCATGTTGGTTATGTGGGGGGAAGTGTCTGAACAGCCCGTGCTGCCTCCTTCCACGTGTGACCTTCTTATGACCAAGCAGCCTTAGAAATGGCCAGTGCTTAAGACAAGAGCATTTTTTACAAAGACCTCCAGTCATTTAGTTCTGGTGCATCCAGAGTACGCTAGAGATGTAGATTATTTTAAAGTGAGCAGTTATTTTCTCATAAGGCTTGTTTGAGGTTAATCCTAAAAAACGAGAGAGAGATGCTTCAGAAGTGTTTCATCCATTCTGTGGAAAGGCTTGTTTTCTGTAAGGCCCTTGAGCAGGACAGCTGCACCTTTGAATCCGGCCATCCTGCTCTCCCAGGCACACAGAGCTGGGCACACAGAGCCAGGAGCACAGCGCCAGGACCACGGAGCCAGGAGCATGGAACAGACCCAGGAGCATGGAGCCGGGAGCACAGAACAGACCCAGGAGCACGGAGCCGGGAGCATGGAGCCGGGAGCACAGAGCCGGGAGCACCACCTGGGGCTCAGGCTGGGCCAGTGCTTCAGGGCCTCTGCTCTGCTCTGTTCTCTGCCGCGACTTGGCTCCCTTGAAGTTGACCTGATCATATATTTGGGTACAAAGATTTCCTCCGCCATTAGGTAAAACTCTGCAAAGACAACTCATGCACAAATCTGACACACCAACCATTAAAGTTGGTGAAATATGATCTTTTCCACACACTTTTCCTTGTCATCCGCCTGATTAAGTGGGAATGTTGGTCACGCCCTGAGTGAGAATGTTTGGTGGGGAAAACATGCCTCTTCCCTTTCCCAAATATCCTGGATGGAATGAGTTTCAAGGAAAACACGTGTGTGTCCAGGTGGAACATGCCTTTACACAACTGGAACATCTGTCTCCCCAAATGCCTCCACTTCAGAATGCAAAGCACTGGTCAGGGGGTGCTTCTCGGGGTCTGGGTTCTCGGAAGGCAGGAGATGCAGCAGGGATGCTCCCGTGCTGCTCTGGTTTCTCGAGTCCCCCAGTGTCCCCTGGGCTGGCATTCTAGCGGGATCTGTTCTCATGGCCCCACAGTGTGACATACCACTGGGCCCATTCCCTTCCTCATCTGTTCGCTGGTTTTCTGGGGACAGAATGACCCAAGGGACCAAGCAGACCACCTTCAGGGCAGGCTCTGGGCCGACCCTCTCCAGGGGCTGGTAAAGCGTGGTGCGCTACGTTCTTCCTCTCACGCAGGTTGACCTGGCTGTCGTATCCCTCCGTGGCTGGTGACTCTGTCGTGCCAGTACCCAGCATGTAGTAGGTGATCCACACAGGTGTGTTTCATCCTGAACGCTTTCATCCTGAACTACACTAAGATAGACACATCGGACAGCTCTACTCCATCAGTGCTGAGGAGAAAAGAGGATTAAAATAGTCCTAATTTTTTTTAAAAGCTTCATTACCTTCTTATGCTTTGAAACTGTTCTGAAAAGTGAAGCATCCACATAGCAGTGGTCTAACTGGTGACCGTAAGCCTGTGACACTAGCTGTCCCGGGTGCACCTGGTAGAGTGGTATGACAGGAACAGCAGACCCAGTGAGGGTGTGGGAGCGACACGACCTGGACCGTCCTGCTTGTCTGCATGGCTGTGAGGGGTGGCAGCCGAAAAATGACAAGCACACTTGCTTGACAGTGCAGCCACCTGTCTGATGCCTCCGTCCCTAATTCCCATCTCTGGGCCGGATTTCTGAGTCACAGTGTCACCACAGGGCCTCGGTGGCCTGGCACTCGGGCTATCGGCTGAGACATGGACAGAGGCTGCCCGTTGCACCAGTGGATGCAGACACAGCCCATGAGCCACCGGTCCAAGGGTCCCAATGAAGCTCGGCCAGTTGAAGTGCAGCCACGCCAGCCCCCGTGGCCCTGGGAGATACCACGGCCTATTTACTTCTATGTGTCATCATCACATGGACACAGGGGCACCTGCCGAGGCACAAGGGCTGGGAGGCAACATGACGTTTCCCTTCTCAGCCAGGGGCATGCTCAGTGTGTCCTCTGAGGCAGCTCAGCCTGGCCGTCACCAAGGACTCGGCCTTGGGATGGTGGCTGCATGCGCAAACCTTCGGAGCTCCGGCTCAGCTGTCCTGGGGACAGCCCGGGCCCAGGCGTACCGCCAGGGCAGCACGACCCTGGTGGAGAGCTGAGGCACATACAGAAGTAAGCGGTGGCGTCCTCCCTGGACCCCATGTGCGCCCAGGCTGCATGTGACCCAGTGGTCACGTAAAGACAGGGTGAGAGGACGTACCACCCTCAGTGCCTGGAAAGGATTGGCACGGCCCAGAGCAGGCACTTCATTTTCGTGAGCTGTAAACAGACTCATCCTAAGAAGTCTCTTCAAAGGTGATATGTAGTCATTTCACAGCCTAAGAAAAAGGAGGAAGTCAGAAACAGCCCTGCACCATGGTGTGAGCATATAAGGAAAAAATGAAATGTTTTAAGGCTTATTTGATTTTTTAAAATGAGGGCTTGAGTTACTTCATCTCTCCAGTTTGACTAGAGCAGGGGACCCAAGCAGACCGGCACACAGGGACCACTGTCCATCACAAGGGACATGTGCAACAGACAGATGTGAGTCCAGATGTGGGGGAAAGGCAGACAACAGTCTGTATCTGTGTAGATCAAACACTTATTGCTGCGTCCCCACACTGTTTCTTTCATGAGGAAAACTGGTGCTGCCACATCTAATTTTGTTGAAAAGCACAAACCAAGACATTAACGCACAATCTCCTGTATTTGAAATGTTGGCCTCCTTCGTATAGTTAGGATTTATTGAGAGGTGGCCATTGTTCTAAATGCTTGACTGGTTCTCGCATGTGTAATTCTCCAAACAACCTTTGGTGTCAGAATGAAGACAGTCCAGCACAGAGAGGTGGGTGAGTTGCCCCAGGCCAAAGGCTGTCGTCTGCGTTCCTAGTACATGGGCTCGACTTTAGCTGACATGCTTCCCTCAGCATCCAGCAGGTTCCCTGGGAGATGCATCCTGGCCGTCCAATCACACGTGGCCATCCTGTCGTCCTTGCTGGTGATTGGTCTGTGCATTCTAGCTGCAGCCAATGGCTGCAGGCCCTCCCTGGGCCACACTGAAGGGCTCGGAATGTCCACGTGACTGAGTTTGGGTGAAGGGCCTCCCCAATTGCTAGGCCTGCGGGAACTTCTACAAATTTCCTTGTGCACTAAGCCAGCGTGTGTTGCAGGCAAAAGCATACTAACTGATTCACCAACAATATCCTTATGGGTATCCATCCAAAAGAACTGAGAGTCACGTCTCAAAGAGACCCTGAGCTCCTGTTCACTGCAGCAGCATTCACAGTGACCAAGAGAGGGAAGCCACCCAAATGCATGTGGACAGATGGATGGATAACCAAAACACAGTGTGCACATATAACAGGATATTATTCACCCTTAAATAGGAAGTGCATCCTGCCTCATACTGCAAAATGAATGCACCTCGAGGACATACGTAAGTGAAATGAGACAGTCACAAAAAGACAAATACTGTGTGATTCTGCTTGTACGATGTTCCTAGAGCAGTGAAATTCATAGAAACAGAAAGTAGAAAGGTGGGTGCCAGCGGCTGGGCGAGGGGCGGGGAGTTCACGCTCAACGGCATAAAGGTCTGGACGGCGCAATGACGAAGCCCTGGAGTTCTGTGTCGCGGCCGTGGGAAGGTATTAGTGTCGCTGAGGTGTACGCTGGAAAATGGTTACGATGTTAAATGTTGTTGCAGTTCTGTTTTGAATCACAAAAGAAGAAAGCGCCTACTAACTGATTCAGCAGCTTGAAACAACTGAGGACGCCCTGTACAGGTGAGAAACCCTCATCTAACAAAGCACAGAGGCCGCCAGGCTGTGGAGCCCCCCCCCCCGCTCATTGGAAAGTCTGCAATGAGCTCCTGGTTCACACGTGGGTCCCTTCCTCACACGCCTCACAGTGGGGACACCCGGTGACAGTGTGGTGACTTTTATGATGGAATCCATTGCATTAGGGCCGTGTGACTGACACAGATTTCAGGAGTGCCATTTAGCAGCTGGCTCATATAAAACGACTTCACAGCAGTGTGACCCCCACACAGGGGACACAGGGAAAACAAGAGGGGTACATGGAGCTTGTTAGGAATCACCTCCAAAGCCTGATGGTTCTGAGGTACCCAAGGACAAGACAGGTTGCAGGTGTGCGTGTGTACACACATTCACAGCTGGTGAAAGATCTCAGTGCAGGCGGAGAGGAGTGTGCGCATGGGTAGGAGAGGGAACAGGTACATCTGACTTGGGACGTGGAGAGAGGAGTGTGAGCTCCTGCCTGCTGGAGACGGCTCCCGGCGCCTGGGCCTGCCTTCCTGCTGATACGAGCTGCAGATACTGCGTGAACTTCAGGGTCGAGGCTGGAATCCAAAGTCAGGGCACAGCCAGGCCACACCTGCCAAGGCAGCCCCCAGGTGGCCCGGCCACCGTCGGATTTAGGCAAGGTCAGCGCAGCTGGACAGAGGCAGCAGCCGGACTGGCCCTGTGCATGGGCACCACATGGGCTCTGCAGCCTGTGTCCCCAAACGGGGGACAATAAACACCAGCTGTCACAGGGTGACTGGTGTTCCCCACAAATTCCTATGTTAAAGTCCCAACCCCCAGTATTTCAGAATACGACTGCATTTGCATGACTTTAAAGATGTGATGAAGCTGGAATGAGGGTGTTAGGGTGGGTTTTAACCCAAAGGACTGGTGTCCCTGTAAGAGGAAGAGACACAGAGTGGGGCTCACAGAGGAAGGAGCACGTGAGGATCCAGTGGGACTCCCTTCCCAGCTCTGCCGACACCACAGGGTGGCTGCAGACTTGGGGTTTGCCTGCAGAAGAGAAGGTGGGGAGGGAGAAAGAAACGGCTGAGAGAGCGTGCAAGTCAAACTGCAGGGTTTAGGCAGGAGACGTCCGTGAGAGAAACAGGCCAGGGGTAAAACAGCCCTTACTTCCGCCAAGAACTCCGGTTTCCCTTGTTTTCCTTGAGCCTTCATTTCTGTTGGTTTTCATCTTCCCCTTCTGCCCACGACAGTCAGGAGCCTGGCTGTGAGACACCATCACAGGCCCCTCGTTCTCTGACCGTGAAAACAACAGCCCTAGAATAATGATACCTCACAGGAGTCCCAGGGTGGAGCGGTGCACGCACGTGGTAAGCTCTCTGCCCTCGAGGAGCCACAGCCAACATGGAGGCACTTCACAGTCCAGGGGACACAGAGGTTTGCGGCAAACGCGAGTTAACACTGGAACCTTCATCCATCAAAGAGAACAAATGCATGGGCCAGATATGGCATCTGCCCGCCATTTTCCGCTTTTGGTTTAGAATTTGTGCTATTTAGGAAGCCTTTATATTCCTCACGGCCACTTCTTATCCATACGGAACATACCCGGATACATTACTATTTCCCCTATATCCCAAGTTCCTTACAGGCCAAAGAAAGGGTGGTCTACACTGGCATTCTGATTTAGATCCCACGTTTGGTTCTCCCCCACCCCACACTTTCCTCCCTAAAACCAGACAGCAGATTTGTCACCCTGGAAACAAGGTAGCCAGTCTGAATGACCTCAAAAGCTCTCATCTCGTTTTGGGTGTTTTCTTTTTCCTCACTGAGGGATATAGGCAGATGCCACCGTCTGACTTTTACTCAGCTTCATCCAGTCATAAAAGTTTATTATTGTCTTAAGAAGGAGGAAAAAGGAGAGTTACATAAAGCATTTAAAGGCAGAACAAACACAGAAAGTGATAATAAGTGTAATCCCGCAGTTTCCAGGAAGAGAGTGTGTGGTAAGAGGGCTGCTGATTCTGTGTAGCGCCTGGTGTCAAATCAAGCCTGGGACTAAGACCACAGATAAGGCTGAGCCTCAGACATTTATTCAAGACTGGGACCTTCGTCCTCACCGGAGACTTTGAAGTTTGCTCGTTGTCATTTCACCATGGCGACTAAGAGGGAGCAGACTATTCTGACTTTTTTCTCCTCCACATTTGTTGGATATGAATGACGGAGCAGTTAACACACATGTCACACATGTGTGTGCACACACAGCTCAGAGGGGAGAGAAGGGAGTACTGTGGGAGTGGATTAATTCCTAGACAATCTATAATCAGCCGTGCTGCCCCAGACACCTCCAGCTCTGCGGGAAGGGCCCTCACCTCCTCTTGTAATGTTCAGAACACGTAATCCCACCCGATTGTAAAAGCCTTGTTTTGCCATGGAGAAGGTTAGTCTGCATACGGACATGTTTTAAATCAGATTACGTGAGTTATAAAAGTTGGGAACAAACAGTATCATATTAGGGACCCAAATTCGCATGAAAACTGTGAAGATTAGCAGTTGATAAGCGTCACAAGCACAGATGTGGCCTGTGACTGCTTAGAACGGATGCTAAAATAATACCAGTGAGTAAACTGTACTAAGATCTGTCCAAACTGTTGCATCTGTAGAACTCGGAGCATTTATTTACCATTAAATAATTTCAGAATCTTCCTACGAAAAGGTCAAAAGCACCTGTGAAGTGAGAGGGCAAATCTTGGCATATAAACTGGGCTGCAAATTACAAACTGCAGCATTTCCCACTGTCACTGCTGACGGTGATTCTTGGGGGAGAATTTAAGAATTTCAGCCAGTGGTAGTTGAACAGTAACACAGAGTCAATGTGTGTTTTACGTTCACACACGCTGGTCTTCTTGAGCGACTCCTGTGAACTTCAGGGGTACAGGCCAGTCATCAGGGCATCCAATTTGTGTTTTGCTGGTCAGAAAATGGGGGCTACCTCAGATATGTGTGCTTTTAGTGTAACTCTTGATTGTATGTGTAACATGATGGAGAAAAAAACAGGTTGTTCTCATGTTGGCTTACAAGGAGCACGAATGACCCCCAAAGAGGGACGGGTTCTGAGGTGAATCAGGTATGAAAACAGCTCTGAAATGCAAGGGCTTTGCAGGGAGGCAGCGGAATCTTCACGGAATTAATCTGTCTGATTGCTAGAAGATTCTAATGCTGGTTAGCAGTGTTGTGACATACGGAGATTGCTAAAACTCGTTCATCAAATTGCCCTGAGGTTTCCCAGCTGCGTATCAGGCCATCTTGGTGACAGAGACCCCTGAGGTACTGTCCAGAGTCCACGTCTCCGGCTGAGGCTGACTTCATGGCCCAGTAAATCGGAGGGGCCGCGTCCGACCTTCCTCACGTCAGTCGTTCAGCTCCACTGAGTTGCGTACTCATCCCCCACGTCTATGTCCTCTGTTTCAACAGAGTTGGATGTGTCCTTTGCATCGTACCTTCTGTCTCCCTGACCAATAATTCTAAGAGCAGCACCCCTTTCCCCTGTTCTCCTTCCTGCCTTCAGATGTCCTACTGCCATCTTTCTCAGCCTAGTAGCTGCTTCTTGCACAAACGCTAATTGCTGTAATTATGTACAATCTTCTACAATCTTTAAAGTCCGGGTCATAAATCCTGCTGCTTTCCCCACCATTTAGGTAAACATTACCTTTTCTTGTTTAGACTTTCCCCACTTAATGATTTGAGGTCAAATGACGGCTACTTATCAGACAAAAGTTCTTTATTTCAACACACACAAAAAGAGGCACTTTCTAACTTGTTCTGTTTCCTCGTAATTTCTGTATCTTGTTGTTGTTGTTTTTTGTGTTTTTTTACCAACGCATGGCACTAGATTGGTTCTAGCTAGCACTAATTATGCATTTCTATAAAAATTTACTTGATATTCATTTTTAATACCAGTATCAGCTGTGATAGTTCCTACATTAGTCATTGCTAATGTTTTCAATGGGATCAGCCAGACAACAGTTAGACAAGTAAAAAACACTCACTGCTTCTTTTTTCTTACTTTGAGCAGTATCATTAAAACAAAAAATCTTTCGGAGAGAAACATGACAAGATCCTTCAGTTCAAAAATCTCTTTGCACAAAAAAAGTTTGTCAAAGCAAGCAAGTTCTTTCCCCCTAAATCCTGAATCTTAACATGACTATTTTCACCTGCTCTGTGTGTCTCAGGACAGCTCAGGTGACGACTAGTTCTCAGTAGTTGGATGGGTGTTCTCACAATGGGAGAAGAATGCCACATTCTCGGCAAAGCTGTCTCCACCTCTCCAGGACCTGGATGTCATGCCCTGGAGCATTTGGTCATGTGTACTGACCTCCAGATTAGCATTTGTCGAATGGAGCCGCCTTACTTCCTGTCACCTGGTAGCCACAGGTGAGTACAATCCAAGGGTAGAGCCTGTGCCACTCACTGTAACAGCCCTGAAGTTGTCACAAGGCCTCGTATAGAGCAAGTTCAATGTTTGGTGAACCAGTAGGTGAAGGGCCGAGTGCACAATGAGTAGGTGACATGAGGTACATCCTTCTTCCTCGGTTTTCTTTTTGTCAACTATCTAAGCAGTGGGGACACAGTAATAGGAAAACCTGAAAGACTCTTACAAAGAAGTTGGGTCCTGGGAGTCCCTGAGCCCATCGATAGGATTGAGTCCCAGTTTCTGCAGATTAGACGTGCAGTTCACGTGTTCAGGCACTTGGTTGGACTAGGCAGACAGAATATTTCAGTCCTGCGCACACTGACTGCACTGGCCAATGTACGGACACAATTAAGTTTAAAGGAAAACGGGGAAGACATTTTCAACTGAATATTGAATGAGAAAAATATGCATTAATAATAATTAAAATAAAGCAAGGTTCTCAATAAAAACGTATCCATGTATCCTAATGAAAGGGGGACTTTCAGACAGGTCAGTATGATCAACCTAGAGTTTACATATAAAAGGCTTTGCCTCCTACAAGGAAATAGGAACCTTGGTCAAACAAATCTCTGTTGTTGACGCACTTGTATGTAAATTCTAAAGAGAGTAAACTGCAGTATGCACGTGAGCCTGTTACACGGAGAACGGGAGAGTCAGAGTCAGGACAGGAAGACCGGAAGTCGGAGGGCGCAGCTCCGGGAAGGGATGTCGTCAGAAGCGCTTGACGTGACTAGGGAATGACGCACAGCAATAAACTGCGGGGGAAATAAACGGCAAAGTATGAACGCAAACTGTCATCACACAAGTGGTCCTCACCACTCACCTTGCAGGCCCTGGGGATTTAACAGTGCACAGAGCGTGAGGTGTCAGCCAAGTCACACTGCTGTTATTGTTCCTTGCATTGATTTCCTTTCAGTCTTTGTCTGTGGCAGCTGTCACAAGGGTCTAGCGATCCAACCTGCATGTCTCTGTGCTCGGCAAGAGCTGTACCGCGAGCATCCCTGCCCTCACTGGTGTCCTCTAGGCGGTCAAATGACTTGACGTGGATTTGGTGCGAAACCCTAAGGTCCTTCCTGGCAGATGCCGACCAGCTGAGAGGCAAAAGCCTTTTCTAATCTCCTGGAAAAGTGTGAGTGACTTGCAGAGCTCCAAGGAAAAACAGGCACAGCTTCAGGATGCTCTCCATTGCAGAGCAGTCTAACCTTGATAATGCGATACTGCATGCGGCTCACACACGCTCCGGAAACACGGACTGACTGACTGACTGACGGACTGACTGACTGACTGACGGACTGACTGACTGACTGACTGACCGATGAGATGGAGAAAGACATCACTGCAAAGGCACTGGAGAGCCACTGTTTCAAGGAGCGAACTCCTCCTGGGTCTTGCTTTTTTCTCCAGTGAGAGACTGACCGTCTGACATAGGGCCATCATTGCACGGGAGGCGCTTTAGGCCCTGAAGGCCTCCAGGGGTAGGAATTAAAATAAAGAGGGGCTGGGCCTGAATTCTTATCACCTCATAATAATCCTTAAGACGGTTTAGAAGACTATTGTCAGTAAGGGGATGCTTGGCTCGTGAGTCCTATTCACTTTTTAACTAATAAAACAACACAATAATTAATAAAAATCTTGAACCATTCTTGAAAAATCAAGCTGTCCATTCCTTACTTCTGGGAAGAACTTAAATTTATATGAACCCAGAAGTTCTCAAAGCTCTCAATGTAAGAACTAAAATTGGTTTTATTTTATGCCTAACTTGAAGTTATGCTGCAAATTAAAGTTTTACGAGACATATACACTCATGATTATCTGTGTCAGCCCAGGGTGTGAGCAGTGACTTAACGAATATCAAAAATAAATTTGCTGTTAGCGTTTTTAACTAAATAATTTTACTTCCTTTCAGCATTCCTATTTATAATTGTTATTCCTTTGTAGTAGTAGGCTGGTAAATGGTTAGTAACCAGCTCTCTGGAAAAAATAAAAGAGATGGATGGATAGATAGGTAGATAAAGTTTTACTGATATAAAGGATGCAGAGCACAAAATTTACAAGTAAAAATAAAATATACACTACTCTTTGTTGTAAATTCTCTGTAACCAACTGATTCTCACAGAATAATTTCATTAATTTCTGCCCATTTTAAAAGTCTGTAGCCAACCTATTACTACTGACAAATATGCATAGTTTCAACCTGAATGTACATTGGTAATTTTAGGTTAAGGCGTAAGATGAACAGCAAACCATGGAGACATATGTTGGAATTTAGCTTGTTTGTCAATCACAGGAATAACTGCTGAGTCAAACAATGGTTTTTGAAAGATGAAAGAATAAGTCTTCAACTTTTTCTGTGCTCTGCACAATGCATTGGCCTCTGATATGATGTGCTTTTTAAATTTAATCTCCTTCTTAACATTCTCCAATCATTCTCTCACATCTAGACAATCAACATGGCAATAAATCAAGCCCTGATTTGCAACCTTTGCCAATTTCCATGGTGTAAATACTCCCTCCATGGCTGATTACTAGCTGCTGACACCAGTAGCTGAATGTGGTATTGGGAAAAGACGCTATATAGGATTTTATATATTATTGAATCACATTGATTCATATATGCAAATAACCTCAAGAACATAGAAATAGTAAAAGGTAGTAAAATAATTAGGGAGGGATGAGTTTTCAGTATTTGTTACCTTTGGTTTTAATATTATGTATTTAATTGTAAGCTTACATAATTTACTTTTAGTAATGGTTCTGTTTAGCCACTGGCTTAAAGATTCTTGACATTTCAACAACCTGTTCTCACCAGCGGGTGTGAGCAGGTGCAGGGCACACCTGCTCCCCTGAGTTGTCACTAAGCGCTTCAGCTCTCTCTCAAGTCAGGGACATAGTGGCTTGTGAATAAAGGGCTAAAACATAATCAGCAAACAAAAGGAAATAAGTTCATCGTTGCTGTTTTTAATGTTATACATAGCTCTGTCACGATGCTCTAGTGTGATTCTCACCGCTCTGCGTCTAAGGAGCATTCGTTCTTTAGTCCGTATTGCGTGAATTCAGTGGTGTTCGAGGTACAATAATCGCAGGCTACAATATCAGTTCCGTTTTTCTGAATGTATTTCTGAAGAGGGACAGATTCTGCTCCCACAATCACCGATTTCCTTCCATTTTATGAGAAGGGCCACTTGCTCACCAGCCACTTCCCACTGGCCTGGATGCAGAGCCCTTTCTTGTGGCAGCAGGAGCAGCTGTGTGCCTGGCTCTGTTGTCATGAGACAAAAAGCAGCAAATAAACACAGAACAGGGGCAAGAGCCTTCTCCCGGCTTGTGCTGAAGCCCACACACCTGTGGGGTTGCAGGGGTGCTTCTGTGACAAATAAGATCCCAGAACTGGACTTGTGTCACAGCTTTAGAATGAGCTACTTTGTTTTGAAGCAGAAAATGTGTTTAATTTTGGTTCAAATTTTAGAGTACAATGTTAGGTGACTTTGAGGAGGATTGGTCCCAACTCAAGGGGCATGTCCTATTGTCTAAGCATTAGGCTCTCTGCTCAGGCGAGTGCACGGCTTTCCACTGAGCTGAGCCTTCAGTCAGCATCTGGTCTGGGCGTGAGGGGTTTGACTGCAGCCATGTGCCAGCAAGTCACAGAGCGGTGCCCAAAGTATGTTCAGATTCTCAGTTTTGCTGCGTCAGACTGCCTATAATGGGAATTATTGTTGTGGTTATTATTATTGTTAATTTTACATTCGGCAAGCTCCAATTATTATCTTCTAGTTGAAAATGGGTAGTTTATTTCTCTCATTTTATTTTCCTTATTTTAGAACTTCCATGAAGTTCCTTAGAATGAGGTGCTTGTTCACAAACTGAAAGCCCATCGGCTGGAAGCATCACAATGGTTGTCACTGGTGTTTTAACTCTATACATTATTCAGAACAAGGAACAATGACCCGTTTTCACTCTATGCCTTTAAAATTCTTTGCCAATTACCCTGGAAAGGTATACCTAAGGAAAGACTGATTTGCTCAAGGCTGGTGTAGGAAAACGTATTAAAAAATGACAGCCATTGGACAGTTTGATTTTAAAAATATAAAGCAAATTGAGGTTCTGTAATTTGAGCTCTATATGCATTGATGTTTAAATCCCCAGGGTCTTCTCATTGGAATAAGAAACTGATGACTTGCTAATAGCCTAATCATAACCAGAACTGCAAATCTTGTAAACACACAATTCAATGCAATTAGTGGGCTAGGCTCCATCACTGTGAGTCAACTGAAATCAAATGTCAGCAGACAGCAACCTGGTTAAAAAGTTATAAGCAAAAAAAATCCATATGCACCATTACATTGGTTTAGACGTGCACACAAAGCAATTGGCCATTATTAACTACCTAAAGGTTAGTATGAAATCACATTAAAAAGAAAGAAAAAGATAATAGGACACAGAGCAGGGAACCACTATTCCACTGTTACTATAATTACGCTCAAGAAGCTCAAACACACCTCCAAAGACCCATTCATGCTGACCTTTGTGCCATAAGGCTGTGAGAGGTGACACAGCTTAACCATTCTTCTCCCACTCGTGCAGTAAGTATTTACCAACTCGGACTCTATCAGCTGCCCTTGACCTAGCCATGGCTGCAAGACAGGAGCTGAGAACACGATTGGGCAAGGGGAGCTGCAGTCCGGCACAAGTGATGGCAGAGAGCCAGTCCTTTGGACACACACGGCTTCCCACTCGCCCCAGGCTGACTTTGGAAATGCTGTGTTGCGTTTTGGAAGAGATAAAAGTATGCTTCTTATAGCAGGAAGCACTTTTAAATGAGATACAGGATTCCAAAACTTTATAGGTCAGACATATAACTGCACCAGCCCTATTCTGCTATCCTCTTAGCTACTAAGATCATTGAGAAACCAGACCTTCAGTCTAGGGGTGCTACATGGGCACCTGTTCTAATGTCAGGAGCATTTCTGGGAGTTCCCCTGGTCTGCAAAACAGGAAATGACAGATGGAGGTGGAGGCCAGGCCTGACGTGGCCAGTCCTGCATTTCAATTGTCCTTTGAGGAGGACGGTTCCTGGGTAGCCACACTGCCTTTGAGTCACTCATCTGACTTCTCTAGGGGCACACAGTCCCCTTGCGGTACCTACTTCTATACGACATGCCTTACCACCCACACGCGGCAACCAAACTGGCGGCTGCAACCTGGCTAGGCTGTTCAAGAGGTGTGCGTGCCCCACATTGCCAATGAACAGGGCTGCAGTGTTGACTGGCAACCTCCATACACCTCAGGGGCAGCTGCCCTGATCCCTGGCTGCCGGCACGGGCCTGACTCTTCTAAGGTGAATCCATTCTTACCAGGGATTGGGTTTGTGTCTTACCCAATTGCAGTCAGTGAGACATGACAGAAAGCGCAGGAGGGGGTTTCTGGGAGAAGTTGCGTTTTCCTACGAAACTATTAGAAGAGATAGTGTATCTTGCTCCTCTGAAGATGCTGGTGTCCGGATGTGATGCACAGGCCAACCACAGCCCCCTCGGTACCAGCCTGAGGAGGTGGCAGCCCCAAAGACACACAGAGAAGAGACGGAGAGAACCTCGACCCATGACAACGTTAGGCTTCAGACTGAACCAGCACGACGTCTCTTCCACTCTGGGACTCCTGTTGCAGGAGATAAGACGGCCCCACCTGCAAGCAGGTTTGGGACGGGCTTCTCTTCCTTGCAGTCTGTATTAGCTGTCAACTGCTACAGAGCAAGTTACCTCACACCTTCGAGGCTTCAAACAGTGAGCACTTCTTACCCCTCAGCTTCTGGAGGTCTGGAATCTGGACACAGCTTAGCAGGGTGCCCCCCCTCAAGGTCACTCAGGCTGTCATCAAGGTGCCATGTGAGGCTGTGGTCTCCACTAGGGGCCCTACCAAGAGTGGATCTGCTTCCAGGCCACTCCAGTGGCCGTTAGCAGGACACAGTTCCCACGGTCAGTGGACTGAGGGCCTCAGCCCCTTGCCATGGGGATCTCTCCAGGCAGCAGCTCCCAATATGGCAGCTGGCTTTCCCCAGCATGAGTGACTGTGCCCAGGATAGAAGCCCGTCTTTTGTTACCTAATCTCACAAGTGATAAGTGACATGCCGCTACTTCTACCATATTCTGTTCATTAGATGGGAATCACTAAATCCATTCCATGTTCAAGGGGAGGTTACAGAAGGGGGTGAACACGGGGTGGGGGTCATTGGAAACCCCTTCAAAGGTACCCACCACACAGTTGAAGGCACTCTAACAGGCCACACCAGAAAACGACTGAAAAAGAAAGATTGAGCATCCGAGATATCAAGGTACGGATTCTGTGGCAAGGCCCGGGGCCAATGACATAACTTCTCTGGCTCAGTTTCTCCTAAGGACACAGCCGTGGTGTGGGCTGACAGAGAACTCACATGTATGATGCCACGTGGACCACCTGGTCCTCGTAGCTACTCGGTAAGTTTCCACATGGACACACCGTTTCTTTTACAAGGTTTACAGGCCTAAAGTGGAACCCAGGAGGAGATATACACAGGCTTGTGGCCGACATAAAACTCTCACAACTGAGCTTCCACGTCTAGAAAGAACCAGAAGTTTGAGTCGGAGCGTAAGTGAGGTGTAGACACCAACCAGGGGCAGAGTCACACGTAACATTTTAGGAGCTCACAATCCATAGCTCCTTTGAGACGGGAAAGTACACCCAGATTTCAACGTGAGAAAAATAAAATAAACGATGACAAAGGGTTCGTTTTCCTTAACGTTTTTCAAGACCTGAATTGAAGACGGCGGGTTGCCTTCTGCCTGGTGGGCAGGAGAGCCCATGTTGAATGCTGTACCAGTGGTCAGTGGTCAGGCACTTCTGCTCATCAAGAAAGACAGAAGCTCCACGTGGGACTCGCAGACTTCTGGTGCACAAGCAGCCAGGGCTCCGGAGCAGGACAGACGCTTGTGGAGCCCATTCCTGCAGGGCCCAGGCCAGGTCGCGCGGGGACGGACCCCTGGTGCAGGACCTCCACCTCTTGTCCCACCCGTTCTTCCCTCCAGAACCAGCATTTCTGTGGGATGCAAGAGGAGGAGAAGGGAAGAGAAGGAGGGCCGGATGGGGGCGCCCCGGATCACATGGACCTGGGAAATGACCTCCTGGGAAGAACTGACATGGGGTCCACCAGGGGACACAGAGCCACGTGGGGAGCAGAGAGTGAGTCTCGTCTTTGCGGGCCCAGTCTGTTGCTTGGCTCCACTCTCTATTCCCACCTCTTTTGGAAAGTCTGTGAGGCACAGGGGAGGGAAATGCTGTCACAGCACCGGAGACATGGGAGGAAGCTTTACTTCTCAAATCTGACGTGGGCCTTTGTAAGCTGCCCTCCCAGCCCCCGTCTGCCATTCTCCCCAGCAGACGGCACACACGGCCTGTGGCCCCACACACAGGGAGGCCGGGGGAAGCTGGGGCCTGCGCCTTTGCACCAGGTCAGTGTGGGATGGTGCACGAGGCCTGGCCCTTCCATTCTGTGTAGGCCCCGCAGAGCTACTGGTCTATGGTCATTCCCGAACTGCGAGTGGGTTGTACTCAGCTTGACAGTTTTCCTCTGCTGTTCCTCCCTCACTGGTTCCCCAGGGAAGCGCATCTGGGGGTGAGGGGACCAGCCAGAGGAGTGCCACTGAATGCTCATGGCCTAGTGTGTGGGGCTCAAACCCGCTTTCTTCAGGGATGAAACGCTTGGAGCTGTCTGAGCCTCGGCTGCCATCTTTCGGACCAATACGTCTCATCCCAAATTTCTGAGCGCCCTACAACAATTCATCTGCATTCGGAAGCATGGGCAACGTCAAGACAAGCAAACATTTTAAGGATGGAAGAGAAGTATTTGTAAAGGAAGATAAAGTGAATCAGGATTATTTTGCCTGGAGAGAGTAATCCAGCAGCTATCTTCCTTCCCCAGAAGCTGGCAGTAAGCGGGTTGTCATTTCCAGAGAAGATGGAAAAGGATCAAACGGTCCAATGGATCAAACGGTCCAATGGATCAAACGGTCCAATGGATCAAACGGTCCAATGGATCAAACGGTCCAATGGCAGACAAGTAAGAACTTTCCAGCACTCGTGTGGGCACCAGCCTCTCACAGGGCCGAGTGCAGAGTGACACGATGCTGCTGGGAAACACAGCCCGGGACGTGCTTGCTTTATAACCAGACATCACTGCACAGGGTGGGGGTGAGGGGGGTTCTGACAGAGACACGCACAGGCTTGGCGTACGGAGGATGCCAACTATATACGTATATATACAGTTAAACACATCAAACTGTTACACAGCTGGGAAGAGTATCTGTAGTGTTTATCCCTGTCCAGAGGAAATCCCAGGAAACAATGAGGAGAGCCGGATCTCAGACGGGGTGTGACAAGACAGCGACAGAAGGAGCCTTTCCTTCTGGCTATTACTACGCTCAAATCCAGCATTTCCCCTCTGGTGCCTTCAGAGTGACAGTACTACTGCTTGGCCACTGGCCACGTGGGCCAAGGGTCTAACTCGTTAGCGCTCCCAGCTCTGGACCACGGCCCGCCTGTGCACTCGCAGCTTGGCCTGTGAGCTGACACGCGTGTCTCATCACGGCTGTGGGGGACTGTGCTGGCCGCGACCATCTGCAGACATTCTGAGGTTAGTTCTGCTCTGAGCATCGTGAGCCTCTAGCTGACTGTCTCCACCCGCGCGGTATTATTCTGGCTGACGTCTAACCACAGTGTGCGTGATGAACGGGTTAAAGCCCTTTCTGCAGGTACCTGCACGGCACTCACTGGGCACAGGACACACTGCATTGAGCATTTGGAAGGAAAAGCTGGAGTGGGAGGTACAAATACCCCAAGCAAGAATGGAAAGTCTGGAAAGCCAGCCCCGACACCAGGGACAGAGAGATGAGTGGCCAACACATATGGACAAGGGAATGACGGGCACGTACGTGTGGGTCTCAAGTTGGAGGCCTCGGAAGCAGCGCCTTCCCCGGGAAAGCCGAGAGGCTCTGCAACGTCTGTGTCTGGAGGAGGGTAAGGCGGGGGCGGGGGGAGTACTAATTGCGGGGGCCCCCGAGCCATGCCTCTGGGAGGCTTTTGTGGCACCTGCCGTCCAACACCTACATGGAATCAATGGGGGTTACTTCAGAGGGTGAAGCCCACAGGCTCTCTGCCCTCCAAGAGGGCACATCATCACCACTCCCCTGTACCAGGAACCACCTCACAGCTCCAAAGGCAGACACGCGGGCATCAACTCCAACCACACCCGGCACCAACTCCAACTTCATGGCACCAAATCCAACCTCACTCGGCACCACCAAATCCAACCACGTCTGGCCCAAATCCAACCATACCAGCCACCAAATCCAACCTTATTAGGCACCAAATCCTACACTCCCAGTACCAAATCCAACAACGTGGCACCAAGTTCAACGACATCCTGAACCCAAGCCAACCACACAGCACCAAATCCCCAAATCCAACTTCACCCAGCACCAAATTCAAGCACATCGAGCACCAACTCTAGTCACACCAGGTACGAAATCTCTCACTCAGCCCCAAATCCAGCCACACTCACACTTGAACATTTTACGTACGTAGTGCTCTAACCTCAGGCCAATTTGGAAATATCTGCCCAGTGGTAATTTGTTTCTAGTGGGTGCAACTATTTTTAAATGCTAGGCTTAAAACTATTCTTAAAAGCCCCCTAAACGTCTCTGTCAAGTTAAAAGGCACTTCTCTTATTAATGTCAGTCTATCCCAGGTCACAGATGCGTGTTTTAGTTTTCTCTATCTGTTCCCGATCACGGGTCAAGTACCCATCACTTTAGCTAACCTCTAAGCCCATTCATTCTGTCAACCTGTTCCACTGTTTACAGTGGCCATTTTCAGCTCTGCTTTGGAGAGGGTCCTGAGTTGGAGAACAAACAGCTAAGTAGCTCTTACTAAAGTTTTAGACACTGACAATGACCACTAATCCTTGGGGCCGGGGGGGGCGGTACAGCTATTAGGACAAAAGGCAAATGTGTGGGTGCCAAGTGGAGAAAATGGCACTGGAGAGGGCACCCGATGGCTTCTATGAGCTGTGATGCACCTGTGATCATGGGGGATTATGTCAGGCAACCCCTGCTCTCCAAGACCCCACTGTACTCCATGCAAATGAAATAACACTACCAAGTGATTTTAGAATAAAAACAAAGCATCCTCGGCTCGTGGATCTAGAGACCTTTGTCACTTCTTTCCACTTCACATGTAATGAGGGTGTGGGATGTAACGATCTAATAGGGCCCTCTCCTCACAGATATTATGATTCCACCCTCTTTCCTTTGGGTTCTCTTTTCTCTTAAATATCAGGGCCTTTGCTGCATATGTAAAAGGTAGAAAGTGGAGATTACTGTCAAACAGGGCAGTCAAAAAAATCACTCAACTGTTGTCAACGGACCTATAGATTTCCTGAGGCCTAGATGTCTTTCAAAGCAGCATCCACACCCATCATCCTGAGAACCACCAGGCACACGTCCTGCATCCACACTCCCGCAGCTGCTTCAGCTGTTCTCCACCTTCCCCACCATCCCCACCGTGTAAATGTCCACATCACATCCAGAAAATGTGCCCGTAAGATATTACGGGGACTCGCAACTCCAGACAGTTTATTTCCAGACTTGCTTTCTTGAGCATAAATATCTTGCACATTAATGCTACTGCAAGAGTTAGAAGCAGTGCTCAACTTCCACACACGGGTGAGCCCCAGAAGCGTGCAGTCAGCAGGCGAGCTCACTCACCAGTCGCGCTCTTCCTGTTCTCCTCCCGGTCCTCCATGCGCGTGGGCACCAGGGGGCTAGGCGGCGGGGGCTGTGGTGGCGGGGGGGCTGGTGCCCGCCTCTTCTTTTTCTGTAAGTCCATCTGTGACCCGAGAGACACCTGTGAAGCACACAGAAAGACAGTCAGTGTCGGGGTGGTTCTGCCAGGAGTGGGGTGCATATGGGACTCACGGCTTGGACAAACTCCGTGGAACAAGGTTCTCTAAAGGGGGCTGCCAGGTGGCCAGTCCCCTTTCTGGGGTCCCTGGGCAGGCAGCGCAGGCAGTGGGGTGAGGCCTTGCTGTGTCGCCCAAGAGTGACCCTGAGGTGACCCAGGATGCTCACAGACACCCCTCAATACCTCTCTGAGCACAGGGCTGGGGCTGTGCCCCATATTTTGTGGGGATTCCAGGCAAAGCAAGTAAGTTGGCAACTTCTCTTCAGCCTAAATATGAGAACGGGGATCCCTAGCTGTTAATCAAACGCCAAAGAGAACTATTCCTTCTGGAAGCGTTATCAAGAGCTGCCATGACTGTGCCTTCCAAGGGAAGAACGGAAGGGGTAGCTCCAGCATCACCCTCGTCCTGACTTCCGGTCACTCTCCTGCCTCCGCGCGTCCTGAGCTGCCAGGACTCATAACTGCACAGGCTGACCCGGACCTGTGATCACAGTCAGGCCTCCGGTCAGCCTGTGGGGCCTGCAGTTAGCCTGTGGGGCGGTCCCATTCAGGGGAGCAGCCCAGCTCCTGTCAAAGACAATGACAAACTCACAGTGGCTCAAGGCCGCAGGTCAACGCAGGACAGAACGCACTGGTGAGAGGCCCTTGCTCCTGAAAGTGCGTCACTGTCCTCCTGGCCGCCTCACCACAGAGTTGTCACCACTCGCTCTCATGGGTGGAAATGTGGTTAATGAGCACTACTGTGTGCGGAGATGTGCCAGTAACGGAACCATGACTGTGCTCGGGTCCCCCGTCAGGGAGCTGCAGCCACACCCTGGACCCCAGTCCAGTCAGTCCAGATGGTTCCGGGCTCATCCTGGGACGGGTGCCCACCAGCCCCCCCCACGGTGGCATCGAGTCCTGCTCTGGTGGCCCCTGGTTGATTAACTCAGGCTCACAGTGTGTGCACGTGTGTGCACGTGCGTCTGTGTTAAAAGTCTTCTTTTACAATTTTACCAGCAATACACATTTGTTGTAAAATTTATCAAGTTATATGAGCAAAAGGAAGTGAAAAACATCACTCTATTAGCACTCAGATTAACTACCAACAGTTGGCATACATTTTTCTGGTCTTTAGTTTTTCTTTTAAAAGCTGTGTTTTTTCTATCCTTCTACTACAATATATTATAACCACGTCTTATACCTTCACAATTCTCAATGTGTTTTATGCAAAACATGGACCAAAAAGCCAAATATTTCCATAAAGCTTAGAGTTCCTCGTCCACTGCCTCTACTCCATTAGCAACACTACACTCCCTTCTCCTAAACGAGCTTACGCTACGGTTTCCCGATTTTCACGTTAGGTTTCGGCTTCCTACTCTAGATAGGATTTAGTCTGAGATACATGCACGTGCGGACACACACACACACACACACACACACACACACACACACACACACACTCTCTCTCTCTCTCTCACACTTTTCCTCCCCCGTCTTTCCAAAAACTATAGCACAGGACTTCCATTCATATGTAGTTATACACATATAGTTACAGATATTATAATTATATAAAACAGAAATTTTCTTCAAGAGGAAGTTTCTCCAGCTGAGATGTATGCTGACTACATTTTCTTTCTAGGTTACTTTTTCGTTTCCTCTGAACTTGATAACTGATTTGTTTTCTAAGTTTTTTGTGATTGACTTTCCTGGAAATTACTTTTCCTCTACTTTTTCCCCCCCTTGTTTCTTGGATGCTGTACTTTTCGTTTGTTAAAGTCACTTCTTCATTCCAGCGGAGCAGTCTCCTAGGACAAGATGTGTGTGAGATAAAGTTATGAGACCTTGAAAATCTAAAAATGTTTTTATTCGATTACCCTGATCAGTCAGTAGCAGCGCCTGTGGAAATCTAGGCTGGAAATAAGTGTCTCTGAAAAGGCTGACCCGTTACTGCAGCGTCTCCCAGCTGGGAGACACCAAGCAGCCCCCATCCAGCTGGCTCTCAGTCTGCTGGGACTTCTCTGCTTTCCTTCTGCAAACGTTGAGGCTCCTCTCACGCCTGGAGCCCCACAATTTCACCATGCGTACTCTGGGTGGAATCCTGTTACCCACCGTCTGGGCATTTGTTGTTCCCTACCATCCATGTATCCTTTAATTCTGCAGAATATTCCAGCATTATTTCTTTCAGATTTTTTTCTTCCCTCTGTTTTCTCTTCTCTGTCTCTCTCTGGATTCTGATTAGTTGAACACTGAGGCTTCTAAATCAATTTTCTAATTATTCTGAAATATTCTTGCCTAATTTAAAAATATTTTTTTTTTCTTCAAAATATCCTTTATTTCATTTTCCAACCCTGGCCAATTTTAAAAATTCCGCATCTACATTTTTAATTTCCAAGAGCTTTTTCTATATTTTTTAAAGTGGATTCTATCATGTTTCCCTGGATACAATACCTTCTTTTTTCTCTCTGAGGCTATTATTTACATCTATTAAATGGTTTTTATTTTGTTTTCTTCTATGTTATGCATTGTCTTTTCTTTCAACTTGCTTTTCCTCCCTCTTTGTCTTGGCACCTGTCATTTCAACCTCTCCTCAATTTCCGGGGATCTTTTGGCTAATTGCCTATAATTAAGCGTGTTTCTGTGGATGAGGTCTGTTGACACACTAGTGGGATTCCCGCAGGTGCCTGGGCAGGAATCCCCCTCAGTGGGGGATCCTCAAACGTCCAAGGATTCTCTCTGCCATGCAGGGGACTCTTCCAGCCTCCTGTCTGAGATGGAAGCTGGGCTTTCAGAGCGGGAGTCCAGTGGGACGGCCCGGCTGTCAGCCCATGGATTTCACTTCTCGCCGTTCTTGGTGGACTCAGCCTGGCTGGTGTCCTGCAGCTGGCGTCTGTAGGTTCTTCCCTGTCCTGAGTGCAAGGGCCACCCTCCAGCTGTGCATGACAGGGCGGGGTCTGGAGGTCTTCTTTCTGTCACACTGGACCAGTACTTTTTACTCATTGTCAGTGGGGTTTCAAAAGGGGAGAGACAGACTAGCTCATTTTATCAGCCACATTTCCCCATGTGTTTTAAAAGGCTGCCCAGTATTCCATGGGATCCATGAGTCATAATTAATTCAATTAGCCTCCTTTATCACTGGCAGAATATTAAGATTATTTGGTTCGGGCTATTACAAATAAAACTCTTGGAACACCTTTGTAATTATACCTTTCCATCTTTCCAACACTCATTTTTCTTTCTCTTTTTTTTTTTTTTTGAGTTTTCCATAAATGCCTTTACTGTAACTTCTGAGGTAAGGAACATGAAAGCTCACAGGACCATCAGATTCTAAACTTGCCGTCTCAGTTTTAAGAATCCTTGCCACGTGGTTAGCTCACACTGAGCTTGTCATCAAGTCACTGAGACTCTTTCAAACAAGTGGACAGCAAACCGTCCCATCTTTCTGTTAGCTTCTATTTATGACTTTGGCCCCTTGTTCTCACTCGAACGTGGGTGTGTGGGTGAGCTGGGCTCCCACATGGGGCGCTTGGCCTTAACCACCTGCACCACCATACTCCGGCCTCTCCTTCCCATCCAGTTGTTGACGACAACATTGAAAGGCATGTAGCCTTGGCTCTGGTACCTGCATTTCTTCCTCAGTGTCAGGTCAGTCCCTACTTAATGAGGACTGTTCACAGGCTATGGACTTGCCCACCTGCATTTCTTTCTGGTTCACGTTTCTCAATCTCTTCTTAAAAGACAGTGTATGTCAAATGTCATTCGTTCTCTTGCTCTTTCAATTAAGCAACGAGCAGATGAGTCCTTATTCTGTGCCAGGAATTACGGAATTCATGTTGTTCCCAGTCTACTGAAGGAGAGAGGAGTCTACATTTACATGACCTTCTAGGCTCGAAACACGGCCAGGGCTGTAGTTTGGGGCTTCGTTGGGGACAGGGTTTCTTCTGCGAATTCATGCTGGTCCCTGGGAATCCTGCGAGATCCCACATATATAACAATAACCTGTTCTGGGGTTCTGCTAAGTATCACCACCAAGTCAGAGATAATTAGAAGAGGGGAGCGGGGAGCCAGTGCTGGCTTACCCAGTTTGGAAAAGCAATTTCACCTGTTGAAAGAAAGTTCTGGCTCACTCCTCATTACAAGACTTGGAGAAACATCAAACTCCTGAGCTTCTGCCAAGACGGCCCAGCTCAGCCCCCGGCAGTCCTCGCAGAGCCCATCACAGCCACCCAGCAAACATCGGTGAAGACTATGTATTTCCCGGCACAGAGCAACTCCTGATAAATTAATGAAGATAACGTGTTTGAGAAGTGTTTGGCAAGGTCTGGGACGCCACTCAACGCAAGATGTAAGGGCAACATTTTGTTTCTGGAGCTTTTGTTAGTTTAAGGTGTTTAGACAAAAGTCTGCTAGTAGATATATTTACAGACTTTTAGAAAATAGTATTAACATTGGCAGCAACAAAGATTTATTAAACATTTACGAGGGGTGCCAAGTGTATCTCATGGGACTCCCTCGGACGCCCCCAAGAGAGGTGTTTTACTGCCTGTTTTAAAGGAAGAAACGAAAGCTCGCAGGACATGACTTGCCCAAGGCCACACCGCTGACAAGCGGGCAGAGTTGGGCTATGACCATGGCTGGACTGCAAGCCCGCACTCTTAACCACGTTCCTTCCATCGCCTTCCCCATCCAGTAGGTCTGCAAGGAAACACCTTGCAGCTCTGAACGGCCACGTCCAGTCCTGTGACTCCACGGGCAGTGACAGCCCATGGCATTTTCACTGTCCCTTGTGGTAGAACTTCCACCTCCCGGCCAGATGAGAAACCAATCTGTGCTCGAAGGTGTTGCTTTAGGAAACATTTTTGAAACCTGAGGCATATCTTCCGCACATTCTTGGAGGCACACTCGAAATCCAGTTCTGCTCGCTTCCTCAAGCCTGCCCCTACCGTGTTCTTCCTCCTTAGAACCAGTGGCCACTTTGGTTGGTCAGGGCTGATTCTCACATGCCTCCCACCTGTGTCTGGCAGCCAGGACGCCCTCCCCTGGGGCAGGGACAGAGCCCTGGGTTTCCGGGTCTTTGCAGAGAGCAGTCATTCCACTGCGGCTTCCTTGATCGCTGCATCTCACTGTGCCAGTTACGTGGAACGTGACTGGAGGTCAGAGCATTGAGGAGGGAAGAGAAGTTCTGATGTAGAGAACGGGTAGCACAGGGGGGAGCCGTCCACGTCTGGGCTACTGTAAACAGCACTGTCGTGAGCATGGCGGTGCAGATGCCTTTTCAAATCAGGGTTTGGGGATTTCTTCGGATAAGAAAGCGCAATCGTTGGATCGTAAGGTAGTTCTATTTTTAAATTTTTAAGGAACCTCTGTACTGTTTTCCATAGTGGCTGCACCAGTCTGCAATCCCACCAACAGTGCATGAGGGATCCCTTTTCTCCACAGCCTCGCCAACACTGTTGTGTGTCGATTTATTGATGACGGCCATCCTGACAGGAATGAGGTGACCTCTCACTGTGGTTTAGATTGGCACTTCCTGGGAGCCTGGTGACGCTGAGGACCTTTCATGCATCTCGTGGCCATTTGGGTGCCAGCTGAGACAACATGGTTGGAACTCCAGGGCATTGTATTAAGTGAGACAAGCCAGACAGAGAAAGACAAACACTGTACGATCACACTTATGCATGAATTTTAAAAAGCCAAACTCAGAAAAACAGAGAGTAAAATGGGGGTTACGAGGGGCTGGGTGTGGGGGACACGAGAGATATATAAGGGCACAAACTTACAACAAGTAGAGAAATAAGTCCTTGAGACAGCGCACAGGATAGTGAACACAGACAACGCTGGATTAGAATCACCAAACTGCTCAGAGACGAGGACCTAATTATTCCCATCACACACACACACACACACACACACACACACACACGCAAACGGCAATCACGTCACCTGAGACAGGTGCGAACATGGATATAATGGCGATCATATGTAAACAGCACAACATGCGAATGTGCCAAATCCGTGTTGCACACCTTCAATTTACACAATGTTATATGTCAAGTACATTCCCATTAACACGTTGCGTACGGATCACGAGAATCTTCACGAGGGATTTAAACCCCGCCGTACGCAACGTGTTAAAACAGCCCTGACCACCCTCACCTGACCCCACCACCTCACTGCCCCCAGCCTGCCATGCTCTGCCTCCAGGCTGTCCCTACATGTCCCCAGCCTGACCTCCCCTTTACGTGCACCCTGCCCCCTGACGGCCCCTGAAAACCACCCACCCTCTGTCACCCCTGTCCCATGCTCCGGCTTCCTTTTGCTTTACACACTTACATTTCTATGTTTGTTGATTGTCTCTTGCTGAAAAAAAAAAAAGAGGGAGTGAGGAAGGGGAGGAAGGAAAGAAGGGAGGGGAGAGAGGGGGCTAGAACACCTGCTCTGCGGTCCCTCCCAGGTGAGAGACGCCTTGCGGAGACAGTGCTCAGGTACAATACAAAAGCATGCCTTTCCTCCTGAAAATGTGGGGAGGTCCTCAAGGAGACGATGACATCATATCCTGGTCTCAGAGGAAGCCTTTGGGGACACCCCGCACCTTGCAAGGTTCCCTAATAACCGCATGAAGAATACATCCTCCCTGGTCACCAGGGAAATACAAAACACAGGACTCTGAACCTTACATGTCCCTGTAGAGTCTTAATTTCCAAAGTGACTCTTGCTGTCAGGATATGCCGCCATTTTTCTTTGGTCACTACAGATGGAGTAGCACTAACCCTGTGACAGCAAATGGCAGTCTTGATGGCAGCAGTGTCCCTGCTGGGTGTCATCCTGGAACAGCGTGGGCCAAATTCTAACTGATCTGACATGTAGCCATTTCTCTACTAAATTAAGAAAGAAAGAAAGAAAAAAAAGAGTTCTTTCTGAAACTGTACAAACCGTACCACAGACCTCTCCCCAAGGTGGGGGAAATTTGTATCAGTTACTTGCTGCTATTAGATAATATTTTTGGCCATGGGAATTCCAGGATCCATCGAATGTTTGGGGATTCTGCTTTATTCTTAGTCCTACGCAAGGCTCAGACAACTCAACCAAACCCTGCTGCCTCCGGCCAACCAAAGGACTCTCTTTGGGGGTTTATGTTCCATCTGCTAAAACTGAACCCCTCTTACCAGGGGGGAGAAGGCATGATGCCAGGGGAAAACAAATTCTATCACCACTATCTTTGGTAATTCCAGAAAGGCAAACACTGGGCGTGCGCCATGGAAAGTTATGAGAAGAAACACAAGGTGCTGTGTAAGCACTTTCTTTCTACCTCACTTAGCACAGTTTTGGGTTTTTTAATAGAGATTTTAACACGGAATTCTTAAGTCTGATTTCCCTTCATATTCCCCAACGTGTACCAAAGAATCTTGTACCATTTCAAGAAATATTTGTTAAGGGTTAGTTTTTCTGCTAAATTAGTATTAGCTAGAAATATGTGCATAGATAGTTATCTGTAGGTTTATAACCTTTTTATGTTTTAAGTAATGGTGGAAACATTCCTATTTTTACAGTTTTGTAGCCATGCATGTAAGAAAGTTGCCCATCGCTGGCGTGGGCTCCACAGGCAAAGCCCTCACGCCTCCGAATGCTGACTGTGGCCTCAGGCCTTCCCAGTGGCGGAGCCCAGGGTGCTGGCGAGGAACAGGACAGGGTTCCATCCCACATCCACACGCAGATGTGACAGAAGACAAGGGGCTTCAGATTTAGAAAGAAGTCTGGGGAAGACGGGCTGCAGCACTAGCGAGGCTCCTCTTAACAAACAGAAGTGACGATAGGCAGCGCTCGCCAGGCTGTGACAGCACCTCCACCTGAGCAAACAAGCCTCCCATCCAGGAGGAGGAACTCCCTGCCAGAAGTCAACAAACACATCCCTGTTCCTCCTTCCTCTGCCAGCGTCATCCTCACTGTGGTCCACGTTCCAGTCTGGCCAACCTCTCCCTCAGCCAGAACCTAGATTCCGTCTTCAGGGTAAAAGTCAGACTCCTCCTGCGGCTGCACACCTTTCTCCCTCCCTGAGCGGCGCAGTTTTCTGCAGGGCAACTGCTCTCCGTCCTCTGAACGATGCTCCTTCTGGGTTCCTCTCTTCCCTCCTTTTGTTTCCCATCCACTCCCACCTTCCCGACTCACCTATGAACAGATATTTCTCTAATTGTCCCTGCGACTACACCCACCCGGGAGCTCCAGGTACAGCTGCCAACTGGCTCTCCCCTGAATGTGTCCTGAAGATACTGCAGACACAAGTCCCAAGTCATAATCCACACCTACAGACCTGCCCTGCCTGTCCCTTCCTGGTGTTGCTGGATGTTGGGGCATCACTGAGGCCACCGATGGCCCATCCCTCACTCACTTCCGGATCACGCTGCTGCTGACGCTCCTCAGATCTTTTTCTGAAGGTCCCTGGAAACCACACCTCCTACCTGTCTCCCTTTGCTACTAGCCTTCATTCAGGCTCAGCATTTCCTGCCTGAATTATTTCAAATGCCTATCTCACTGTCTTGACACCAATCTCTCCCTTTTCCGAGCCAATTTCCATAGTGCTGTCATTCATTCATTCATTCAAAATTTGACTAAATACCTGCTTTGTGCCAGGCGCTGTTCTACACAAAGGGGACAAAAAAAAAAGATAACTCATTCCCTCTACTCAGAAAAACAATTGGATAATTTTAGGGAGTGATCCACTTTCCTTAAGATAGAAACGTGGCAGTGACATGTTTTTGTGGGGCTGGGGATGGAGCGTTAACATGGGTAATATAAACAGGCAGGTAGAGAAAGGTCCCTCTGAAGAGACACGGGTGAGGACGTGGACCAGCAGGAACTGTCACTCGTTGCTGGTGTGGATGCAAAACCATAGAGCAAGGAGACAGAGTGGTCGTTTCTTAAAAACAAAACATGTCCTCTTATCATACAACCTAACAATCAGGCTCCAGGTGTTTAATCAAAGCAGCTGGACACCCTGCACAGAGATGTTAACAGCAGCTGAACTCAGAGGCAACCGGGATGTCCTTCAGGAGATGCGTGTATCCATCACCCGTGGCCCATCCGGACAACAGAATCCTACTCAGAGCTAGAAGAAATGAGCTACCAAGCCATGAAAAGACCTGGAGGAAAGATAAATGCACATTACTAAGTGACAGAGCCAACTTACAAAGGCTACGTATTGTTTGATCCCAACTATGTGACTTCTGGAAAAGGCAAAGCTATGGAGATCGGGGCTACAGGAGAGGGATGAAGAGGCAGAGCTCCGAGCACTTTTAGGGCAGTGAAAATACCCTGTATGATACCAGAATGGTGGATCCACGTCATTGCACAGCCGTCCACACCCACAGAATGTCCAACACCAAAAACCCTGGGTCAGCCATGCACTTTGGGTGACAGGGACGTATTAACGTAGGTTCATCAGTTGTAACAAATGGACCTACCACTCTCGTGGGGGGGTGATAACGGGAGGCTGAGTGTGTGAGGGCAGTGGGGCGTACGGGAACTCTCAATCCCTTCTTCTCACTTTGGCTGTAAACCTCAAACTGTTCTAAAAATTAGAGTCTATGTATGTTAAAAAGTGTATCCTGCACACCGCGTAATTATCCTTGTTACATATAAGCACTGTTATTCCAGTAATCATCGAGGAAGTTTGGTCTGCTTTGCTATGGCTTAGTTCTTTTGCCCCTAAAGTTGGAAGCAAGAACTACAGAGAATTCTTAAGAAATGGGTCCTTTAAAAATATACCGTTTGTTATTAACATGTAAATATGAATTACTTACAAATATGAAATGGCCTCCCCAGGCGACCCAGACCTACGCAAGCCTCTCTGCACGCCCACGAACTTGCCGTGGTTCCCGGGCCGTGTAAGTTCTGTGCCCACTGCTGCTGGCCAGGCCTTTCAGGAGGCTTCTCCGTGTTGCTTGCCGGAGTTGACCCAGTGCTGGGACCCTCCCTCATCGAGGACGTGCACAGGGACCATTTCCTTTGTGCCTTTCTGTGCTGTCGCACAGCCCATGCGAGGAGCCCTTGCATGAGGACACGCGTGCCCAGGGCCCAGGTAAACATCACATGCACCGAGGCAGGTGTGTCCCAAACAAGTTCCTTATTAGCTTCAGTCACCCTCGTCCAGATGTCCTGAATATAATAAGCGTGGCATCTCTCTGCCAACAGCTGCCTACGGTGCCCAGACACCACGCCCCAAGCATTCTGTGCCTCACAGCATGTCTCACAATCAAACCCCAAAACTCCAACAAGCGCAATGACTCTTAATGTCGCAGTCCACCCGTTAGATGCGGGAAACCCGGGCATCCCAACTTTCTTCCAGAAACGATGGCGATCCTTTGGCATAGGTCTGGGGTGTGGAATGCATGTGTTCTGTGCTCATTTCTCGGGGACACATCGGTTCCTGCTCCTGGGACAGACTTTCCCTGCGGTGACAGCTCATGTGGAGCCTCTAAGCTTTATCGTAAGTTTTGTTGATTTTAGGACCAGGATTTCAGCAGTATTCTTAAGCTTGACCGGAAATGTCCAGTGCAAACCAATGCAGTTTCTTTCAGTGTGTTTTGTTATAACACTGATGAGATGCCCTAAAAACTTAACTCTTATTTAGATCAATTAGCCTACAGTAAAATTGGATTTGTTATACGTCACTTTGCTTAAAGTCACAGAACCTATTGACATTAAATGAGGACTTATTGTATGCAGAATATCTGAAAGAAATCAAATGTGAACCCCATAAATACTACAGACTGAATCAGGCTTTATTAGTCTATGGGCTATTAGAACTATGCACTGAAAAGTAAACACTTTCATGAACTACCATTGGTATTATCTATAAAGTTTCCATTAAGAAACCATAGTCTTACTTTTGTCTAATCTCTCTCCAAAAATCTTCTATCTTCTCTGACAAAACGTTCTTTGTTAGTATTTCAGTGACTAGAAGATTTCAGTGTCACCCAATTCCGTGCATTAAAATGACGGACGTGGTGCCTTAACACTCTGTTCCTTGGTAAACACAAAAGGCTAAACAGAAACACACAAAGAACCACACAAAAGAATACTCTGCTTCTTTTGTTGTGATTATATCCACCAAAACAATAGATTTTGAAAAAAAGACATTTTCTATGGTTGAATGAGTCCTTTACAAAGAAATCCGTCCTTTTCAATATCATTTGGAGTAATTTCTCCTCCATATCAGAAAATATGTTATTCCCTGTTCTTAGTACTTAATGTTTTGGTTTACTAGAAATATGAAACAAACTTGAACTTGGTGGAGTGAAGTGTGATTCTCTGCATAAAACCTAAGATTGCCTGTTTTATGGGAATTGTCTAAACTTAATCAGGAGTCTATGACTGAGCTGAACCATTTCCATGTGACCTAAACCCACTCACTCAGATCACTCCTGCCCTGCTTTGTCGAAGGCCACACAAGATGCCAAGAGCAGCCCCGGCCACTGTGTGTGTCTTCAGGCTATTCTATCTGATCCTTTCCTCACTGCCAATTAGAGGGTGTGGCCCGCACTCTCAATTGTTGCAAAAGATCTAAGACCTCGACTCCGGGTCTCCGGTCTCCGTCCTCCCATCCACAGGGAGTGGACTAGAAAGTGAGGCATGGATGTGGGCTTTCCACAGCACTGTGACAGGCCACACAGGGTGCCCCTCACCCAAGGGCTAGTCCCACAAGGCCAGTGCACCAGTGTGAGCAGACCCCACCCCTATGTTCTGTCCTTTCTCACCGGTACCCACAGTTAAGTGCTGGTTCCCATCTATTCCAAATGCAGAAACAATAAGTGTTGGAATTGGGCAATTAACATAATTTTTTTCCCAAACAAAAACCTCCCACTTAGGAGAAAAGTTTAAATAATCAAAGAAACCACAGTTAGCCAGCTGTTTCTATAAGGCTGGAAAAGTCTGGACAGTGTTGCATAAGGTTTTTATTGAAACTCCAAGAGCATCCATATGTTACCTGCACTAACATGGCACCACAATGTGCCAGAAGCCCTTCTGCAGGGACCGAGAGGGCATACATCTCAGGACTGTTTAGTTATAATGAACTTTCCAGCTTGAAGGAAATAAATGCAGCCAAGAGCGCCATCTACCATGACACAGACTGTCCCATGTAAACAATGTTCCCAGAACTGAGTCTGCACCGACACATACACGACCATTAAATACCACCAGGTACAGAGAGACTTTGATGTATATACTAAGTTCTCCTGCTGCAGAAATAACTTTTTGAAGTTCATTTTTATTAGAGACGTGCAAGAAAAGACTATTGATAAAGACACACAGGGTCCCCTTGCTTGTCTTTCATCTAATACATGACCAAAATATCAGACTGCCGAGATGAACCTGGAAGTTGTCTTACAAATGATACACCAACCATTCTCAGAGCCTGAGCGCACGGGTGCCCGACTGAGAGCCTTACAACAGCTGTCTCTCTGCCTGGCGTTTGCTTCTCTAGGATGTCACGTGGCCAGTGAGCTCTTGGCACCGAGAGTTGTTCTCCCACTTCAGAATCTAATCGGCCACCCTGTCACCTCAGTCTCAATCATGTCACTGACAGCTGGAACCCGTGCCGTAGTCCTCATCCCGCTTGGCTTGCTGCAGTTTCAGGTGCCAACTGTGGTCCAGAAAGAGTAAATGGAAAATTCCAGAAAACAACAATTCATAAGTTTTGAATTGCTCGCCATGCTAAGGAGTGTGATGAAATCTCACACCCTCCCACTCTGTCGCATCCACGACGCCAATCGCCCCTTTGTCCGGCATAGCCACACCGTACTCATTCCCCGTCCATTAGCCACTTAGTAGCCATCTCGGATGGCAGATCAACGGCTGTGGAGCTTGTGTTCAAGTCACACTTATTTTACTGAATAATGGCCCCAAAGCACAAGAGTAGCAGTTCTGGCAGTTCGGATGTGCTACAGAGAAGCCGTAAGGAGTTTCTTTAAGTGAAAAGGTGAGTGCAGCACAATGAGACACTTGGAGAGACAGAGACACGTTCACATGAATTTATTACAGTGTATTGTTGTAGCTGTTCTACTTTATTATCAGTGATGGCTCTTAATCTCCTACTGTGCCTAATTTGTAAATGAAACTTTATCATAGGTATGTACGCATACGTATAGGAAAAAGCATAGTATATGTGGAATTTGGCAGTCTGTGGTTTTAGGATTCCACCGAGGGTCTTAGAATGCGTCCCCATGAATAAGGCGGGACTTCCATACTCACTTACAGCTGAAAACATTCCTTGTATTTGTTAACTTGTTTCTTTTCTAGTTGCCAACACTGGCTCCCTGGAGCATTTTAGCTACCTCCCTGTAGCATCCAGTAGGCACTCAAAACACCTGGTGGAATGAATGAATGTATGTACTGTATATACATAATGAACAGACGTATATGCTATATATACACAATGAACGAATGTACATACTGTAAATACATAATGGATGTACACACTGTATATATATCATGAATGCACGTACTGTATATATATATATATATATGATGAATGAATGTATATACTGTGTATATATAATAAACGAATGCATATACTGTATATCCACAATGAGTGAATGTGCACGCTGTATATACATAATGAACAGACATATATACTATATATACACAATGAACGAATGTACATACTGTATATACATAATGAATGCATGTGTGTACTAATGGTAAAGAATCACTGTCATTGCCAGCACCACAGTATTCAGTGGCCTCATCGGATTTTTTATTTCAGCTTATGCCAATTTTGGTAAGTCGTATTTTGTAATGAATTTGTCCATTTCATCTAAGTTTTCAAAACTGCTGGTATAAAGATTACACCATTTCCTTATTTTTTAAAATGTTTATAGAATCACATTAATAAGTTGTCTTTCATTCCTTATACTGCTCATTTGTGTTCTCTCACATTTCCTTAGATCAATCTAGACGTGACTTGACCATCTGGTTGAAATGTTCATTTCAATTATCTCTATTATCTTGGGTATGATTGATTTATGTTCTTTATGCTGTATATCTCTTTTTCCCCCCCTTTGGGTTTATTTCGTTCCATTTTTTTCTTATCACCTTAAATATTTGTTTTTTTAACAATTTTTTCTTTCCTAATACAAGCATTAAAGTTATAAAGTTTTCTATAAGCATTTCTGTAGCTGCATCCCACAAACTTTAATGTTATAGTTTTATTCAAATTATTTATTAAAAATAGTTTCTAATTTCCTTTGTTACTTCTTTGACTTAGATCATTTTTTCGAACTTTATTGAGAATATAATTTACATACAGCGTTGTGCAAGTTTAAGGTGCACAACGTGATGGTTTGATACCCATATATATTGTGAAATGATCACCACGATAACACATCCATCAATTCACAGCTACTTATTTTTGTGAAAACATTTAAATTTTGCTCTTTTAGCAACTTTCAAGTATGTAATGCAGCATTGTTAACTATAATCGCCATTCCGCACTTTACATCCCCAGAAATCCTTCATTTTATAGTTGGAGGTTTATATCTTTTACCCACTTCACTCATTTCCCCATCCCCACCCTGGGCAACCACCAATCTTCTGTTTCTATGAGGTTTTTGTTTTGTTTTGTTTTTTGTTTTCGGATTCCACATATAAGTGAGATCATACAGTATTTGCCCTTCTCTGAGTAATTTTACTTAGTATAATGCCCTCCAGGTTCATCGATGTTGTCATAAACGGAGGAACTTCCTTCTTTTTTTTTTGGCCGAATAATATTCCATTGTGTATATACACTACTTTTCTTAATTGTTCATCCATTGGAGGACACTTAGGCTGTTTCTGTGGCTTGGCTCTTGTGACTAATGCTGCAGTGAACACGGGGGTGCAGAATCTCTTCAATGTCCTGATTTCATTTCCTTTGGATGAGTACCCAGAAGTGGGATTGCTGGGTCATAAGGTGGCTCTAGTTTTAATTTCTTGAGGAGCCTCCGCACTGTTTTCCATAGTGGCTGCACCAATTTCCATCCCACCAACAGTGCACAAAGGTTCTCATTTGTCTACATCCTTGACCACACTGTCCTTTTTATTTTTTTTTACAGTAGCCATCCTAAGCCTAACAGATGTGAGTGAGATGGCATCGCATTGCGGTTTGCTTTGCATTTCCTTAATGATTAGTGATATTGAGCATCTTCTCATGTGCTTATTGGCCCTTTGTACATTTTCTTTAAATGTCTATTCAAGTCCTTTACCCATTTTCAATCGGGTTGTTTACTTTTTGTTGCTGTTGAGTTTCAGGAGTTCTCTATATGTTCAGGCTATTAATCCCTTATTGGCTATATGATTTGCAAATATTTTCTCCTATTTTGTAGGTTGCTTTCTCACTCTGTTGAGTGTGTCCCAGTGAAGCAGTAAAAGCTTCACAGAGACTAACATTGCGTTTGGTTGAGGAATGGATCAAATGTTTCGAAAGATGAAGGTGACAATGACAAAACCCACTTTTCTGATTGTTGATTATCAAGGTGATTGGAAAGACTCCTAAAACCACTTAGATGCAAAGAAGCAACGTGTGAGGTTAAAAGTGAAATCACACTGTCACCAGTTGCGCTTTCCAGTGAAACACACTGCCTGCTGACATGAGCGGCAACCGAAGCAAAGTGACAAAAATGACAGAGTCCAAGGGTATGAACAACATACTTAAACAGTGGATATTTAAACAGTGGGACTCTATAATATGAAGCTGAGATTTTCATTTCCTCTGTGTCACCAAGAGTCAATGTGTAGAAAAGTGACAAGCTCACTTTTCATTTTGATTTTATCAGTGGCCTCCATAAAATGTCACGCTCTAATGACAGCTAAAAATATGTAAGAATCTAATCTTCAAACAAACACTTGCTTCTTTGGCTGGAAGTGTCAGGGAGGAAAGGATCCATACAAAACGTAGATGGGAAACAACTTACTTAAATAGCTCCCATTTCCTCTCCCTGCAAACTCTGATTACTGACCACGCTGTTATCTGCCCCCGAGGAAGTTCCTTTGCTGCCGCCTGTTTGCACAGGCTCCGCGAGGGACCCCGCAGGTTCCCATGGCTGTTTGTGTTGGCGAATGAACAGCACTTGCCCTGAACACAATGCAGTCCCCCCTTTGGCCACAGCCAGGGAAGAAGGAAACATCGAAACCCCAGAGATGACCTCCTCAGCAGCTCCGTTTCCTCCAACCTCCTCAGAGAGCATTCTGTACCGTAATAAATTTCATATTTGCTTTTCCATATTTCAGGACATAAACAAAACCGATCCTTGGCTGTTCATTGCAGAAGAGTTCGTGCACATCCATCATTTCATTCTGCTCTCGTTTTGTGTGTTTGCTAAGCAGGCAGGTATACTTTATATCTGGAACATTCGAAGATGAAATGACATGACTGTTTTTGAAAAATGTAGACTCAAAGGCGGATGGCTCAGTCCAAAAGGACTTGACACAGCGCCTCTTGTTTATGCCTGATTCCTGTCAAGACTTTGGAGACCCTGTAATATATTCTATGAGCAGATAAGCAGATTTTTGGAGATTGGCTAGAGCCAAAAAATACAGGAGGCATCTCAAAATCAACAGATATCCACACCCGAGCTGCATTGGTACATATATTTACAGGGTGTGCAGCCACGCCTGCCCTAGTGGCTGGGCACTTTATTTCTTTTAATGTAGTTTATCGTTGAGCCTGGGCGTCGGATGTGTCAAGTTTACATATCTTTGGTACTGGCAAGCCAGGCGAAAAGAACTCTTTGTTTAGTTGTCGTGTCTAGACAGTTTGTTTAGTTGTTGTGTCTAGACAGCAGTTTTATACAGGACCATAGCCTAGCGTCCTCATCACTAGCTCGCCAGTTTGGCTGGATTTCCTTGACAGAGGTCCAATATGGAGGTGAAGTGATTGCATCCTGATTCTGTCAGATGTTTCAGCTGCAGAATTCCTTCCATGACAAGCAAGACGGGCTGTTGAGAAGAGCTCCATGAACTCGGAGCATTAGGAAACTGCTCTCCTATGTGACATGGGCCATGCACGAGTCTATTCTTCCTTCAAGAAGATTTTCAGAATTATTTTTTTAGCTTGCAGTTTTGATTCTCCAATAGTAAACACATGACTTCCCGGTCAATGATGAGTAAACAAGTAAGGTCCTCCATGTCAAACGTTCTCTCCATTTGAGAACCTCTGCCTCAAAGGAGATGATGGAGCAGACAGACAGGGCGTTATACACCGCCGAGCTCCCACCTGACCCGTATCATCTCCTGCTCAAGGTGCAGAGCAGAGATTCAGGCTTGAATATCTCCTAGTCCTGCATGCTGCCTGCCACCCAATGGCCACAGGGTCCCCTCTGAGTCCAGTCAGCACCCATGCATGACAGCTGCCTGCAGGAAAGGTCGGCAGCCCTGTGACCTCCCTGCCTTTGGCACACCTTGGTGTTGGCACTGGTGTGATGGAGGTAAGAATGATACCTACTTCATAAGCATACTGTAGAGATTTACTTACAGCACATGACGTACATAGGTCTTTGCACAGTACCTGAAACACAACAAGAACTGAACCACTGTGGGATCATTATAACCGTCCTTATTCTGACCTTGGGCCCAGTTGGCTGAGGATTGGATGAAGCTCTTCTCTGCCCAACAGCCATGGGGAGTGATTTTGCTGGTCTGGCACAGGGGCTTCCATCACTAAGGGACTTAGCAATGAAAACACTACTGGCCAGAATGTAACCTTTCTCCCCCAGGACTCAATCCATGACCTGCATGGTACCGACCTGGAAACAATTTACAAGTGACACCTTCGCCCAGTCCAGTCTCTGGCCCCTGATCCGATCTGAAACGGGGGTTAGGTGGAATCATAAAAAGCAAGGCTGCAAGCAGGAACTTCCATGGGTGGATCACTGCTGCTGGTTTGGACCCATTCTCCATGGTCCACCCACGCACAGGCCATTCTCTGCTACTGGGGGGCAGAAATTGTCTGCTCCAGTCAAATATTGAGGGCTTTTAAGGGACTGAAAGGACTCGTCCTTGAATTCCTCATGGCCAAGAACATTGCTTTGCACATAAACAGAGACTTTGTTACAGACTGAATTCTGTCCCCTAAGTGCACACGCTGAAGCCTTCACCCCCAGGACCTCGGAATGTGACCGTGTGTGGAGTTAGGGCCTTTAAGAGGTGATTAAGGTAAAACGAGGCCATTAGGGTGGCCCTACTCCATCCGACAGCACTGACTTCCTTATAGAAGAAGAAGAGACAGAAGGATACACACACAGGTGCAGCCACGTGAGACAGCGAAAGGCGGCCGTCTACAAGCGCGGAGAAGAGGCCTCAGGAGAAACCAGCCTCGCTGAGCGTCTGCCTCGGACACCAGCTGGGGGTCCTGCCATTCAACTCCATCCTGACACTTCTCCTCACAGAGAGATGGCATCAGACTCCACAGGTGAAGGGCTCAGTCCTGCAAGACTGCCCCCCACAGACAAACACTTCAGACACGTATTACAAGTTCAGGGTGTCACCTGTGCTTCTGACCAGCTGGCTAGACTGGCTACAAATTGGGGTTCCCATGACCCCTCCTTGTGTTTGATTAATTTGCTAGAGTGGCTCACAGAATTCAGAGGAACATTTTACTTACCAGATTATTGGTTTATTATGAAAGAACGTAACTCAGGAACAGCCAGATGGAAAAGACACTTAGGGCAAGGCACGGGGAATGGGCACAGAGCTTCCATGCCCCTCCAAGCAAGCCACTCCCCCAAATCTCCATGTGCTCACCAGCCTGGAAGCTCTCCTTCTGGATTTTTACGGAGGCTTCATTACATAGGCACCACTGGTTAACTCATTGGCTATTGGTGACTGATTCAACCTCCAGCTCCTCTCCCCTCCCTGGGGGTCAGGGATGGGCCTGAAAGTCCCAACCCTCCAATCCCATGGTTGGCTCCCCTGCAACCAGCCCAGTATTTAGGGGCTTTTCAAGTCACCTCATTAACATAAGAAAAGCCACCTTTGTTGCTCCCATCCTTTAGGAAAGGTTTTATAAATCACAATATTACAACTGCCAACACTTTGATGGTGGGCTTGCAGCCTCCAGAGTTGTGACAAAAGCACTTGCTGTTGCATAAGCCTCCCAGACTGGTATTTTGTGATGGCAGCCCTAGCAGCCCAGCATGCCCTTCACATAAGCGAGTAGGCGGTGAGTGTGCTGGGCGAAACTCAGACTGTGGATGGTACACGGACTTCCCCCAACACCGGGATCCTACTTTGCTGTTTAGTTCTACTCACTGTGGTGACCCTGAGCAAGTCACTTAACCGTGTGTGCCCTGCCATCTATAAAATGGGACCACAGTGCCCCAAGAGTGGGTACGACAGTGCAAGATGATGCAGCATGTCTTGCTAGAAGATGATATAAGCAGACACTGAATCTGACTCTGTCCCCACAATCATCACTCTCTCACCCAACTCTGCCTGACAGGAAATTCTTTCCCATATTCAACTAAAATAAACGTTTCTAGGATGTCCACACACTGGTCCCTGCCCTGCTCTTTGGAGAAATACAGCGTAGCCCCGTGTCAGGGTGGGAACCGAAACGTCTGCCCAGGGATGTCGAGCTTCAGTGACAGCTTATTTTTCTCAGCTAAAATATTCTCATTTCTGCTATTTTTAAAATAAGGGACAGTGACTTCCTGTCTCTTCAATTCCCAGAATGCTCTTCGGAGATCCTTAGTGTTTTGTTTTGGTTTTTTCTCTTCTAATATGGTGTTGACACACAGTCAGTCCAGGTACAGACTAGCACTGAGTGGGACGAGTGCCACGTCATCCTGATCGATCGTCACACTTCTGCTGGTGTAGGCTAAGCCTGTCATAAACACTTCACAGCCTCAACTGACCGCCAGCACTGCCAAAGCGCCTGCAGTCTTTACCTAGGCACCCCCATTCTTGCCCTGGAAATCTGGGTGCCCCAGGGTCAGCTGTGGATTGGGGCATATGCAGGAGACTGGATGGGACCTGGGGACGGGGTTACTCTTATACGGGGCCTACAGCATGTGGAGCGCAGGGGCCACTAGAGACCCTCACTCAGCCTCAACACCCCCTACCTGGGAAGTTATCTGACTGACCTCTGCCCAGCTTATCAAGTCACTTAGATCCTGACAGCACCTGCCCCCCACCTATTTTCCCGCCATCCACCTAAGCCTCCCACACTCCATGAGACACTGATCAACACCAGGCCACCGTCCCTGTGTGTGTCACCAGAGACCTCCCTCCGTGGATGACGAGTCATTTATGAAGACTGACGTTAATAAGGTTCGTGGTCTCCATGGCTCTCCTTAGCTGTTCTGTCATTGGGCCCTTATTTATATCTGTTCATGAAATACCCTTCAGGGTCCACTGCATGCCAGGTATTGTGCTGAGGACCAGGGGCACAGTGGGGAACAAGTCACTGTCCCAAGCTGGGGACTTAGCCAAGTGGATGACAATTACAAGCTGCGTGTGCTCCATGCTATGGGGACCGGAGATGGGTGCTATGGTTCTTACTGAACTTTGTCACCGTGGTCCCTTTACGTAGTGTCATGTTACTGCCCTCTGCTCTGAGAAGAGCTGAAAACGTGAGTTGTCACTACAAAGACACCAAACTGGAAAATCACAAATGTAGTACAATGCATTCTGAGTCACCGTGTCTCGGAATGGCCCGTCACCCCAAGAGAAAGAGACAGAAGCCATGAGAGGGTGACATGTGGCCCCTGAGTGAGTTAGACCGCCGTCTACAACCAGAGAGCGCAAGGTGGCCGCTGTCTGAGAAAGTGGTTCTGTTTGTATCTTGAAGGAACCAAAATAGCAGGGAACACAGCAAAGAGAGTTTGTACCCTGCTAAAGGGGAGGGTGCAGCTGGGAAAATGCATTTTCTTTTCACAGGAAGTCACTTGTTGCATCCTGCTTGGGACAAAAAAAGCGGGGGTGGGAGTGCTGTTGGGGGAGAGGGTGCTTGAAATGTCTTTCGTTCTAGTAAGACTTCTGAATTTTCCAGAGAAAGAAACATCCATAACAGGCCCAGAAACAAACACACAGAAGAGACCAAAAGGTCTGGCAGGGGACAGCGTGGGACGGAGACCGCCCTTCCTGTCAGCGCAGGAGGAAGGGCCGCTGGGCGGCAGGAGGAATAGGGGTTTCACTGCAGGGAACCTGGAGGGCGGAAGGGTGACCTGGGTCATTCAGCTCCTGGGAGAGAAAGACGCCCAACACAACATGCCACCCTGCTCTGCTCTGGACCCTCCCAGGAGGGACGACACTGCCCAGTGGAAAGGAGAGGGGCCCTCCCTCAGCAGCGTGTGCTGTTCCAGGTAGCAGAGGCGGACGTGGGAAGGCTTCTGCCACACCCGGAAGAGTCCTGGCCGTGAGCCAGGGAGTGTGATTTGAAGTCTATGCAAACTCTGAGCTCAGTGCCAGAGGACTACGTAGGAACCCCACCTGGATGCGACACCCTCTTCCTGACCACGGTTTGTTTTCATCTCTTGCAAACTCACCGAGGGAATGTGTCCCATCTCTAAACCCAGCTTTGTGTCATCTGTTCTGTTTCTGCAGGTGAAGGAATGGTCCTGGCCGCGCTGGTTAGGAGGGCAGTGAGCGAGACGGTACCAGTGGACTTGGGAGGATGCAGAGCTGGGCTGGAATCGGCTGCATGGTCCCTGACGGGCCCTGAAGCCTGGTTTGAGACTCAGTTTCCCCAACTCAGCTGAAGAAGGGACATCGTAAACAGCAAACGTGCCAGGATGGTTGTGGGGGTTAAATCAAACAACTTATTTTTACAAATGGTGAATAAAGTGTGATACACATACACGCACACACACACACACACACGTGTGTGTATATATTTTGAAGAAGCATGGTTAAGAGAGATCGGGACACGAAACTGACTGAAGGGAATTTAACAGGATACACAGAGAGCAAGGGAGGGAAACCTGGGCCCACAGAAAGGCACTGAACACAGAGAGGGTAGGCGGGCCGGGAGGGGACACAGGGGCTTTAGGTCTCGTGTGCATCCGTTTGCATCCTTCCATTTCATCTCCTGACTGTGTGAGGGTCTGTGCCCATATCACGGACAACAAACACACTCGTGGCAGGTCCAATCTGTGGCCGCACCACTGCTCCTGACCCTTCCCTCGGTCCTCAAGGCCTGGCAGCTGCTCAGTGTCTGTGCCACCTGCACCATCCTGCCACCCTGCTCTTCCTCGTCAGGACAGGGAAGCTGTGACATGCAGCACCCTGCTCAGAGGTGGGCCAGGCTCCGGGGGCCGTGTCCTGTAGCGGCAGCCAGGCTCTGCAGGGCACCCTGACTCTGTGACGGCCGTTTCCAGTTCTGGCATAGGGCAGAGACCCCCACTTCTTGGGGCTCTTTTCACTTCTTTTCCCTTCAAGATGAGCACGTTTTGCAGGTATTGTCCAGAGATGCTGCCATTTGTAAGTTGGCTCCGTGAGCAACACTTCTGAAATCGGTGTTTTTTCACTTCCATCAGTCTCCTTGGAGACAGGTCTCTAAGACTTGGTATACAAAGGGGGCTCTGACCCAAACACAGGTGCAGCAAGAATTCTGGCCATTGATCGGGGCCAAGGGCAAGCAGGAGGGGCCATCTCGGCCTGGAGCAAAACGGGGAGAGGGCAGTGCGGAACGGGGAGATGACAAACCAAGAAAGGTCCCCCCACCACTGGCAATTCCTCTGTCCCCTCACAGGAGCGTCCCCTGGGTCCCAGCGAGAAGGGAGAGCCATTGATTTGTCTTAACATACAACTGTAGGCCTCAGCTAACTGCACCTGTGATCATTGCATAGCACAGATGACTTCATTTTTAGGTAACTTTCTCCTACTGAAGGTATTGTCCGTAGATCTCCACATCTACGAAAAATATTTATACTGAGTGAGACCCTCTCTCACAGGTGATCGGTCCAAATTCAGATAGGGCAGATCAGGGCGGTTGCAGTCTATGGCTGGTGGTTCTCAATGTGGGGTTCACCCGGGTACATCTTGAAATGCAAATCCCTCAGGCCCCGCCCACACCTACTGAATCTGAAACTCTTATCACAGAGCCAAGGAAAACGTGCTTTCACAAGCCCTTTGGGGTGCTTCAGATGCCACTCAAGTTTGAGAAATAATCACTTAGCCTGTATCACTCCTGTATGGATGTTCCACAGAATTAAAACCACATTCAAGATTCTGGGACAAGAAAAGCAGGTGTGACCCAGAGACTTGTGTTATCTCCTGGAAGATAATGTGTCACTTGACCGTCTCACCCATTTCTCTGCTAGCAGCCTTGAACGAGGACAACACCCATTTCTTTTATCGAAAAATCTCTTCGAAAAGTGCTTTTAGAAATAACAGATACTAATGATCAAATTATGAGTATATAATCAGGTGACCAATATGGACACAAAAGTGACAGTTTAAAGGAGTTTTAGATAAACTGGAAGATGACTGAAATTATTCCACCCCTACGACTTGAATAACTCAATACTGAATTTTTAATACCAGTTGATAAGAAAGAAAGTCTTTTAAAATGTGAAAACCTAAGCATTCTCATTTCTTACAAACTAGTCATGTCCTTGAAAATAAACCTTCTCTCCTCATTCAGGATATTGGTGTTGGTAACAGTTGCATAGAAATAAGGCTTTCCAAACAAACATCTTATCTTTCTATGGAAGGAAGTTCACGAAGAAGGAATTGACGTTCTTCCCCAGTGACGACGACAATACATTTTTGGGTTCCTTTCCCAGAAATTAGTAAACAACAAAATAGCTTTCATTTAAAAAGAAAAAAACAAAACAAAACAAAAACAAAAAGACCCAAACAAACCATGTTCATAGCAAATGCTTAAATCTAACCCATATGCCACTTACATGCTTCAAAAAAGGAGATGGTTTCTGTGAGCCAATTTCTCCACTCATTCTTTGCCAAATAAAGCAGATTTCAGTAAAAAGCTTTTACTGCCTGAGAGGGAACCCTGTTCATTCTGCGGGGAGACAGTACTATTTATTTTTCATTCAGAAGTCCCGATTCTCTACTTACTATACTTTCCCCCACTCAAGCAGACTTTACCCACTCTGGATAAACACATTAAAATCGGAAAAAGACATCTTTTCTGATTTGAGGAAACATCTAACACGCTGATGCATTTTGCATGTACGTTCCACACCAACGTGCTCCATTTTCCATCTGTGGTGTGACGTCTGCCAGGAAGCCGGGGCACAGGGCCTTGGGGACAGCCGCAGCTTAATGAAGGACACACACCCTCATGTTCACCTCACAGGTCGCCCAACGTGTTCGAAAGCGGGTGCAGTGGTCCTGCTGTGGGCACAAACCGCTCTGCCTGGGAGAACTGGGCGTCTATGCCAGCCCAAAGCAAGGTCCCACCTGCCACATCGGGCGCTGTCCCTGCCATAGCCCACCCTAACAAGGGCAGCTTTGGGGGGAAAAATACTTTACTTCACATTTTTCACAGTGTCACACTGCAAGCCATGAAAAGAGGAGTTACTGTCAAAGCATGTCCTACCCCGTGGAAAGTGAGTGTGACATTTCCGGTCATGTTTTAAGATGCCAGCAGGGAGGTGAAGGAAAGAAGTCCGAATGGAGACGCCAGCTGCTGAGGACACGGATGCGTCCCGGTCAGCGTGTAATGAATGGCACGCCCTCGCAAAGGCATGACGTGGCGCTCAGGGAAGCACTAACAAGGAGCCTCTGCAAAGACGACGTCTTCCCACACAAGCGTTGTATCGCATCGAAAGCAACTTAATCTGCCCAAATCTCCTCCTTCCTGTGAACCTGTTATTCGGAGCGCGGATACACGGTTACGCGCCATCTGTGTCTTTTACCAACGCCAGGTTTCTCAGTGTCCTGACCATGCAGTGCTGTTCTCTCATCAAGTGAGCATGACAATACCCAAAATTTCAATGCTAAACCTCAATGGTAATCAACACACAGGATTTTAAGGACTAAGGGCACCAAGATAGTTTCCTACCTCCCATAACTGAAGCAGTGTGGCATCTCTTTACTTGTAAATAAAGTTCAATTACTCACCCTACACACTCCTTGCCAAAGCCACCGATTTAAAGGATCAGAGTGTACACGGAACACTTCCAGGGGATTCCCTGGTGCCCTTAAAGACGCACACCCGAGAGCCACCGGGTTCCTACCTTTTCCGATGCCTTGTCTTGCGCAGGTGGCCCGGCCCGGAGCAGGGGCGGTGGGGGAGGGGCCCGGCGCTTCTTCATGTCCGACCGGACCGACACCCCCGAGATGTTGCTCAGCGAGAGGGATGGACCCAACGTCATGGACCGGGAATTCACCGATGGGGAGTTTGGCGTCGTCAAGCAGCCCTGTGGGGGACAGACAGACACGAAATGTCACCGCTGAGACGCCCTCCCTGTGTAGGAACCCTCGGACCTGCAAACCAGGGGGCCAACCGTCTGTCCAGGTTCCCACTGTCATCAGGTCACCATCAGGATGGAATGGCCTGTGCAAAACCCGTATTTCCACTTTCCTGGGAAAATCATCGTAGACGGCTTACATGGGAGTCCTGCTATAAGGTTTGTTTCCTTAATCACAGAGGGAATGGCCAACTTGTGAAACCCCCAAAGACAACACTGACCAGCTGGAAGGATTTACTGCTCTCGACCAAGCTGCAGGCATGACCTAGTCTCCTTAAAACTTGACTCTGTCATCAGAGCGACCTCTGAGATGCCAAAAACAAGACGAACAGACCAAGAAGTGCATTTCTCACGGAGAAGAAGGCCCCACCTTTGCCACCATCAGAAGTGCTCCGCCTTCCTTCTAACTTCCAGAAGGTGGGAACAAACGACTGGTACAAAGGATGTGCTGTGCAGACTTTACATGACGATCGAAGGCAGCGACAGGCACACAGCAAATTAAAATGAAGTGCAACCCAGCACCCAGTTAATTACATGTCCCCCTAGGGAGCAGACTAAAGGGCACACATGTCCTTTCAATCCTTCCCCCGTCGGGTCTGCTTCATAGAGTCCTACGAGTGTTTGTGCAGCAGCGTTTAGAGAACTCGCGTTCTAATTTCACATTACAAACCCAGTGGAGCCCGTAGCCGCCCTGCTGCGGTTTCTCCCCTGCCCTGCCTGGCGGTCCACCCCAGCCCGGTGCCCGGAAGCCTTCCACACCAAGGCCGGTGTAGGGAGAGGTGAGCCCACAGATGACGCACACAGGCTGCCTGCGTGTGATTCCTGGCTTTGCCATTCATAAGCTGCGTGACCTCGGGCCAGGTTCGTGACTATTTTCTGCTTCGGTTTACCTCCCGTCCACCTGGGGTAACACTAGCACCTACAGCACAAAGTCACCATGGGAACTAAATGGGTTACTACCTATGAAAGACCGTCAGAGCTCTCAGCACGGAGTGTGTGCGCTGGCTGTACGGTTATTATATATTGGTTTGGTTCTCCCCCATCAAACGTGGGGTCCATGGGGCAGTGAGTACTGCTGTTTCCACCCACCATCTTGTCCCAGCCCCTAACAGCTCCTGGCGTGTGGGGGACCTGAGCCAACGTTTGCATGAGCGAATGGATGGGTAAGTGACCTCTGGGCAACTCCATTCCCACGTGTTGCATCACGAACTCGTGGGGACGCTTTCACATGGGCAACTGGGTCTGCGTATTTAAAATCAATGTGCTACATTCAGCTATAGCTAGTGTTACCTGTACTTAGATTCAAATTCTATTCTGTTGTGCCAATTACAACACCATCATTCTGTTCCCTGAGAACATTTTTGAGACTCAGATTTTCTGGAACTTAAACATGAAAGTCAAAGGGAAGAAGCAACCCCTGAAGGTTAATTTTACTTCAGTTCGTGCTTCGTTGTGAGATGCTGAGAATCCAAGGTACCTGATACCTGGTCATCAAATGCAAGCTCCCGTAGGAAACAGGTGAGGGGTCTACAGGAAATAGCCAGACACCCAGAAAATTTCTCAATTCCTTTTAAGCTCCCATGGAAAAAGGAAAAGAAAAAATACGTTTCCCCTAACCCTTGAGCTCTGCAGACTTTGGACCGGTTACTATGGAAATAAGCTAATGCAAAGTAAACTCTGTTCTATAATGTCCTCTGCCTTCCATCTACCTCCATTACAAGTGTGAGGACCCAAGGAGACAGAAGGGGCATTTACTTAACAAAGGAGGGTCCAGAAGGTAAAGTGAAGCAAATTAGAGTGGAGCTTGGCTAATTCACCTCGAGCTGTGGAGCTGTTTCCTTGGCTGGCTCGCTTACACCCCCAAATGCAAGCAGATGCGAACATGTGGTGTGGAGGGTTGTTAGAGCTTGTGAAACACGCGGGAGAGACATACTCCATGCTGCATCGTTACCTGGGAGCACGCAGGGCCCCTTTCGGGTCCCGTAGACACACACCCACGACCGTGCCCTTCACAAGCTCAGGCAGACTGCTTGTCCTCACTCCACCCTGTCCAGACTCAAAGCTTCCAAGTCCTCTTGTCCACAGCTGTGGTGCCTGACCATCACTGGGCACTGCTAGGACTTCACGTCTGTCCTCTACATGCCCCTGAGCAATTTCTGAAGCTCTGTGCAGACCTTTAAAGCACTTTCCGTCCCATCCACTGTGTATCGGTCGCAGGTTTTACATCTGCAATCCTATTGCCTCAGGGCATCTGACACCCAGCTTGTCACCTCCTGGAGGTGAGGATCCACCCTCAGCTCTCCTGACAGCCCCCATGATGCACACACAGGCAGGGACCTTACAGTGGGAACGTGTCATCTTTAAAACGGGGACAGTGCAGTCCTGTCCAAGTTGTCAGCACCTAACACATGTGTGTCACATTAGAGGTGTCCATAGAGCGTCCTTCTTCTCTGGTAAGTATTCTCGGTAAGAATGACCTTGTTGGGACCCCAGTGAGAGGGCTGAGCATGACCTGTCCCAGCCTCCCGGCCAGGTCTGACACCTGCCACCCCAGACAGTGGGCTTCTCACACCCCATCATCTCTGTCTCTGGAACATAACCGCATGTTGACACAACAGGGGTTTCAGCCCAGATCTGCTCTCCACAGCCCACAAACATCCCCCACCACCCGGCACACGCACAGCCAGGCCGAGCGCGGGACCCGCCACACGTGTCTGTCAGCTCCTCTGCCCCGTTCCGCTCCAGCAGTGATTCCCCACCTTCCGCCAAAACGCTCTGGCCGCCCAGAGGGCACTTGTGGTTTGACTATCTTCCTCTTTCCCCACGTCTGGAAACTGTGCACAGGAGGGAGCAAAGAACCCACAGGACAACTTGGGTGGAAAATACCACTAAGTATCAGATGGCCTTTAAAACACTGACTCACAGCAACAGTAAATAAAATGGAAAACCAAGAGTTTAGTCCACACCGCCTGGCGCTAAGACCTCCCGGCTCAGCTCCTACCATTCCAGTTCCAGGTTTTTTTTTTCTTTCCTGCTACAAAGTGGCAAAGTTCCAGAGGGACTGACCAGGGTTTGCCTGCAAGAAAGATTTGGTTTCCTGTTCCTATCCAAACTGGTCAATAATATTTTCTTTGAACTACCAAGTCCCTTTGTTGTTGGGGAGAAGTCATGCTCTTTTCCAAAGGTTGGCACCCACATGCACAGGTTTTGACTACCACAGTCTGACCAGAATTTCTCAGGAGTCTTTCTCCTGACGAAAAGGCAATGCATTGGATCTTAGAGAGAAAAGGGGACAACGCCATCACAACCCTCGTGTGTCAGACCTGAGGGGACCGCAGACTGTGGGCTGTAAGCCTGCACCAGACAGGCTGCTGTCAGTTGCAGGGACAGTCAGATGGAGACAAGACTAGACGCTGTGCATCCACAGGCCCCGTGGCAGCGCTGTAGGACAGGACAGAATAGACTAGAATAGGACCTATTGTGTCCTGTCACAGTAACTGAAGAACGCCACACTGCTGGGCGGGACAAGCCAGCTTCTCTATGGGGAGCTGCAGGACCCAGGGGTGAACCCAGGACTCCAGCTGCAGAGAAACCCCGAGCTCCCAGCTGGGTGGGTGGCCTTCCCCTTGGCCCCTGGAATCGGTCTGCCTACAACCCAGTCAGGGACAGTATTGCAGCACCAGGGACCTCGCTGGGACAGCCCAGCTTCCCACTAGCCCTGGGTTTCCCTACAGCGGTGCTGGGGCCCCCAGCACTGCAGAAAGCCGGTTGTCTCCCCAGGGATCGGTACCCGGCAAGGAACCGAATCCAAGGTCAGCGTTTCGCTCCCAGGCAAGCACCACGGCCACATGTGCTCTTCGCTCCAGTCTTAGGCGTCGGTGCAGCTCACAGGCACGCACCACCCCACTCGGGCCGGGGCTGAGTCCTCAGGCCACAAAGTGCAGGACGCTGGACTCTGATGAGAAAGTGCTTGCAGAGACAAAGGGGGAGACGCTGTACTGAAACCCTTCTGCTCAAGACGAATTGAATCCAAACAACCAAGGATGAAGTGTGATTTTCCCCCATTTCTCAAAGCTGTCAGTTCCGGTAAAGAAGACCGTGTCTTGTGAAGACCAGTCACGGGCTCGAGTCTGCCAAACTGCGAGTGATGTCTTGACATGGCTAGTGAGGAATTCCGATGAGTTTGCTATTTAAAGGTTAAGGGAAGTATGTTGGTTACCCTGAGTATAGTCTAAAACAGCCACCAAGAGTACTACCAATATGGACTCTTCAAAATTAGATCAGATACTTCTAGGATGGCATGATTTTAGAGGGTTTCTTTGTTAATGTTTTTATGCATAACATGTTTACTTCACAAAAATTTATTTTTGGCTTTCATGTAAGTGAAATCAGTAAAATAATCATTTTCAAATAATTGTGCTCTATTGAGATGAACAACATAAAAATATTTAAATGTCACTGTCCTCAAGGGTACAAAATTTAACTATGTCATTAAAAACATAACTGAAAGTAAATATGAAAACTAAAATGTTTTCACATATGCTTTCAAAAAAGTTATGCTTATCAAACAATCAAAATTAGTTAAAACTAAATAAATGCGTATTATAATTAGTACGTATTAAAATTTTAACCTAAATCTTTTTTTAATGATGAGAAAGCCGGGGCCCAGGACGATGCGCTGAGCTATTCAAGGGCCTCCACCCCTTAGGGATGCAATTAGAGTCGACTCAGCACCAGGAGCCCGTCTGGCCACCTCTCCTCACACCGTGCTGCTTCCTGTTGAAAGACTTCAATTCCAATACTTTTCTTCTGTTTTTCTTTTTCCTCCCCCCCCACCCCCCCCCGAATGCTTTGTCAAAGAATCAAGTGGGAGAGGAATCTGGAAGACCTGTTCTCCACATCACCTTCTCTTCTGATACAGGTTTTGGCAGGGATCCAAAGCAGGACCACATGACCAGGCCCCACGAGACACAGACACCACTGTCCTACCCACACTCGGGACGATCTGCTGGGCAGAGCAGCCCAGATCCATCAAAGCCCCTGGCGTTTTGTGGTGAGAAAGGCGAGAATGTTGCTTCTCCTTCTGGGGAGGCCGGCACGCTTCTGGGCGAGCGTCAGGCAAAGCTTGCTGCCCGGGACGGTGCTTGCTGCCTGCTGTACTTGTCCTCAGCACAGACTGCCTGCCAGACACGCTCCGAGCTGGACAGCTCAGCCAAAGCGCGCGGTCTGCTGGCACCTTGGAAACCTGCGCCACTCAGAGTGAATGGCCACCCGAGGCACGGGGCACACCAGCTTGCCGTGAGCTCATCCCCACGATGGGCCGCGTCATGGAAATCAGGAATCTAGATTCTGTCATATGAGACGAGTGGGAGCGGAGCCTCCTCTTGGCCCAGGCCCCCATGGGAATGGCAGAGAGATGGCATTTCCTTACAAGAATAAAAGTTGTAGAAGCTACTTGGTCTGGATAGATACTTCAGCCAACAAAATACAATGTCCCATAAGCTCTCTGAGAGTTATAAACATCAAAACAATTTTGGATTGTTTCTCTCCTGGCTGGAGCTTTTATTAAAATGAGCAAAGAAGGCGTATTCAACTGGTAGTTTGATTTTCTCTCAAGAAAACTCAGTGAAGCCATGGGGGTGGGGGTGGGGCTGTAATCACTTAAGCTTCCCGTGGGACCGTCTTAAAGGCAAGGCTGTTAACAGGCCTTTGAATGTTTGGAATATGCCAATTATTGATATTGGGCAACTTTAATAATGCGATTGTAGAAAGCCAGAAATTCCTGGAGACTTGGGAATGAAAATGAAACGAACACCCGTGCAATTCACAGAGGTATCATGTTGCTGCCTTCCCTCAGGAAGGCCGTGGTCCTACTGGAGAGCAGGGCAGGCCACGGGGAGCGTGCCACGGGTCTGTGGGGAGCGTGTCATGCCCGCCGGGTGCTGGGGGTGAGCTCCAAGCCCAGCGGGCCCTGTGTGAGCAAGCAGACACTACCCAGGTGTGGCAGGGTGTGGAGGAGGGAAGAGAAGGAAGAGCATTACAGGAAGGCAGGACGATGGTAAGTTCCAGAAGGGAACCCAGGCTACACAATGTAGTTAGAAGGGCAGGGATTAGAAGACTGAAGGGGACCAGGTGACTGGCTGCACGCGGGGTTAACGGGGGGGACCAGACTGAGAATTGTGAGAATGACATCTAAACATGCCCGTGTGTGTGTGTGTGTGTGTGTGTGTGTGTGAGTGAGATGGCCTGCTATGGTTAATGTGAGATTTCACCTGATTTGAGGTACAATTAATTTGGGGAGAAAAAAGTTTCTAATTCATATAAACAATCAAACCCTAATAACAAAGAAAACAGAAGTTTCCCCTCTCAAAAGTGCATGCAAAATTTCCTGTAATCCCCATGGGAGCACATTTTGACTCTGTCTTGTAAGTTTAGTTTACTCCAACTCATCAGGAGTAAGATTTCATACATGGCCACACGTAGGACAAATGGAGTCTGCTGAGCTACGTTAGGTGTCTCCTATGAAAAGGCTCCTGAGCATGTTATGAAAACCACAGGCTCCACGAGGAAAGGAAATGAGAACGCTGCTGGAAGCTGTATCGGGCAGGTCTGAGAGCTGACTGCCAAGATTACTCTACGTGGTAAAGAAACAAAACTAAAATGACAAGTCTCTTCGCAGGAGATCTGGTTGTTTCCGATACCTGTGTCACATCAGGAAGGCTTCTCAGTAACTCCAGGTAACCGAGTCCTTAGGTGGAGAAATCCAGCTGATTAGATTTGTGTGCCAGCAAAATTAACCTTCAAGAAACGCAGGATGGCATTTTTAAGAAGCAAGAAACACAGTTGTGGTTCGAGGGTCTCTCTCTGGATTGAGCCAACTAACTCTCCAAAGCATCATCCAAAACGTTCCTCTCTTATCTGCAAAGAAATTTACGGTCCATGGTGATCTCGACGCACCATGTTACAGAAGACGGGACCACAAAATTGATTATCCAAAATAGGACTATTCACACTGTGGTTGGATTTGCATTCTCTAGGTAAGTATGACGTTGGCCGTCCTGTCAGGGGCCCCTGCTTTTGAAAGTCAAGGAAAAGAACCCCTGGTCCAGGGTCTCCATGCCCAACCATCACACACACTGCCCAGGTCAGAGGGGGCTCATTTGTCCTTATCTGTTTGGACAGAGCCTTCAAGTGTCGGCCACCAACATTTTTACCGGCCCGATCTCTGTGGTGGCTGGTACCCAGGTGTGTGACGAACCCCACAGGCCACACATGCACAGGAGCTGCAAAGCCACCCCTCCGCCTTCCTCTCGGAAAAGCACGTCAGAAAGTGCATGGCAGTGTTTTTCCAGGGGAAACGCTGAACAGCGTCCATCTAAGTAAATCATCCATACACTGTTACACTGTCATTTTTACTATTACTGACAAATGACCAGTAGCCTCACCCCTGACGCAAAGGACACCCAGCTGATCCAGTGGGTGTCAGCATGGCCACAGGGAGGGGACGTCAGGGCGCTCCCATCTCAGGGTCACTGTGAAGTTCACCTATAAGGTCCCCTCGCAGGTTCCGTTAGGTTCTCACTGCGATCTTCTCGTAGCCATAGCTCCTTCAGCGCTAAGATGCTGGAGTTCTTCTGATAGTCTCCCATTAAGGAAATAAAAAGAGGGGATGGAGGAAGGTGACAGCAGGGGAGCAGCAGGTGCCGGAGCACCGAGTGGCACCAGCCCAGAGGCCGGGGAAGCAGCAGAGGTGGAAGGAGGGTCCTGCGGAAGAGACACAGATATCCCGGCTGAAGACAGGTGACATGGAGGGGACATCTATGCAGATCGGTGGTGACCTGCTCAATCTCCCAGCTCAGTGGGAAGCAGGCAGGAGGAAACGTGAACCAGCACCGCAGTTACCACACGCAGTTTCTGCAGCCCGTGAGAAAACCGGAAAGCAGATGCAGCCGTTGATAGGCTTGCAATCCTAGGAGAGGTGTGGTGCTCTCGTCTTTCTGTGTGGGTGATGGAGAGATAGTGGGGCGCCTGCTCCCCAAACCCGCACGCAGACCTTCTGTCCAGGCCAGGAGTCCCTGCCATCACCCAGCACATGACACGGGTGATGAGGGGGGGAGGAGGGGTTTTGCCACTCAGAGGAGAGTCAGCACTCAGCAGCCCGGGGCGGCTGGCTCTGGGGGACTGACAGGCGACCGGCACACTTCCCAGGCAGACTGGGGTCCCTGGACCACATTCTCGCAGCCTGTTCTCGGCTGGCCCCGAAGGCCCTCCGTGTCCTGGGTCAGCAAAGCCTCCTTCCCCTCACTGAGCCGGTCACTGAGCACAACAGTGGGGGGCAGGTGGAGTGAGGGAGGGCAGCAGAAGGTGACGGACAGTCAGCGACTCTTCTTTTCTTGCTCCTTCAGAACTTAGGCTCTGCTTTGGCTCCTGTCACCACCCGATTCTCTCCCAGCTGAATTGTAAGGGGCAGCTCTACCAACGTCAAGGAAAATTGTGGGTGCTCTTCAATGCCCCCCTCTTACCAAGACGGGGCAGCCTCCTGACCTGCCCACTGGAGCCCAACTCCCTTCATCACCTCTCAGACGCCACTGCTTCCGAGACCTTGGCCCAGAGACTCCGTGAGCACGTGCGAGGTTTGGTTCTGGCCTGCCCTTCCTGGCCAACATCAGCACCGTCTGGCTTTCCACAGCCCATCCAGAATCTCCGGGGCCCCCTCCCTGGAAACCCGCCCACTGGCAGTCCAATCAGGGCTGTCACGGTCTAGCCCACACCTGTCTTAGATCCACACCCAGCAGTTTCAGTAAGAGGCATGCAAGAGAGCACGGAGGGGCGAGGGGAGGGGAGCGAGCTTCCCAGACTCTCAGCAAAGGGCGGTGAGCGAGGAGCCACCGGCAGGGAGCTGCCTGCAGCACCTAGTATGTGACAGGCTCTGCTGCAGCGCCCCAGCCCCGACTCAGTGTGTGCACGTGTGTGTGACATGTATACACACACATATATACGGTCACTCGCTTTTGCCATCAAAAATCTCTGAGCATTGTCAATACTCAAGTCTGCAACTGCAATTCTAACACAGAAAGCTCAGCCCCTATTGCTGGATCGGTTTTCCAAGGCCCGGAGACAAACCTCACATTCCCTGCATGAGGCTCTGCCAAGACGCTGAGCCTCAGGGCTCCCGGCCACAGCCGCACCGCTCTGCCATTGGCCTGTCTTTGTCCCACCCCCGCGCGTCACTGGGAAACGCCAGGGTCCGCCCCCTCGTGCGAGCGCACTGTTCGCCTAAGGATTGCGGAGGCTGCAAATACGCGGTGCTCCAGACCACGGTTAGGATCGTTTCCCCGAAACCGCAGGGACAGGACTTGCACTGAACGTGCCCCCTGGAGGGTCACTGAGAGGTGGGTCCCGGCTCCTGGCCCGTCGCCGTCACACCCCTTCCTTGGGACGCACGCACTTCTGCACACGCATCGCAGCACAAGCGCCCCTCCCCCACGCCCGCTACGGTTTCACTCGCGGCGCGAACAGTTTAGAGCCTCGCTGGTCCATGTGCTGAAATGAGCGATCTGTCTCGTGGTTTCTAGGGTGTTTGGTGGACTCGCGTTTTCACAGATTTGAGCCACTGCCAAGTTCGTTTCACTACTTTTCCCAGCATGTCTGGGAAACAGATACAAAAATCATCACTTCCTTTAGACCGTCTCTCATTCGCTTTATGTCCATTAAAAAGTCTGGCAGTCTCCAGGGAGAAACTTCAACACGTGTGTGTGCATGTCTGTGCCCGTTTGCACACACGCAGAGAACAAAGTACTTTTCGCTTCCACAGAAGCGCTGGAGGAGCGGGGAGCGAGCCGGAGACGCGGGAGAGCAGGCGCCTGGGCTCCGCCGTCTGCTAAGTGGCCGCTGCCCTCTGCTGGCGCTTCGGCAGAATAACCCACAGCTCTGGTCAACCAGGAACAGGAAAGGCACAGGCTCGTGGGCCCCCACCAAGATACACGCCAGCAGTGAACCCCAGAACGTCCATGACTCTGAGTTCTGTTCCCCAGAAAAGAAGCACCCCAAAGAGCTGAGAAGGACAGTTACAGTTATTTTAAATGGCCACATTCTCCTTCCTATATTTTGATTGTCCTCAGCATAAACGTTCACATTTCCTGGAGAAACTGTGGGGACAGGTCATCTGCACTACTGTGGGGACAGGTCATCTGCACTCCTCCGGGAGAAAGCAGAAACTTGAGCTGGCCGGCTTTCAGCCTGGACAGTGAGGCCAGGGCGAGGAAACCATTGGCCTCTTTCAGAAGCCGACTGTGGCTGTTGCCATTATGCGGACGAAGGCCACCTGCGGCTGCTCAGGGCTGGACAGAGACAAGTTCCAAGCGTGACATGTCCCCTTCTGCCCAAGGGGGCACTGGCTTTTGGGGAGTGCTCTGTTTCCCCCAAATGACAGGGTCTTAAGGCTGGGATGTCAACTTCTCACCCAGGATGAGCCCACCTGCAAACTCCTCACAGGTGATCAGATGGCTTTTTGGGGGGAGAGTCCCTCCCTCAGACGCGAGACTCACCGCCCCCGGCCTGACTCAGCACCAGCACGCCTCCCAACACTGATCTAATGATCTCACGCAGCCAACCAGTCGTCAGCTCCTTCCCACATGAACTATGTGGATGGAGTCCGGTCTCACCTGAGCCATGGTACCTGTGCAACATCTTACCCAAACCATCATGTCTGTCCAAGACCTGCGGCCTGCATGACAGACAGCCCAGCTCTCTACAAATGTCGCCCGTCGGCTTCTGTGCCACCTGCAATGAACGGTCTTCCTGTGAGTGGCCTGTGAGTCTCTTGCGTCCCTGCACCCCGCGAGGCACAGATGTCTGTCCTATGGACACTATGGGTCAGAAACCAGATGCCAGCAGAGGAACTGCTGTCAGGACTGCAGTGCTGCCTCCCCACTCGGTCTCCACAGGAGGCTGCGCAGTGGCTGACATGGCTAAGTAGGTAGAACAAGGTGGGAAAATACATGTTCCCATTTTTTAGGAGATATAAGAGTTGTGAAGAGTTCAGCGTGCCCCTTAAGGATATGGCATCTTACTTAAGCCACGCAGAGTGAGGAAGGCTGCATACCTGCATTAAGTGACAGCCAACCTGCACCAAGGTCCAGCCAGCCCTGGACTCTTTGTCAAGAGTGGCTGCAAGCACGAGGACACACCAGAAAGCAATCAGACCAGCAGAAAGTGGTGGGACGTGTCCCGTCCTCCATGCTTCGCACAGGACTCAGAAAGGGATACTGATGATGGTGATGATAAAACGGCTTCTGCCCTCACAGAGCTCAAGTCAACTGAGAGGGATGGGAAGAGAGGGTTAGGAACCACTCACTGCCAGAGTCACAGAATATACATTTAGAAAAATAAAGGTCGCTAGCTTTACTTGGTAATGAAAAGACTGCACAATTCATAGGGATTCTTGGTTTCATCGCTACATATTCAACTCTGTCCCCGCAAATTAAATCCTCAGAAGCCAGGACCTACAGGCACCCACATCAGTACACGTTGACTAACTGGAACCCAAAGCGAGGAATGGTAACATCTGCTTGGTGACGTTAAACGACATTGCGTTGAGTTGTTCCAAATCTGCTCTAGGTTCCATTATAATGATTTATCTGGAGGACGGCCTGGGTCATCAGCGGTGAAAATGCCAACATTCACATCTGCCAATCTCCGTGCATCCACCTAGGATTCTATCACACTAAGGCAGACACGGGGAAATTCAAATGCACATGAAAATCATACTTTTTACTTCCTGTAAATCATGGCATTTTCAAAGGAATATGCTTCACAATCATCTGCGCTTATGATTTCCTTATATTTTTTTGCTATAAAGCTAGAAAATCATCCAGATGATGTAAGACAGAAATCCATTATGTTAAAGAAACAAATATCAAAGACAATCTATTTAGGAAATATCACTAAATATGTATTTTAGAGTCAAAATACCCTGATATATATATATATATATATATATATATATATACCCTGATATATATACCTGATATATATATATATATATATATATATATATATATATATATATATATACATATATATATGTATAAATGTATTTTTTAAGGCAGAGGGGAAGAGCTATCCCTTTCCTTTTCATTGCTCTTGGTTTCATATATATATATATATATATATACATATATATATATATATATATATTTATATTGGGAGGCAGCAGACGAGACACAGTGTGGACCATCACACAGGGCGTGTGGGAGACCACGGAGGCAGAGAGGACGCCCAGGCTTAGGCCTCAGCCACTGGGGTGACAGAGGTGCCCTTTCTGACATGGGAAAGATGCTGATGGGCTGCCGCTCTGCTTGGCGCTGCTCCCTGGTTTCAGAAGCAACTTACACGTCACTCACACGACCCACCTGTGTGCAGGCAGTTTTATACGTGTCGGCTGGAGATCAGGGAGACGGTCACAAAAGAACTATAGACAACAGAAAAATATAGACACCCATGTTTCAAGGGGACACAGGGAAAATCAATATTTTGAAAGGGACGTTTTCTGCCTCTCGTCCCTACAAACATTATATGTTCAGCCGACAGGTTGAAGACATTTGTTTCTTCATTGAGAACTAGGTATTGGCAGTAAGCACTGTCAACCAACTTTTCAGGGTCTACTTATGTATTATTCCCATTGTACGAATCAAGCGCTTTGGGGGAAAGAAAACCTCACTGAAGCTTTAAAAACAAAACCTTCCTCTGATAGTTTCCAGAACTGCATTGTAGAGGGTGTGATATGAAAACTTTAGAAACCATGTTTAATAGGCTACCAGGTATGCAGAGAACCTTAAGATCGTTTTTTCTAAATTACGTTGTAGACTCTATTTCCTTTCCAGGTTTGATTTTGATTCCCTAATACCTTTGCAAGTTTCTATCATAAGGAAAAGCCCCCCCAAATGAGAAAGAGCTGTGGGGTCAAAGATGGCCCTCATATCATTTATCACCCCAGAGAAAAGCAGCAACGAGTAATGGGACAGAGGGACTCAACTTTGTCAGGTGTTAACGAGGAGCTCAACCCTGTGCAAGCTAAAAGGAACCCGTGCTTTGCCGTCTTCCTGAGAGTCCGCAGGACTCGCTGGGCTTGTGAAAGCACTGCCCCCTGGTGGCAGAAGTGACTCAACATACGCTCCTGCGTTCTTGAGCATCTGCTTAGACAGGGTTGAGAACAGGCGGGCGAAGCTGGGCAGAAACACAGGATCTCTGACAAGCATGGGACTCAGGGCAGCGAAAATTATGGAATTTGCACTATAATGTAGTTTTCAATAAATTTTCCAAAGGCGTCACTTTACTGGTGGACGTCCCTATAAACTCCCGGGCCCCTGAGTGCAGGCCCCCTGTACTGCAGCCGCCTCCATCGGGGTCAGGCACTCAGGGGGGTAACTTCAACCTGAATGAGGAAGGTATCGGGGCTCTGGCTACGGACGTCACTTCAGTGAGCAGCTCCTTCCATCCACAAGACGCAAAGACGATACTATCCGCGTATTTCAGGGCAAACGGAAAAACATCCCCAGACGATTCTTAATTTTTTTTAAATTAAGGCAGTGATTTTTTACATCATTGACCAAAAACCTTTTTTAAACTTTATAGTAACAAGCAATGCAGTGGCATGTGATGAAGCTCATGTTGACAAACTTTATAGATGGGTCAAACTTATAGAATTTGTTTTTTGTTTTGGTATTTTTGAACCAAGAGAAGAGTGCACAAAAGGTTACTTTGGACGCTTTGTGTTCATTTGCTCAGAATCTCACAGTCAATAACAGCCAGGATTAGAACTCAGGTCACGTGACTTCTACACCACAGAACAGGCCACCAACCCCTGCTCAGGACCACTCCAATTCCCTCCACCTCTTGCTATTACAAGCACTGCTGCAAAAACCAGTTCTCTTTGCACAGGAGTTGTTTTAGATTTTTGCCAGTGAGTTTTGGGATAGGTTTCTAAAAGCAGGATCCCTGCGTCAAAAAGTATATACCCACATATTCAGCCTAGATCATGCCAAATTCCCCACCAAAAGCTGCAGCACGCTGCATTCTGCTCAGCGGCATGCACAGGGTCCCACAGCTCAGCCAGCAGAGAACACTGACGAACCTGGTGACTTCTGCCAATCTAACGGGTGATACACGCAAGTTCACCGTCCGCTGAACTTGTATTTCTCAATTACGGGTAAGCTGGAACACTTCTCATTTCTTTATGTACCACTGACCTTTCTTTGCCTGTGAACTTTCTGTTCACGCTGACCTACACCAGCTTCTCCTTTTCTATTTCTAAAAGCCTCCCTTTAGCATTCGTCATTGGATTGTTACATTGCTTATAATACTTTCTTTTCTTCTCTCTCGCTCTCTCTTTCTCCCTATCAGCAAGCAATATTTTTTTCTTGAAGTGGAATTTATCACTGCTTCTCTGTACGTAGCATGTCTCGATGCTGACTTATACTTAGGAAGGCCGAGCGTGTGCAAAGCAGAGACAAGCTCTGCTCAGCGAGCAGGGACCAGCGGCTGGTGTCAGTACTCACGTCTGAGCTCCTGGCTGGTGTCAGCTGTGAGGCATCCTCATCACTGTCCACCCCCAACAGCCGGGGCTGCTCCACCTGGAACAGAAGCACACACCCCGCGTCATCTCCAGATGAGAGTAAGTGCAAACAAAAAGTCATCCTTCACAGTTATTCAGGCGAAAATCGCCAGCGTGGCCATACTTCTAAGCAGCAGAATCTGCATGAAAAAGGCACAACCCGTGGCCACGTCCCTCAGCTTATAACCTGAACACTGTTCTGAAACAGCCGGAATCTGGGTGCTTGCTGGTCGGAAAACCACAGTTTTAAACTCGCACACATGGGGGTGAGTGTCCTTTTTTCTTTTTCCCAGCAGCACTTTAGCTTAGAAAATGTGTGATAATAAAACAGTAGTGGGTCTGAGCTGATGCAGCTGGCTCAGGAAACCAACTGATTAGCTAGGTTGTGAGGGTTCATAAGTTTAAAATCCAGTTTACCACTGCACTGCGAATTGGGTGTATGCAGAAATAGTTCACCCAATAGCTCACTTCCTATCTGTAAGAGGTAAAGAGTAATGATGTCGCACTTTGTTGTTTAAGAGCGTGTTCTGCGTGATGGTGTGTTGACCGCCAGCCACAGAAGCAGCTGGTTCAGTGGGGGAAATACAGCTCCTGGCCCCACCTGGCCCCCAGATGAGAATCTTCGGGGGTGTGACAACAAGAGCACAATTGTCTTACGGTGCTTACGGGGCTCTTAGATACTTTTGAGAACGACTGGGTTAGGAGAATAAACAATGTCAAAGTCATACGAAATTATCATGCTTTAAAAACATTAAAACACCAGTTTTAAAACAAGACATTTGCCCTCATCTGCTTCAACAAAAATGATACTCCTGTACATATATCCTCTTTTAAGATTTTATATAGATATACACACACACACATACACACACACACACACAGAAAAAACACACACGCGTGTGTCTATGTCTTTCCTTTAAGGCAATATAGTGAAGACTCGCTTTACCTTCAAATGCCTTGGTTTCCCTCTTTCCCTAGTGTGCCGCCATCTAAGATTTCTATAGACCGCAGGGCGTTATAGGATTTTAGAAATCATTTAAAAACCATTATTTGCTCCAAACTCTCTTATCATTGATGCGGAAACTCTGAGACCCCACTTGTCCAGCCGTGTACAGTGTGAGCGAGGGTGGGGTGGAGGGCTCTGGACAGACGAGCTGGGCTTGATTCTGGCATCCACACGAACTATGGTGGCTGGGGCGGGGCGGGGGCAGCCTGGCTGCTTCACCTATAAAATGGGGCCGATGATACCTCCCTCACCAGGTTTCCGGAAAGATTCAATGAGGCTGCATTGAGCACAGCATCCCAAACAACAAAACTGGAGAGAAATAAGGAACGAAGACGTTCATCCCCAAAACTACGACAGATAAGCCAATAAGGGCATGACTGCATGAGGCATGTGCAGAGCGAAATGAAATGAAATGAATGGGAGGGGGCTCTAAATGAAAGACGAGGCATAGGAGAAAGGAAAACGACATCCAGCCAGTCTGAGACGGAGAAGGGACAGGACACGACAGAAAACGAAGTCCCTCATCATCACGACCAGGCCTTCTGGTCTGTGGCATTTGTGCGATTTCATGCTGTCGGGGTGGCTCCTGCCAAATGATCAGATGCCAAGTCTGAGGGCCAGTCTCCAACGCGTAGGCTCTGTCACATTGCTTAAAACCAAAGCCTTCCTGGCTTTGCTACTGGCTTTGCTGGCAGTTTCATCTCCCAAAAGGAGGAAGCCGCAGAGGAACAACGAGGTCTGAGAAATATAAGGAGACAGAACTGGTGCCGTGAGGACCAAGGACAGCGGTGAACGCAGTCCCAGCAAACTTACCTCCAAACTCTGCAGGAACCTGAAGCCCACATTTACCATCACGGGAAATTCAAACACAAAATTCTGATTCTGTACTTTTAAGGAATCCTGACAGCAGGTCGGAGAGGAGGAGTGAGGAGGGGGGAACGCAAAAGAGAGACACACGCACAGCTTCTCGAAGAACCCACAGAAACAGGGGAGGGTTCAAGTGCGGAGTACGGTTAGCCTATCCTGTGTTGCCACAGTGCTAAGCCCCCTTTACCTGAAGGGGTTCCTAATCCTAAATACACTTCAAAGACTTCCAGATGGGCTGAGTACAAACACCTCAAGAAACCATTTTTCCCTAATGCAGAATTCTATGTGCATTGAGTCCATTACCTTACTATTGCTTCTTTTATTAACTTTGAAAAATCCCAGAAATTTTTTCTTCTCTTTATCTGTCTCATCATTGCCAAGTGATGATTTTCTAAAGGTTTCTAGAAGAAAAACAAAAAGCACTGAGTCAGTTTTCAGCATATGAAACAAGACATTAAATACTTCACTTTAAAAATCTCAACAAATCTATGCTTCAACTTTTAGTTCCTACAAGAGACTAAAACCATCCACTATTTCTTTCAGAGCATTTCGAGCCACCTCCTAGCCTCCAGTCCTGTTTATGAAATCACCACAGATTATTACACTCTTCAGGGGTTAGGGTGGCATTTTTCTCGGGGTGTGGTTGTGCCCTGTATGGAATGAAAAAACAAATCAAACTATTCTCAGGCAGGGCTGTCCAACAGAAAAACAAAGGGCACCGCACATGTAACTCTGCACATCCTCTGGCAGCTTCATCAAAAGGAACCAGGTGAACCCGTTTTAATATGTTTCAGTTAACCCAATATATCTAAAATATTCTCATTCCATTACGTAATCAACATAGAACTACTAATGAGATAGTTTACATTCATTTGGTACTAAGTCTTCAAGATGCAGTGTGCACGTCACACAGCACATCTCAACTTGGACTGGCCACATTCCAGGTGACCACGAGCTGCACGGGGCTCGTGACAGGACAGCACAGCTCGAAAGACTGAGACATCTGTGTGTAATATCTGCTTTGTGAGTGAGGTGAAAACGCTAACTAAATAAATAAATCAACAGCTCTCCTGATGGAAGAGCCCCACTCATTTCCAGGGCAGGGCAGCGGTGACAGCTGGCCCCGGAGGTAGCTGACATAACCACAGGGCTCCCAGAACCCATGTTTCCAGATTCTCTGTCCTCTGCCTCAGGCAGCATGTGTTCCTTTTTAATCACATTCTCTAGGGGTCCCATTTTCTCTCCCATCATTTTTTCTGTTCTTGATCTCTACATCCTGAATCTCCTCCCTTTCTGGCTGTGTTCTTCCCCAGGAGTTTAGAATGGGCCCTCTTGTGTCCCAGATGGGGACACTCGAGCCCATGCTCGTCAGGCAGGTGACAACATAGCCAGGGCCTGTGGTTCCCAGGACAAGGAGGTCCCCGGCAGAATCAGCATCCCTGGGGACTTGGGCACAGCCCAGCCCTTCAAACGGGAAGCTCTGGGGGTGCCCAGAGCCATGTGTTCACCAAGGCCCCAGGACACTTAGGTTGTGGGGACCACATTTGAGGACCAGTGGGGTGGAGGGTAGAAGCACCGAGGAGTGGGCCTGCTTGGGAGAACCCCTCCACTGCTCCCAGCCTCACAGTCCTGACGGGCAGGCAGGGGATGAATCGGACAGCTGTGCCCCACACCGGACCATGTCCTGACACTCCAAAGGCCTCTGTCACCAACTCATCCAGCTGTTCTCTCCCGAGGCACACAGATGCGGCAAGAGGAGGGACAACTGCGAAGTTCCTGAAGGACAGGAATGACTTCCCACACCACTGCAGCACAGCCAGCCCTCCAGGCCACGCGTGGAAGAATCTGGACTGGGACTTTACAAAGTCTGCCCTCAGAATATCAACCCACACAAGGTAAACATCAGTCGACGTTCTGTCTGCTGACCCAGAATGTCACACTCCAATTAGAGCGCAGACGTGAAGGTCAGTGTGTTAGTGACACATGCCTGGACACCAATACTGCCCACCCAGCAGCACAAACACCACACACGCATCTTCACGACGTCATTCTGTAAGTGGCACAGCGTGGGTTTTAGTCACGGGGCAGGCGCTCGGTCCATGCAGCGGCTCCAGCCAAGCCGACCAGTGCCTGCACATCCAAAGCCACAAGCAGATGGCTTCGGTCACGAGGTGTGACGTGCATCAACACGGGACACACAGGCTCGGGGATGTCACAGCGAGCCGCATCCAAGCCCTGTTAGGCACAGAGCTGAAGGTAAACTGGACTGCACTCAAGGGCAGGTGTGTGTCAGCCGGGGTTACCTCAATGCGTGCGTCCACACCTAGCGTGTGTCTAGAACGGAGTAGCATGTGACATGATAGAGGTCATGTATGACATGACAGGGGCTGACAGGTGAGAGACCATGCTACAGGCACACCGCTAGGACACCAACCACAGAATGTAAGAGGGGTCAGAAAACTGTCAGGAAACTGGGCCCCTGGTTTCTCTCCCTGGACAGTGGCAGCGGCTGGCCACCGTCCCCACAGAGCTGCAGGCTATGGGGCGGCCCTGGCCCAGAGCTGCCCATGGGGACCGAGAGGCACCTCCTCAGTGGCCACAGCCTGCGGCTGCCTGGAGGCAGCAGGGCCTGGATTCCGTGCTGAGCTGGGCCCCAGCTGCCCGTGAGCACGTAGAGTGAGGCTAACAAAGCTGAGGAAAGTGGGGCTTAATCAGTAAGAAAGCACATACGGTTCAGAAGCACGAAAATGATCTGGAGAACGACGGAGGGGAACTGAGGGGTGCAGGGGGCTGGGGCGCTCGCTGCAGGAGCCCCTGAACCCCAGCGAATGCGAACCACTCCCTCACTTTCCCAGGTGAGAAAACGGGAAGCCAGGGCCTCCGTGACCAGGTCAGCAAGCAAGCAAAGGCAGCGGGAGAACCAGGTCGCTTCTGAGGATGTGACATGGGCAGGGCTCTCACAGGCATGACCCCGAGTGTCCGCTGCTGCCCTGAGGCCAGGGGCACACAGGCCTGTCTGAGTCCCCTCGCTCTTCTCAGCCCAATTCCAACAAATCAACCAGAACTAATAAGGCTTCACGTAAGTGACTGTGCTGCTCAAATCGTCAGTCCAGTCATGGTGCTTCTTACAACGTGTGACAGCCATCTGTCCCACCCACGACGGACGCATACACACACAAGAGCAGCATGGATGGCGGCCAGGCCACAGCACTGTCACACACGGCACCCACCGGGCGCCGGCCCATGCCAAGTGTGCCTGCATTCACTGCTTTCATCGACATAAAATCTATTGCTAAACAGTTAACAAACATGGAATTTCTGTAAGATGTAAAAACTCACTGGGATTTTAATGAACTTGCTGGACTGTATGTTATATAGTCCAAAAGGTTCGTTAAAACCCCAATATATGTGCATGTCTAAGCCTGTGTATATGTAGTATATGCAAATACATGTGTCTAATTACATACACATCCATATGTAACCTACTAAGAAGTAGGTGTCAGAATAAACCCAAACTCTGGACGGATCACTCACATACGTGTCCATGACAGCAAAGGTTCAATGTCACAACCCACACCGCCCTAAATTCTGTAGCAGGCAGGATGGACCTCGAGGGCAGTAAGTACAGGCAAGAAGGATGGTGCCTCTTCTGCATGGACGGCTTCTGCTCTGCCCTAAACTTGTGTTCATAAAGGGCTGTTTCGTGTAACAGCCTCCTTTGTTTCTTACCAATCAGATCTGCACAGCAAATCCTCACATGATGGACATTCTTCTCTTAGCCAACCAGGGAGGCAAGAAACCAAGCCACAACCTCATTTTAGCGTCAAATCGCCCCCAGAGGTGCCGCCCCCGGAGGTGCCGCCCCCGCCCCCAGGTGCTGCAAGCCACACCTGCATCCCCGGGCTCCTGCACAGTCACTCCGTGCGGCGCCCCAGCCCAGAGCCATGCAAAGTGCAGCCTGGCCCGCCAAGCGCTCCAGGCTCACTGTACCTCGATAGCTCAGGAAAGGCTCCGACTGAGTTTTGGTCAGAAGAGCTGGAAAAGGCAGGCGAGGGGAGAGTGAGGGGCAGCTCTGAGATCCGCAGCTGTGCCCGGCCAAGGCCTCAGCCCCTCGGATGGGGGCTGCCTGTGCCTACCCAGGAGAAGGCCAAGTGCAAAGCAGCCTGCTTCCTGGCCTTGAGCGCCTGCAGCCTGCAGCTGCCGGGCTGCTAAGCACCACTGTGGAAGCAGGTGGCAGCAAAGTCTTCTGCTCTCAAGCTGCGAAGGCCAGGAATTCCCCAGGAGGAAGGCCTCTGCCTAGCAACACATCCCCTGCAGCCCCGCCTCTCCTCCCCAAGTTCTGGAGCAGCTGCTGGCCTGGGAGGGGACGTAACTGGAGAGGGGCAGAGGACAGGGCTCCCCAGGATGTCCTCCAGGATGCCCTCTTTGCTTTTCAAACACTGTCAGCAGGGGAGGATGGAGGCACTGGGCTGGGTGGGAATCAAGTATTTCCAGGCAGCTGGCACGTGGCCACAGCACGATCCAGAGGAAAGGAATGCCGGCCCTGGGCTGAAGCAGGCCCCCCGCAACACTGGGTGCTTCTCCTTTATTTTCTGGGGCGGCTGCTGGGGTCCCAAGGGAAAAGATCCCTCACAGGTGCCCAAGGCAGTGCAGAAGGGGACGCGGGGACTTGGGCACAGCTGTTTCCCCAAGTGCAGAAGTGCTTCCAAGTCTGGTGGTCAGGGGCTGCACCTGTGTGTCCTCCCTGTGTGGGGACCAAAGAGGGGGCTCCAAATCTGGGAAGGTTTCCCGAGGAACATTCAGCTCTGTGCTGCGGACGCCACAGGCTTGCTGGGCTCCACTCCCGAGCGGAGAGCCCGGTTCTATCCCACTGCTCCCGGGTAACAGGCTCTACGTCTCCCTTCCAAGATACACCTGACGGGTGGCGTAAAACCGAAATGCTGCTTTGTGTAAGGTGCTCTCTTTCACGTACTTAATCGTGGGCAGTTTTTCTTTTCCTTTCTGCCTTGCCAAGCGAAAGCTCTGTTTCCAGAGACTCACAGAAACCAAATTTAAGTCAGGCAGATATAAGCAGACAGACACCCTGGCTACACCCAGGCTGGGAGCAGATGCTGAGAACGACCTTGTCTGAGTTTAACAAGATAACTGGCTCCAACACAAGATGCACTGCTCTCAAATGTCAGAACACTTTTGGGGGAAGGAATAAATAGTCTATGCTTCTTATATGTAATTGAGCTAAAACCCTTTCTTCAATGTCAAATGAGACCTGGGGACCGGAACCTCCAGGAGGGTTGGGGGTGAGAGAAGTCCCCATATGATCACTGATTTCACAGTCACTTCGGTAATAAAATAAATCTATTTTTGTATTATAAGAATTTCAGAAAAAGCTGAAGAAAAACATGGAAAACTTGAATATGTATGTATTTTAAAAGCCCAACTTGTTCACTATTTGTGGAATAAATAAAAAAGCCACAAATATCAAATGAAGCTTATTAAAATAGATACTTTTATAAAGTCCAGTTTAATAATTCTAAGGTCAAAGAATATTAATGGGGGAGCAGCTGAGTGTTGTTTAAATCCAGTCAGCCCCTCTGTCAATCAGGGACATATCAGGCCTTGTCCCCGGACTGGCCTCTCCAGCGGCCACACTCCTCAATGGCTCTAACGGTGACCTCAGGCCAAGTACCAAATTCACACGAGGGGTAAGGTGTCCCCAGCATCAACAGTGGCCGAGCTCATGAGTTGTCTTGAGGGACTGAAGGGAAATTTGGGCAGCGTTAGGGAACAGCTCAGTGTATTTTTGCCACTGTTTGGATTATGAGCCATGTTTCAGACTTGGGCCCCTGAAAAGGAAATGCAGGAGAATGTGGCTTCTTTGTGGGTTCGGGGAGTTCCCTTGGGGTGGACCTCCGCATTTCTCCTCCCCTTTCCCGCTCTTATCTCCCGGAAGCTCACAGGAGAAGGGGTAACGGACATGCTCAGGACTCAGGGGGAAAAGGCGGAATTACAGTCAGGGCACGACAGCAGCCTGATTGGTTTCTGCCCACGTCAGCTCTGGTTTGGACACGACTCGAGGTGCCTGAAAAGTCAGGCACCCATGTCCTGGCCGCTGCAGTGCTGCAGGGAGGGCTACAGTTGGCAGCGCGCGGCCCGTGTTCTCATGGGGAGGACTCACCTCTCTTATTGTCCCAGGCGTACAGCTCCTTGATCCCCAGCTCGCTCAGGGACTTGGAGAGCTCCAGCTCCTCGCCGGCCACGTTGTCCCTGAGCAGCACCACGTGCTCGGGGCTGACGTCACACTTCGCACAGATGACCGGGAGAATGTTCTGCAGCGGCACCTCGGGGCTGACACGCACAACGGCCTTCTGCGTCCGCAGGTAGTTCACTACCAAACGCACGGACTTCTGGGAGAACACACCGGACACAGAGAAGGCTGTGAGTGCACCTTCGCACCGCGCTTCAGCGCTGTCTACACTGGAAGTGGGCTGGCAAGACTCGGAGCGGCCTGCGTGTTTCCACAAATCCAGTGGTCGTGGGGGAGAATGGCATGCTGACTAGTGAACAATAAACATCCAGTGGAACGACTCTCCCTCAGACTCTGTCTGACTAATGAACAAACTGCTAACAACACAGGGGCATGGACACCAGCGGGGGCTGCCAGCTGCAATCCAATGCAGACGCTGTCTGTCTGCCTGCCTGCCTGTCAGGGGTTCTGACCAGACTTGACCACAATGCACTCAAATACATTTTCTAAGGGAAAATAATAGATTATGAGGAGTTTGACATAAAGAAAACCCCTCATGGAAGAAGACATCTAATTTTTGTTTAAGAAGCCAAGATACCCACATAGGAACGTGGATACCTGCATAGATACATAGAGTGCACGTCTGTGCACACACAGACTCACATGTACACACCACACACACAGAGATAGCTTAAGCTCAAACATTTTGGTTTTTAAAACAACACATGGTAATCAGAAAGAAAAACAACCACTTTGACTAAAGCTAATTCCAAATGTCTACAAAGTGGCCCATCAGAAACGTTTAATCTGCCAGAGTCGCATGCAGTGAACTGCTACTTGGCCTTTACCGCTCACCCACATGGCACCAAGAGCCTGGTGGGTGGACCCAGTGAGCATGGGTTTCCTACCAGAGGCTCCGAGCGGCCCTCATTCTCCGGCCCAGTCTGCGTGCCAGGGTTCGATGAACTTTAGGAGGGAAGGTGGACTGCACAGAGCCTTTCCCATGCTTCTGGAACTGAAATCATGCACAGCCCTCAGCTCCCCTACCCCTGGGGTTAGCACCCGGGGGCCAGGAGGGTAAGAGAGGCCACAGGGTGTAAACACGGTCCCTCGTCCCTGAATACTGATTTTGCTTAAAGAATTCACAAAGACACTTTCCAAAAATGTGTACACGGATGGCATCAGTTAAAATGTACTAACCACCCAAACCTAGACATTCACAGGAGATGAAATATTGGCCAAATTGACATTTTTCAAAGCAGGAGACATTTTATACATCCAAGAATATAAACATATGAAATAGCACTGCTTGTAAGTGGAGCTAAAGAACCACAGCAAAGCCTTATTTAAAAAGCACGATAAGCAGCTGCCGTGAGTTTTAATCAATAACCCAAAGCCTGAACAAAATCAATGAATAAGACATTCTCCATCTGCAATGAGTAAACATTTCCGACATCCATTTTTCAAAAGGAATGTCCCCTCCCCTGCCCTAAGAAGATGCTCAGATCTACGTATCCTGCTGGCCCCCCAGGCAGGGAGACCTCCAGACGGAACCAGAACCTCCAGAACCAGTCCAGAACGGTAGCCACCCACTAGTTGTGGTTGAGTTTAAATTAATTACACGTTCAGTTTTCCGATCACAATAGCTGAATTTCACGTGCTCAGTAGCTACACGGGGCCAGTGGCTATCACCTTGCCAAGTGCAGGATGATGGACCGTTTCCACCTGGGCAGGAAGTTCAAAAGGAATGCTCTGCTCTAGACGCCTTCCTCTTCTAAAATACCCAAAGGAGCAACGTTACAACAATACACCTATTCTGGAGACTTCTGTCTTCTAACATAAACTCGGTTTAGTGCCTATCTTTACTAGTATGGATGGAGAGACGCCCCCCACAGCTGTCTGCATGTGTTACTAAGGTAACAGGGGCTCCCCAGCCCCCTGCAAAGCACTTCCAGCACCCGCGTGTCACTGCACGACAAAGGGCTCCCATCCTACTGACCTCAGGCACTTTAGGCGGTCCAGGCTTCACCTTCTCTTCGGGAACTTTTTCTTTCAGAAATACAGTGTGCACATTCAGAGTCCCAACTAAAGTATTTGGCTTAAAACTCAAAGGCTGTTGGGTTTCCGAGGACCAGATCTCCAGGGCGTGGTGAGACGGATTCAGGTGGTTCTGAAGGCACAGTTCAACCAGGAGGTCCATCATGGCATGGCTGGAAAAGGGACACATCATGGTCATCGGGGGAACCTGCACCCTCCCTCCCACGAGCTGAGTGAGGACAGCGTAAATGAACCGTGGGTGACAGAGCAGAGCAGCTGTGCTCATGGAGAAAGATGGCGGGATATTATCTCCTTACGTGTGATTTTACAGTAATATCTTAACATTCTCAACAGCGATAAACAATACCGAAAGATCAGCCAGTACATCCAAGTCCTAATAGCTGGGCAGACGGTCACATTTCTAGGTAGGTCCACCGTGTGTGAATCCTGTAAGGTCAGTTAGCACAAATGGCATTGTAGGAAGTCCTCACTGAGTTTCATCGACAGGTTCTGTGACTTTTAGGTGAACCACCATATAACAAAACCAGTTTTTCTATAGGCTAATTGATACACACGAGAGTTAAGTTCCTACAGCACCTCATCACGGTTATAACAAAATGACGCTGGGTGTCACCGGAGGACCCGCTGCACTGATGGGCACAAGACATTACATTTTCATGAATATAATGCAGTATATTAAAACTGGAATAGCTTTCTTTATTTTGCTAAAGAAAGTACGCCTTCTTGAACACATAAAAACTAAAAACCTTACTTTTGAACATCAAACGTCTTCATAATGCTTCCATCACAGGCAACTATTTACTGAGGGAAGAGAGCAACACTTCGGATCACCCCAAAGAATGGGAATTGCAGCGTCATCTTGCAGCTTTGCGTGGTAGAGCGCTGTTACATTTAAAGCCGACCTCTCCTTTTCTAATTTCCCAAGAAGTGGCACCTACACCTCTCACGAAAGCATGGGTCCTTTCCTTTAATCTCTGTCTTAACCACTAAGTGGCACGGCTACGATTACAGGCCAGAATTATGCTCTCCGGGGGTCCGGGGACCAGGTGAGTGCAGGTGTGGGACCCGCACCAGGCCTGCAAACACACAGGCACTGGCCACCGCTGACTTGTCACTCACGCGAGGGCTGTGAGCTGCTGAGGGGCATGGACATGGGACAGGAAAACCACAGGTGGAGCCCCAGGTGCCCTATTTCTCATTCAATTGCTACAGATGAGGAATATCAGTAATGCTGATTGTTTCAAAACCATCTCCACAGCAGTGTTCACCCCCGCCTACTGTCTAGAAAGTGATTAAGTAAATCATGTGCCTTAACCAGGGGCACTCCCAGTGGACACTGGCACCACCTGTGACGTTCAGGAGACGGCCCTTCTCCCGGCTCTCTGGGGGCGGGTGATTCTAACCCTCACAAGTGCCCCCACGGCGGGCACACTTCTCGTGCTACGAAGTCTGATTCCTTCAATCCTGGATAACAATCTTCTCTATCTTAACAACAGCTTAAGGCAACAAAACGGGGAAGAGAAAACACCCAAGAGATGCGACACTCCACTGAAAAGCCTCAGCATGGAAAACGGACTTCTAACAAGGCTGAACATGACATGGTGTTATCACCTCTGACTGCGCCGCCCTGGTGGCAGGGAGCCTGCTGTGCACGTCACGCTATCCCGTCTCAGACCCCCAAGTCTGAGAGGCAGGGGCTGCTCTCCTGGGATCCTGGGAAGGGGTGGACCTGGGGTTGGGACCTGGCCCATCTGATGCTGACTCTTGTGTCCCGTCTCATCCCCACCCAGGGTCCCCTTCCAGCAAGTAAACAGATGCACACACACTGTCAAATATTTGAATTGATCTTAGAATGTAATCCCCAGAGATCGCAAAAGCTGCCAATGTCATCTTCCGTCTATCAAGCCAATCATCGGTAACATATGTGAAACACTGACTCAGAAGTTGTCACAGCCTAGCACGCACATAACCCCAAATCCCGGCCTGGTAAAGCAGATATCAGGGGCCCCACCTAGGGTTTCTGATTCACTCACAACTCTGGGCTGGGAATTTGCGTTTCTAACAAGTTCCCAGGGGATGCGGTCAGTGTTGGTCAGGGACCACACTGGAAACCAGTGCACCCCAAGTCCTCATGAAATTAGCACTTACGACATAGACCTTCATTGGAAAAACAGGTCCCTCGGTGCCAACGTTACACATGACATTGAGGCAGCTGATTCTGGATATGATGTTTCCCCACACACACAACTTGCCTGCACTGTCAAATCTTAAACTGGCTGAACGTGGCCTAGTTTCGTGTGTGGGACCAAGGCCAGCATCTGGCCCCAAGCCCTGGGTGAGGCAAACTCCAGTGTAACAGAGTCAGAGAAGACCAGGGAGGAAGTCCCGTCTGGTGGCATCATGTGGCACCAGAGAGACATGAGGTGGCCTAATGTGAGTGGGGCCCTCCCAGAGGTGGTCAGTCCCGAAAAGGTCCTGTACAAGGGAACACTCAGACAGAACACAAGACAGGACACCAAAGAGACAGATGCCTGAAGAAGCCCGGTGCCAGGGGCGTCTGTCGGCCAGCGGCACGGCTCCAGGCTCACATCTGGGTCCAGCTCTAACCTGCCTGCCTCTTGCACACACTGGTCACTTTGCAAATGCTATCATTTCCTTCTGCTTGCTGGGATGTCCTCTTCCCAGCGCCTCATAAAAGTTAGGTGTTCAGTGTGTATTTCGCTCAATGAATAAATCATTTTCTTTTTTCTTTAAGATCCCGCAAAATGAGACTCCCCCTCTGTCTGACTGGTAGGACATCAAGCCCAAAACAATAAGGGCACCAACAGCAGGCCTAGTAAAGAGCGTGCCCACCTGTGCCCAGGGTAGCAGTTAGAATCTACATAGTCCCTCACAGGAAGGAGTTTCATAATTGCAGGTGGATGATTCCAGTTTGCAATGCACAGTGATTTCCCCACCCCCCAACTTCTCTGGGGTTTAGCCCAAACACAAAGCCTTACTGAGGCAGAAACATTTTAGGGCGGTGGTCACGAGAAATGGTGCGTTAGGACCTGGATGATGAAAGCTATCGTGTGGGCTGATAAGAAAGGGTTCATCCAAAGCTGCTGTAACCACCGTGAACCACCGTGAGCTCCGTGTCCCAGGAATATTCTCTGAGGGGGTTTTTAGGGCAATGAAAATACGTGGCTTGATACTGTAACGGTGGACACACACCACTGTCCATTTGTCCAAACCCCCAGAAGGCACTGCACCGAGTGAACGCTAATGTAAGCTGGGGACTCTGGGGGACAGTGTTGTGTCACTGCAGGCCCATCGTCTGGAACAGGTCCTGCTCGGTGGGGACGCTGGTAGTGGGGGAGGCTGTGTGAGTGTGTGTGGGGGGGCAGGTACGTAGCAACTCACTGTACCTTCCTCTCAATTTTGCTATGAACCTAAAACTGCTCTAAAATAAAAAGAAAGTCTATAAAAACGGTATCGGTCAAGTGAAACTGTAAGACAAACTGAACCCAACCAAACGTGACTGTTAGCCTGCTATTTAGGGAACAGCCTACCTCTCCGGTGGACTCCCCAGCATCAAAACTGCACCTTCTTAACTCACCGGCTGCTGGAGAAGAGTGCGCTTCCTTCGGGCCCTGCAGCCCTGTGCCCGTTCACCTGGGAGCAAGGCCCAGGCCACAGGCCCATCAGAGAAGCAGGCCGACCGCACAGCTATTTCCCTAACCAGAGGCAGCTCCGACACCCCGGGGCTGCAGGGGGCTGGCAGATGGAGGACAGCCGGGCAGGCGGAGGGTCCCCACAGCCTCCCTTGCCGTCACCTGAAACATGCGGGCTGTGTCCAGAGGGGACGTGGAGGCCCAGTGCCTGCACTGCTTTACAAGGGTCGGGACCTAAAAGTCCCTCATGGTCGCAAACGTGTCCTGTAAAGGGGTCTGACGGTCAGAATCACAGGACTGAATCTCGAGGGAGATTCCCTCTATTCTGCAAAGGGCACACCTGCCATTTCGTGCCCGGGTCCCTTGGGGACGTGTGCCAACTTGGAGAGGACTAATTGCCACCTCAACATGACACAGCCCCGACCTTCTAATGCTTGACACAGTTTACGAAGCTCTCTTTCGGTTAAGGGCGTTGTCTCTTCAAAGATCTTCGCTCTACTTGTGCCCCAATTAAAGTGATGGACTCCAGGGCCTCCTTCCAGAGGCCCTGGGCAGTGAAGTGCTGGTGGCACCCTTCCTCCACGGAGGCCACAGCACATTCCCTACGATCAGCCTGAAATACCAGCTCTCAATCTTTGTAAGGACAACCTGGGACGTACACTGGCATTGCTAACGCCCAAGGAAGCTTGGGGAAAAAAATCTCTGGGATATGCAGAAGGGAACCAGCAGACTCCAATTAGTATCATGTTTTCTTTACGAGACGCTTTCATGTCAGGAAATAACACGGTTAGGGGCTCACCACAGATTACAAACCACTTGCTTATCCTATGAGATGGTGGTTATGTCCTCTAATAAAACAGGGCAGAGAACCCATGTTGATAAACACACTAGATCTATTTTAAGCAAGGGTCAGGAACTGGATTTTAGCCCACACTTGTAATATTAAAGAGTATGACAGATAAAACCAATCCCAAAACATGAAGCTGCTGAAAGAGCAATAGTTACTACACGGGCGGCCCAGTCAAGGAAGCCTGCAGGCTGCTGCTCTGACACACTCAGTCCCCAGGAAACCTTGGAGAAGGGATTATAATGGGCTCCTTAGAAAAGAAAATTACTTAATCCTCAATCGCTATGGTTGTCCCTATTCTCATGCGTAGCTACACTGCAAAACAACACGGCAGTGGCTTCCACTGTAAGGGGGAAAATAAAGTCACAATTAGAAGCATGTGTTCAGTCTGAAAATGTTTTCCAACACCTTATTTTTACTTTTCAGGCAGGCATGCCACCGCTCCTTGTGCATTTATGAACTGGACCCCATGGCCATTTTCTTTAGGAACAAAGGTAACTAGACTAACAGGTGAGGGGCTCGCGCATGTGTACTTACCTACACCTCACCAAATTGTAAAATGAAACAGGTAGTGTTTCGTGTGTTAATCATACCTCACTGAAGTGGTTTTGTTCAATGTAACTAGAAATTGGCCCCAAAATATAAGAATGGTGGGGGAACCATAACACGTTCACTACTAAAATGCCACACATCTATTAAAGCAGTTTAAACCTGTCACATTACTGCACGCTCCTCAAGTGACAGTGAAGTGGGAAAGTGGACTCAGAACGAGGGACACTTGGAAAATAAAGAAACAGAAACTCTCGGAACCTGACTCTCGCTTACAGAGCATCTGCCACCTCCCACAGCTCATTCCCGCCCCCAGCCCTTCCTCTGGGACCACAGCTCCGGGAGGGTTCCCGGTGTGCAGACCCCAGCACTCCCCTGGACAGCCCCTGGAGAGCATTTTGGCGTCACCTAAGTTGAAGATGCTGTACCCCAAACTCAACAGCTCTAGGCAGCCACCAAGGCTGGGGCGGTGTTCCCAACGTGTGTGTTCAAACAGCCTATAAAATCATTTTCCGGTTGTCACGTAGGCCCAGATGCCCAGATTGACGCCCCGGGCCCGACCTGACACTGGGGAAGTACAGCACAGTGGGACCACTGTTGGCTGCCCTCGGACGTGCACGCTGAGGGCAGGGCCTGCCCTACCTGCCATTCACCACGGTCCTCCTCTCCATCCCACTGGGCAGAACCACGGTGACGTCCATTGCGCTGTCCCGCGGGGCGTCCTGCATGTGGGGCGGGTTCTGCTGACAGACGGGGGACACGCCACGGGGAGGGTTCTGTCCGCTGGACACATTCGGAGTGGCAGCCTTCCCAGGAGGAGGGGGAGCGCGAGCCTTCATCTTCCTCCTTAAATGACGAGAGAGAGGGTTGAATGAAGGTGCTGCTTCCAACTCAGGAAGTAATAACACAACCGCCTGGAAATAAATACCCAGCAGCTTTGAAGTGCTTCCCTCATCGTCAATTCTTACAAGCATTTGTCGCTCCTCAGAAATCCCTTCTGAGTCGCACTTCCTTTTTAAAATCAGTATGTTGGCACATTTCAGTGCTAACAGAAAACAAACAATTAAGGAAAACAGAGGAAGTGTTTTTGAAAAGCAGTGTCCCTAGAAAGAACACGTCTGCACCGTGTTCACCCCACTGGGGCTATTTTCACGGCTCAAGGTGTGGGTGGGGGTGGGAGCCTGCATGGGCCATCCCTCTCGGGGTCACGGGTGGTTATGTCACCCTGTCAGCTCAGGGCCTGCACTGAGCTGTACCCCAGCTCTGCCTCCTTGACCAGCTGAGCGTCTGGAATCCAGGGTGCCATGACACTGAGCATGACGACATCAAGACACTAAATTAGGCAGAAAGTCCGTCAGACCAACACCGATTGACACCAGCCACTGTGGATGCAGGAGGCTGTTTGGTGGCGAGATGAGTGACTCCAACCCCTTTCCTCTCCTTTCGCCTTCTTTCTGGCAATGCTTTGAATTCGCAGTTCACCTTGCAGGAGCTCTCTAAACACCTGGCAATGAGTCACCCTCTCTGATGAACATTTTTAGAAATTCTTGTCTCCTCCGGACAATCAGGGAAGGCACTGAGCTGATGACTTTATGCAGGTGTGTGTGTGTGTGTGTGTGTGTGTGTGTGTGTGTGTGTGTGTGATATTACATGTGTATTCACTTATTTTACATAAGAACCCATTTTCTATAGGCCCTGGGTATTTGATAATGGCTCCCACTGACTTGACACCAGAACACATGCCAATAATCTCAGCAACTTCACTTCACTGAGCCCCAAATATTTTGCAGCTGAAAAAACTGAGGGTCAGAGAGATGGATAGCCCTGGCAAAGGCACACGGTGACCGGGGCTGACTGGTGTCGAGCAGGGCTGGAAAGCAGGCCTGCCGGCCTCATGCCTCCTCCTGTCCCATGTCCTGCCCATCTGAGGACCTACAAAGGGGTGACAGCTCTCAAGGCCTTCAATCCTCCTATACACCAATCGTTGCCTTGGGGGCAGCCTGGCCTGAGGTCTCACACACAGGAATTCCGTTTCTGAAATTCATCCTAAAGAAATAACCCCATGGAGTGCATTGTGGGAGGTTCACAGCTGCCCAGCACGTCATTTACAATAGCAAACAACATACAATAATGTAACCACAGGTCAATGAGACTGTGGATAAATTATGGTGTTTGAAAACAATGTGACTGAAACAAATTTTTAAAAAACAATGTTATGCCAGTCCTGGTTAAATATTCTTTAAAAGCGTATAATTTGATGTGCCAAAATGCTCAATCCAGATTTGTTAGAAAACAAGCTTCAACATATCATTTATTTAGGAAAAGTCTGTCTTTAAGAGACGTATACATTATAGCAAGAGACCACAAAACAGCCTAGGAAAATAAGGACGGGGTCACGGGGCGGGGTGTTGAATGGGTTTAACGTTGTGTTTAACTGAGATGTTTTGTTTAACTGAGTCCAGTACGCAGGATGAAGAGTTCTGGAGTTTGGCTGCACAGCAAGGTGAATGTGCGTAAGTAACACTACAGAACCGAATATTTTCAAGCGGTTGGCATGGTAAATTTTATATGCATTTTTTCCACAATTTAATCATAATTTCATCCTAATAAAATCAAATTTTCATCCCGATAACGTAAATTCGCATCCCAGTAACTTAAGGAGTTCGTACTTCTAATTCAGTCCTTTTGTCAGAGCGACCTCCTCCATCCCTCAATGGACCCACCACGGAGACAGAGCCACCGGTTTCCTGTAATTACCACGGACCCGTAATTTTCATTAGGTCCCGACAGGCACTGCACTGCCAGGCAGGTGACTGCTTTCTGTGCAGGTGCTGTGCCCTTGAGTCCACCTGAGACCAAGGAGTGTGAGGGCAGGTAAAAAGGATAGGGCTTCTGCAGGAATCTGAGCCCCGGGGCAAGTGCCCCAGGGTCCCTCCGGCACAGGCCAGCAGGAAGCTGGGCTCCAAGGGCCATGAGTCACTGAGCAAGCAGCTCTCCCTCCCTCTGCCCCTCCCAGTCAAAACGCTGGGTGTGCCCTGCAGAAACGACTTATAAAATGGAAAAAAAAAAAAGATGTGTAAAACCATTTCATGCATTTCAAAGGTCACCAGTTAGCACTCCAAGTGGTTTTAGCTTAAAACCATCACATTTACTGCCTAAATTTCAGGGCAATGTTTGCTGGTTCCCATGTGAGCCGGCACGCTCTGTGCCACCTGAGTTTTATATCTGAGCTCTTCTAGGCACAGCAGCAGGAAAGAATGCTCCAGACCTGCTCCCTGAGCCTCAGGGACTGTGTAACAGGGGGACTGCATGGCTGACACCACCTGGGCCCAGAGGCTGCAAAGCCCAGGGCCAGAGCCAGGCAGCTGGATTAGAACCAAACTCTACAAGGACAGCAGCCGCCGCCCGGCTGGAGGAGCCCTGGGGCCTACAGACTGAGGAGAAAACCACCCATCTCCCCACTTCCCCAGAGCAGAATCCAAAGGGCACTCCCCTCCATGTTTCTTCCCTCAAACGTTTTCTTACTGACCAACACTGGTAGACACTGAAGTCCATGGCTATGCTGATGCCAGCTCGCCCAGTGACATGCTACGTGATTCATGCCCATTTACATGCTGGCTACCCTGGCAGGCAGTGGAGTAAACAGCATGTGCTTAAAGGGCATTTCAGAGAAACCAGGCACACCCGCTCCTCCTGGCTACTGACCCACCCGTGAAGCCAGCTCTGGCTAAACGGGTCCGTTTATGTGGCAGGCAGGAGGGAGGTGCCATTCTCAACCCAGATGCTTCTGCAGCTGGAACTGCTTCCTCCAGGAAGGCGGTCTGGCAGTTGTAAGCCAGCTGTATGGTCCTCAGGGGCGTCCTGCTGCCAACAGCTGCACGAGGCACCCGCCTCTCCCCTCGGAGGGAGCAGCTGGGGTCTGTGAGGCATTCCCTGTGCCCTCCTGCAGGACTGTCCCCACACTGCCCGGCAAACGTGTGGCTCTGGGCCTCGCCCAGACTCCCGAGTCTGCCGCCCTCTCAAATGCTCCTGGCTGATTGCATGGCACAGTAATAGCTGAGAGTCAGTGGTTTGGAGAAAGCATGCAATGGGACATAAGTCCAGCATGTTAATAATGCCACCACGGCACATTATTTTGCATACTTATTTAACTTCCACAAGCAACGGCCATGTGTGTCTAAAAAGACAGTCTCCTGCTTAACAAACACGTGGATCACAGAAAAGCAACGGTGAGGATGGCACTGACATCAGCAATATTCGTCACCTTCGAGTTGAACGATTTTCATGTTGAATGATTCACATACACAGGGAATAACTGAAACCAAACACGGAACTTCATGCACTTTTGCCAGGATGTTGGCGATTCCAGCCCAGGGCCATCGGGACAGACAGGGAGTGAGCCTGGTCCAGAGCCTGGCTCTCTGTGTGACTTCAGCAACATACAGAGGCAGCCCTCTGTGCCTCAGTTTCCTTGTCTGGAAAACAGGAATGATCTCGTAGGCTCGCCAAGCGGAGTCAATGAGAAAATGCTTAGCTCAGGGCTGGGCTGGAACTCCCCCTCCTAAGAAGTGGTGGCTATTACATAACCTGCTACAACTATTCCCTTTGTGAATGGGACTTCTTCTGTGCTGTATTTTGTTTCAGTTAATTTGTAAAATCTGCTTTAGCTTTACAGTGATAAAAGGAGCGTAGCTTCATGTTTGTAGCTATTTCAGAACATTGTAAGACCTTTAATTTAATCAAAGGGCTCACAACCATTCTTTTCTCTCTCTTTTAACATGGGTCCATACGCTGCTCAGTGTTGCCCACGACTTGTCAGGTGTTTTCTGCTGCCCGTGTGAGCTATTTGGGGTCTATCACTGTACGGTCTGTCCGGGATGGGCCAGGCAGGCCAGCAGGACGCTGAGGACGACCAGGCGTGACCTGCTGTGCCAGCTCCCTGACGACTGTGAGTGTGAAGAGAAGGCCTCTGCACCCCAGCACCTTCGGAGGACGGGGTGTGCAGAGCCCGCACCCCAGGGCCTCCTCTCCACCCCGGGATAGCCGATCCCACCTGGCCGCCCATCTGACCTCAGCCTGGGCAGGCCACGTCTACATTTGAGGAGAGAGATACGTGGGTCACTGTCACAGAGGCAGTCATGATTCCAAGAACACTCTAGAGCCTTTTGGAACCTGCCCACATGAGCAGAGCACACTCAGCTCTGACCGGACCTCGGCCATCACGAGCCCGACCTCCTCTCAGAACTCACCTCAAAATGCCCTTGTGGAGAGAAACAGCATCTCATCCATCCCTGCCTGGCCTGCCCGGGGGCCACCAGCATCGCCTGCCAGGCCAGGTGCTGGGTGTCAGCCTTGCCCACTTGGAAACCATTCCTTGAGATCCAGACCTCAGGAGGCCTGCGGGTCCCTCTACTTCAGGGCCATGCCCAGAAAAGAGCCAGGGGCAGGGGGAGGAACTGGCACAGCTGGAGGAAGTAACCAGCTTTCTTTTGTAAACGTATTTTATCTGCTGGGTGGCTTTCCCTTTGGCAAGATACAGCCACACTTTTCTAAGGGAATTCAATGAGAGTTTAAACCTACTAAGTGCTCGGGGCGTGGAGTCCAGAAGAACGCTGCCATCAGAGAGAATCTGGGACTTCTATTGCCACCAACCATGACCTTGTTTATCCCTCAGGGGCAACAAAATTCCAGCAGAACATGGAACAGACTCACCAGACCCCAAAAGGCGGAACTAGGAATAGACTGACTTGGTTGGTAGAGCTGGGGGAGAAAAATACGATGGAGACAGCAGGTGGTAGGGTGGCCTTGACAACACTCTCAGTACATGAAGAACAACGTGCAGTGGGGTCCTTCCTCTCCACCCAGGCCAGGAGCCAGGGACGGGGAGGGACACTGCTGCAAAAGGGACACAGAAAGAGAGAGTCCAGAAAGTTCTGCAGTACTTTAGACGGAGTCCTGATTGGAAGCAAGATGAAGAAGTGACTCTCATCAGAGAAGAACCCCCCCCCCCCATGATTTCCTAGGCTCCTTCCCACCTCTCACCCCTTGCTTCCTTCTGACAGGGGGACACACGACAGGGGACACGTGACCAGGGACACACGACCGGGGGACACATGACCAGGGACACACGACCGGGGGACACACAACTGGGAACACACGACCGGGGGACACACACACGACTGGGGGACACACGACCAAGGGGCACATGACTGGGGAACACGTGACCAGGGACACACAACCGGGGGACACACGACCGGGGGACACATGACTGAGGGACACATGACCAGGGGACACATGACCAAGGGGCACACGACCAGCTGCCAGAGGCTCACAAGCCCCACCCACCATCCAGCAACGGGCGCCCGTCTCCAAGTCCAACACTAAACGGGCTTTTAGCTCTCAGTGTCTGAACACTCCTGAGCCAGCGTGCCGAGCACTTCGTGTATGTTAGGTCCTCACGTCACCGGGCAGGTTTACCTCCCGTGTTACAGGCGGGATGACTGATGGTCACTCAGCTGCAGAGGCTGGAGAGCCAGCCGGGCGTCTCCATGGGCTACCCAGGCCGTGAGGCATCACTGCCCCTCCTTAATTACTTCCGGAAAACAAGGACTCCGGGGTACCTGGGAGGCTGATGGTGACACGCCCCGGCTCTGTGCTCTGTCCTAGGTCGTTGGCGCCCTGCGGTGGCGGCTGAGAAGAGATGGCGTAGGTCAGGCAGCAGCCCGGGGAAAGTGGCTCGCACATGGTCACAGAGATAAGCCGTCTGCCATGACATGGGTCTGAACAAGCCCTGTTTCTAAGTAGAACTTCCACCAGAGCTCACACAAGTCCCAGCACAGAGAACAGGCAGAGTCAGGGGGGCATGAGGGAGGTGGTGAGCGGGACAGGCCCCCGGCCAGACTCCAGGGCCCTCAGTGCCATCAGGGTCAGAGGCTCCTGTGAGTGTCTGCTGCACCCACGACCTCACCCACACACAGTTCCTGCAAACCACCGTTTGAGTGGGCACCCTGGTGAGAAGCCTGTCACCCCTTCACTCAGAGGCCAGCGCCTCCCAGCATCAGGGCAATGTTCCTTCTAGCACAAGAATTCCTTCTAATAAATGAGAAACGAGGAAAGCTGCCCGGTTGCTTTCCCTACCACCTCTGCCTTTAAACACAAAACTTAAAACAAGAGGAACAGGCAACCCCAGAGCCAGATAAGCTGAGGCTGATAAAATGTATCCACGAAGCTGTCAGATGAAGAGGCCATACTCAGCCTGCAGCACGAAGAACATCCTGGCACACAGACGACCCCACCAGACCGTTCGCACAGGCAGGGGAAAGGGCTTCCCCATAAAAACACCACATGTGGGGCAACAAAGAGACACCGCTACAGGGAGCCTGCCCCAGAGCCCAGTGTTACAGCTGCAGTGCCCACCGTCCGGTTCCACGCTGCGGATCAGACAGCTGTGAGTTCAGATCCAGCGACAACACTGCCAGGCTGTGCACCCTCCATCAGACGACTCTATCTGGGCAGATCCTGTAACTCGTAAGCCTTAGTTTCCCAAGAGCTGAACAGAGACAGATGTCAGCGTGCATCTGATGGGTTTAACGTGAGGATTAAATGAGATGACGTGTGAAAAGTTCTGTGAACGGCACTGGAATGTAAGCAGCACCGCATGACTGATAGCTGCTATGATTATTTTTGTTAGTGTGTAGTTAGTAGGTCACACACACACACACACACACACCCCGTCTCCATGAGGGCAGACAGAAGCTAGCTCCTCAAGACGCCCAGGAAAAGCTCATGGATACAGCAGATGCTTTCAAAACCAACCGAGACATCATACTCACAATAGAATTTTCGTTTTGACCCGGGGTTGGGGAAGCTTTGAGTAACTGAACATGAAAAGATTAGCTTTCCCGATAGGATTCGCAAAGACACAATCACAAAAGATATCCGTAGCACTCACCCAACTCCAGACTGGGGCCGTGTCTATGGGAACACCCTATCTCAGCACACATCAGCCAAACACTCAGCAGGGAACATTTGAGAGCTGGATCCCACAGCTATTACGCAGCCTCAGCAAGATGGACAGGTATGGATCGTTTCCCAGCCGGCAAACCCTCCAGGTGCCGCTGAGGGATGAGTGCGTGGGGGCAGGCAGAGCAGAGGCTGCCACACTGCGGGTGCAGCAGTGCAAAGGCCCCCTCCTGCCCCCAACACAGGCAGCACTGGTTCCCTGGGCTTCACACATTCTTATCACATGAAACGAAACAGATCGGAGGAGACAACTTACTCATGCTCACACCGCCTGAGTGTTTGCACACATCCTGAGCGGTGCCCAGCCTCGCACCGCGGCTCCCTCAGCCCCCTCCAAGGACGGCGGGGCTCTCTGGGCTGGGCCAGTGCAGTGCCCGGGGGAAGGAAAGACACCTTCCAGGTTCCCTGGCCTGGGAGCACGGAGGTGAAGCCACGCCCTGAGACCATGCACGGCGTGGCCTCGGATCCCAGCAGCCTAGTGACTTATTAATAAAGGTGCCACCTGATGCAGGGCTGAGCTCGCAGAGGCGTCCCCCACGGCCGGCGCATCCAGCGAACGAAATCACAAGTCGCCTCGGTTCCTTGTTCAAAGTCACAAACCTTCTGAACCTTGGAAGTGAAAACTTAAAAGGAGGGGTGACCAGGGAGGAGGGGCAGAGCGGGTCTTTAATGAGGATGCCACTTCTTACACAGCGCGTCGCCCCGCTTCTTGGAGTGGGCCAGTGTGGACACTGCAGCTGCTCCCTCGGGGAGAAAGTCTAATTATTCCCTGAGAGATGGGTCAGACCTTTAACACGGCTAAAGCAACCCTGTGCGACCAACAATTTGTTGAATTTGTATGTAAAGCAATTCTTGCCATCTCCCAGGCAGGATGCTGTACCTTCTTTTCCTGAAGAGACTTGATTTTTCTTTTTTTCTCCCCTGAAAAGACTATGCAAGCTGCTCATTGTTTCCCTGCAGCCAGTCTCTGTGCGGCAGTGTGGTTTTTCAGGCTTGAAGGCTGTATTCAGTTTCTACCAAATACCACTGTCCCAGGATTACAGGAGACGCTGCCAAACAGATAAGGCAGCAGGCAGACACGCCTAGGAGCCTGACGCTCTCAGCTCCCGTCCCTGCCAAGGGCCCGAGGGTCCCAGGGAGGGCATGGCAGGCTTGGGGGTGAAGGGATCTGGCGGCCAGGCCCCTGCAGTTTGCTGTGTGTGACCTGCAGTGTCACCTGAGTTAGCCCCCAACGTTCTGGTCGACCTCCTCCCACTATGGAGGTCTGACAGGCCAGCACAGTCCCGAGGAGGCAAGCTGCTCCCTGGCTGGCCCCCCAGTGAAACACCAGCCTCGTCTGACAGGCCACCACGAGCCCGAGGACGGCTCTTCAAGCCCACAGGCCTCTGCTTCCTCTCCGCTGCGGTCAGTGCCAAGGCCGCTACCTCACGTCCTCTCACCGTCCTCCTCCTCCTGACAGAGGACAAAGCAGCACCTCCCAGCAGGTGCCCGGGTCCCACCGACAGGGGCAGCTCCAGCTGGATACGCACTTGAACTTAGCATTTGAGAAATGCGACCGTGTGGTGACAACAGAACTACGGCTGTGGGGCCGGCCCGGGGCTCGCTCCATGAGGGAGAACTGGCAGAGACGGGCTCGTCCTCGCAGAGCCCAGCCCCCTCCATAAACGGCCACGTCTTCATCCTCCTCATCTTCTTGGTCAAAAAATGGAGTTCCCTCTTCCTCCCCCTCCCCCCAAAACAGAAAGAAGAGCACAGTGGAGAACGGAAAGCACACAAGCGCCGCATGGGATGTGGGGTCTCCTTTCCCCTTTCTGGACGACCCTGAGGGCAGGCAGTTCAGAATCCCCAGGACCCACGTGGCTGTGGTTGTGGCAAGTCTGGGGAAGGACCTGACGCCCAGTGAACAGGACCTGGCACCTCCCAGCAGGGCCCTTAGCTGAGATTCGGTAGCAAGGACTGTTCTCATTTCCCAAAGAAAATAACAACCAGAGTTTTTATGACTTTCTCCTAAATGTTTGTTCAAATTGTTCCTGAGCTGTTTGGCCATTAGTAGCCACAGTCCACGAAACCACCAGGGAATTTCACTGATTAAGGCGTTAAATATTATAATAGTTATGGAAATGGCCAGGGGTAAGTCACACATCAGCATGGAAACAGCAGTCACCTATCACACAGGAGGTATAAGACACACTAAATACAAACATCAATTAGGTCTTAACTACTCCAGAATGAAAGTTTACAAACATTAATTAAAATGAAATTCTTTACGGTTTAGTTACATTTTCGGGGAATGACAGATATCTATTTGTCCTGACAGAAATCCTTTGGGTTTCACAACAGCATCCAAAAAGACATGCCGGCCAATGAGCATTGATTTTAGCTCAAAAGACCCACGGGAAAACCTCTAGTTTTCCTCCTGTTTCACTGGTGGGACTGGCAAGGGACAAGCAATACCAACAAACTGCCCGTCTCAGGCAGACGGGATTCCAGACGCGGGAAGACAAGGCCACCTCGGGGGTAGTGCTTTGCTTTCAACAAGCCGCACACTGTTTTTCTCCTTCAGTGGGAAAAAAAGGAGCAGGGTTGTATTAAGTTCCTTCTAGCAGAGTGTGAAGGAAAAAAAAGAATGAAACTGAGTGGGAACCCTAAGATAAAAATTGCAGAGCAAGAAGTTAGATAGGCTGCCACACACTCTGAAATGCATCCAGCTGCTTGCTGATAAGCCCGTTCTATTTCTATTTACTTTTGTAAATAACTGAAAAGCAGTGAAATCTGACGAGCCAGCTTTCAACACAGCCAGTAACCGATCGGAACAAAACAGAGCTGTGAGAATTTCTCAGGAAAACAAACCCAAGTCCTTTCACTCAAGGCCACAGCCAGAATCATGGTTCAGAGAAAGGACCCTCCGTGGAACACCCCCCCCCACCCCCCCGGTGTCTCCTAGAGAAAGTCTGATTTCTGAGCCTACGTTTTCATGACTTCATCATAACCGGAAAGTTCCTGAGAAGAAACTCGTACATATTTGCTGTAAAAACAGCAAAAGCATGTATCTACTGCCCCTGGTAAATACACAGGACTTTCACTGACTAAAATACATGGAAATGGCACTTTATGTAGGTTGACATTATTCTACAATCAACTACACCTTCAGCAAAAACAGCAGCGAGACATGAAGACACAGGCAGAAATAGAGGCCCAGGGTGAGTCGGGCTCGATGTGGACATTTTCTGTGCTGAGAGCTGAGAGCCGGGTGCTTCTAATTCTCCTCTGAAAATATGACACCTGATAACCTCCTCGGGAACTGTTTCTCAAATTCTCAAAATAGGGCCTGGGCCTGCAGAAACCCGAGCCGGGCGGCTCCCCGCCGACCTCTCCTGGGTCCTCCAGACCTGCCACCATCACCCGAGCGCACAGAGCTGTCCAGCAAAGCCGGGCCTGTTTCCCAAACACCTCCAACATCGAGAGTTCAAGACAAGAACCCCGAGAGAAGAACATGGGGACACACCCTTCTGGTTAAGCCACGGGCACGCTGGTCTCACATCATCTGACACACTGTCAATCCACCACGCTGGGCAAGGCCTCCGCGGTTGGGTCCCCCTGTCATGTGGAGAGGGAGGGTGGGAGGGAGGCGGTGTCCTTCCTGTCACTGAACAAGCCCAGAGCCCTCCATGCTCTGCCTGCCTCCCAGGCCCTGTCTTAAGCCCCACCCACCTCAAAGAACCCAGTGAAAGGGCTGTGGAAGGTGCCAGAACTGGGTGCAAGGCTGTGATATCCAGGACCAACCCAAAGCCAAACACTTGGAAGGGAGTCTGCTATGCTGCCCCCCGAAGCCCCCAGGCCCACTCCCCAGATTTCTCCCAGGCTGGGCCAGATCACCGGCCTCAGGGAGGGGAGGGGCCCAAGGCGGACAACACGGTCTTAAAGAGAAAGAACACAAGAGCAGAAGAGGAAGGAAGAGGGGGGCATGGACAGTGGATATGTCCAAACCTGGTGGCCACGACGGCCCAGCTGCAGTGGCCCGGAAGGGTGAGGGGCAGGCCACCTTCCCAGCCCAAGTACCCCCCACCCCGCCTTGCTCTGAGCTCTTTCTGGCTGCCACTGCCCCCACCCAGCCCGTCCAGCCTCATTTCCACCTTCTACTCACCCCAAAGCCATTTACTGCCTAAGCAACTCGGGAAAATCTCAGCAGAGACTCGGTTCCATGTTCCTCAGAAGGACCCATGGTTCCCATCAGGCGATATGTTTTCAAATACGTCCCGCATCTCATGGAAGCAGGGCCTAGCCTTGCTCAGCTTGTCTTCCAAGAGAAGAACACGCCGCTTCCTGAGGTTCAGACAGACCCACGTCACAAACCTGTCACAGCTGCAGTCCAGGGGCCGCAGCCACCCTGTGCGGATGGGGAAAGCGGGACTCAGCCTCGCAGTGGGTGGTGGGAAGCTCTAAAAGGAAGAAACCCGGTTCCCGCTTGCAGTTACTTTAAAACATAATGGGAGAGTCAGACGAGAAATTATGATACCACAGATGCTAGGCGGGGAAAGGAGAAATCTCAGGAGACGTGCAGAGGAGAGAAAATTAATTCTTGCAGTGGAGAGACCGTCCAGGGGTGGCTGGGTGCACAGGCTGGCTGCAAAGGGCGGCCTCCAAGGAGGGCAGGTGTCTGGAGTGAGGGGGGGCAGCCAGGGGGCTCAGCACGGGGCCGCCCACTTACTTCCCTTCTGGTGAACAAGGGTTTTTTCAGGGATTCGACCCCTTCTGAATAAAACGGCTCATGGCTGGCAACTTAGACTCCTTGGTGTGGATACAGTGAAAGTTCAGGGCACAGGCCTCAGCAAGAGGCTGGGCACTCAGGTGGGAGCTGCATGGGTCCAGGAGCCACATGGGCCCTTGCCAGCTGTCTATCAGAGATCAGGTCCCACCTGTAACAGGAACAGGAACTCCCAGGTGAGGGCAGAGTGTACAAAATAAGGGGATCCAGGTGAGGGCCTCTGGCGCTTGGATCACTCAGGAAACAAGACGTGTGCAGGGAAAACGACAGCAGTTTCTCTGCCCACCTCCACCTGTCTTTGTCTGTCCCCAGGCCCCGCAGCAGCTGAGCCCCACTGCATGCCCTCCCAGCCCACAACCACTTCAGGGCTCAGGGTGGCCATGTCTCCCTCTTCAAGTCTGCGCTTGCCAGGGCCCTGCTGGGCTGGGAGCACCTCCGTCTGTCCTGCACGCCCAGGGGCAAGTCTGCACCAACTCTTTAGCTAACACCTTACCTGCCTACAGGGCCCAGGGGCACCCCTTTCCTTGCAGGCTCTCTCTACAGCCTGTTCCATTCCATTGGCTTCTTTCAAATTGAAATCGAAATGATGAGGTGAAATGCTCAGCAGAGTGCCTGGCACCTGGGACCTGGGAGTCCTTTAATACATGGAGCCGAGAGGCGCCTCCTGCCCGGACGCCAGGACCTGCCCTCCAGTCCCGCAGCCTAGCCTGCTTCTACTTCCCCTCAGCAAGGTGACTTGGAGCTCATGAATGACTCTTACACGCTAAATTTAACGTATCTTTCAGCTTAATTCTAATGTGTTACTAAACAAGCAAAGATTTGAAACAAAGCAGTATACTTCTCTACATCCTCACAATGATTTGTCTACAGTGTTTTTCCCCTACGTGCAACAGAAAGGTACACTGAAACTTTACAAAAGCCATTTAAAAACGCAAATAGCAACAATGTGGAAAATAAAGTCAGCTAAGATGTATCAGCTGAATTTACTTTTAGGCTTTGCTGATCTCAGTACACAAACCCTACTGACATTACATCCCTTTATCAATTATTTTTTAACTTATAAAACAGAAGAGCCTATAGTAAATTATGTCACGTCTGCGTGGTTTTGTCACTAGCTTTTGAAATCTTAATGTGACATTACTAAAAAATACAGAATTATTGTCATGTTTTCTCCATTCTAGGATACCGTGAATAGCGTCTTTGAAAACATCAACAGAAGTATTTTAAGATCCACTCTATTTCAGAAACATGAACGTATTAGTAATGAAAACAAAGGATGTATTAGAGTGAAATTACCGAGTATTACTCAGACTATTACAAGCATTATGCGGCTAGGACAATCTAACAGCACGATATTTACATGGTGTTTTGGATAGCGACCAGATCCCCCAGAAGGATTTAAGTCCCTGAAGCTTTGAGGTTCATCTTCTGTTGGAAAGCTGTGGGTGGTCAGCGGGCACACGGAGCCCAGGGAGTGATGGCTTATGTCACAGTGGCTTTGTTGACATCTCAGTCCTGACACGGCTATTGGCTCTCCCACCACCACCACCACGGCAGTGCCCTTAGGTACCACAAGGGAAGAGAAAGAAAAGGAAATTCCACCCAAAACTGGATCCCACCAAGGTGGCGGGGGCCGGCCATCAGGCTGAGAGCTGACAGTGGCCCAGGGAGGACTCCGGGCCCTTTTACAGGCCTTTTCCTGCCCAGACTCCCTCAGAGGGCAGCGTGCCCCCGAGCCACATCCAGGACCTCACAGCACTGGTTTGGTTTGACTACAGTAGGTTCATTACACTGCCCCTAGCATTAAAAAATCAAGGGAACAGTCGGGCGGCGTTCAGTGACTCTGTCCAGTTCTGCAAACAAGTCTGGCGTCATGGAGGAAAGTGTGCTGTCCCCGCATTCACTGTCTCACTTAGGTCTTCTGTGTGCTGAATGAAAACGCCTGGCACTCATTCCAAACTGCGGTGTCCGTCATGAAGCACCGTGTGCCGATGGACCAGAGGTTCCACACAAATGAGCAAACGCGGCTGTGATCAATGGGCTTTATGCAATGTCCACTGAAAGGTAGTCTATATTTTATTAGTATTTTGAATTATGCTCTACACATGCTTCACGGCAGTAACATTTACAATAAAACTACAATTTCTCCAGAGAGCTGGTCCCAGAGGACTGTGAGCTTGGCTCCTGAGAAGAGGCCCTGCTGCTCACCCACTTCCAGGCAGGACACTCTGGACAGACAGAGCGGCGTCTGATCTAGCCTCCGCTCCCCAGAAAAGCACCTGGTACACATCTGACTGGTATCCAAGTTGAACAAATGAGTGAACAAATGAGTGAACAAATGAATGAGCGAATGAATGAGCAAATGAATGAGCGAATGAATGAGCAAATGAATGAGCGAATGAAGGCCCTGCCCTCCCTGGCACATCTAGCCTTTCACCATCTCTCGTCTTTTAGGGAGAATCATGGGTTGCTAAACCCAGACTTGAATGTGGTGCGACTTCTCAGTAACCTAGTCAATAGCAAAAACAAGCTGACCACATGCAAACTTTTCACAATTATCCCACGAACTGGTATGTACTATGCTGTCATTTGCAGCCCAACAATATTTTGTACACATTGTTCAGGACAATTTCACATCTCAGCTCATCCGAACATAAATGAACCCAGGGCTGGTGAGAATGGCAGGTACACACAGGATCCTTCTAGAACGTTCGCTGGACAGTTACGTGCTGTCAGAGCTGACAGTACAGTCTACTAAGAAACGTGCCACTTCTCAGTATTTCCATAACTTCTGATTTGCATTTTAAGTAATGGGCTTCAGCTCAAGGAGACAGAAATAAGCTATTCTCCTGTTTAAAAAATAATAATGTTGCATAAAAATAACTTCAATGAGAAGTTTTATGAGATGGAAGTCTGGACACCTGACAAACTAAGAGGCATGACGAGGAGAGAAAGAAACAGGTGAAGCACTCAGGAAGCCACATTGCCAGGTACAAATATTTCCTCATTCCACACATTTTTAGAAAGATAAGAAAGTCCTCTGAAGCCACTGTCCTCATTCCACGGGTTCCCAGAAGGTCCACTCTGCAATGCTTGGAGCTCTTCAGGACCCAAATCCCTCAGTGGGGCACTGCAGATGGCCCTGGCTGTATTCATCCCCACATTGAATAATGTACAGAAGGTGCCAGAAAGTTCTAGAGCGGTGGTGAACTGGGCAGCTGCATTCACCCACTGATGCCTCTGCACCCCCAATCTCTCGCCCACGAAAGACTGGACGATGTCTGAGGGTCACCTATTTGATGCTATTTAATTTCATGATCTTAACATTCGTAAGAGCCACAAGCACACAGCTCGGACCCTTGGACGACCTAAGCCAGGGTTTTATAGGTCCTGGTGATTGGATTCCGTGCCACATGTGCAGTCGACACCCCCATAGCCCGCTGAGAGCAGGCCCCTGAAGCACGAGCTGCAGAGAGGGCACAGCCCAACTCCATGCCCCAAACCTGGGCCCGACCCTGAACCCAGGGCCTCTGGACGCACCTTCTCTCCGGAAGGCTGGTCTCATGCCACTTTCACATCTCCACGTGGACCGATTCCTCACACAGGTGCCCAGCACACAGGAAGGCCTTAGTGACCACCAGAAAGGAGCGTCCTGCCCAGGCTGGGCACACCCAGAAGGCAGCCAAGGTTGCCAGGGGCCAGGACCGAAAGACCAGAATAAGGGGACCAGGGCCGGGCCAGCAGACTTGGACAAGCCTGCCTGGAGGTACAGTGCTGGGAGGCGTCACCAGTCCCGCTCTGTCCACTAAGAGAGGTGGGCACACGTGGCACAGCTCACGCACCGGGACCTACTCTGGAAGCTGTTCCATGAGGTCCAAACAGGTCTGTCCCCTTGTCATGACACCTTTAAGAGGCAGCAGAACCCACTGCTCTGGTTTCACTCCCCGAACCCCCTTACTGGCTCGGTGGCCTGTGTGAGTGACCCTTGTGTGCCTGGGGTTCCTAGTACTTAAATGAGGTCACAGTGGTGTCCCCTCCCTCCTGGGTCACAGGTGTCACACACGTGAAGACTGCAAACTCTCCATGTAAACATCAGCTGTGATCATTGCATCTGCTGGGAATTTAAAATGATGTGCTCATCATACAAACTTAAACAATATGAAAGCGAATACACGGGCAGTAATCGCAAGGCGCTCTTCTCACTGGCCCCGATCCACTTCCTCAGAAATAAGCTGTGCTGCTTGCTACCCTTCCAGATGTTTCCCTAGGAGTGTGTGTGTGTCCTCTGAAGTGCAGAGTGCAGTAAGACACACGAGGGCTGCTGAGATGATTCTTCATGAGCTGCCAGGTGGGCACAGCGCAGCCGGCACCAGGACAGCAGGTGTGGGGGTGGGGGCAGCCAGCAGGCCCACCTGGTGCCTCCAGGCTTCCTTCCTGGGAGAAGCTGACTGTGTGCAAGCAGGACCCCTGGAGAAGCCCAAAGCCATGCCCTCTGTCGGTGCCTGTGATCCATCAGCTTTGTGCAAAAGCACAGGGCAGGGTTTTCACAGTGTGGTGTTGATTTCCCAGCAGAAATGCTGTCTCTTTGGGAATCATTTTATCACCTGTGGCAGCCCAGGGCTGACCTCCCACCGGTAAAGGAAATGCTCCCCTGCCTTCTGTATCCACTGCCTAAGAGACACTGCCTCTGACACTGCCTAAGAGAACACAGAGCACTCACTGCCCAGTCTTCAAGCCGGCTTCCACTTCCAGGCCCCCGCTGACCCCCACCCCCTTCCAAGGGCTCCCATCCCTCCCTTCATCATAGTCTGTCCCCCACCCTGCCTGTTTCCCACCTCAGGCTCTTGCTGACGAGGCCCCTATGCCTGCGATGGCATTTCCCAGAAATCGTAGCTCTTCCTGAGACACCTTCTCAGACTCTTCCTTCCCCACCTGCACCCCTATGAAACTCAGACCTCACTTCTGCAACCTCTAAATATGGTTCTGATTTTGGGGTGCTCACCACTTCCTCCACAGCTGTGTGTGCAGACACCATCCCTGGAGTACAAGCCTTCATCCTCTTCCTCACCTGTCGCCTGCAGTAGCTGCCAGCAGCGTACCGAAAACCTCAGCTTGCTAAATGCCCATCAAGGGAATGAACGGCATCCACAGAAGGAAAGCCACGCAAAGAACACAGAATTCTAAACAGAGACTCAGGCATTCCGTAACCAGGTGTTTGGAACGTCCAAGGTATTTTCTATGGAGTCTGTGATATAAACCATTGTGTAACTTCTGGTCCCAGATCTCCGGAAGCTAACAGTTTAGTAGAAGTGATAAGACAGACACTTAACTGAGGTACGTTAGTGATGTGAAATACGCAAACAGCTCCTTGAAAACCATAACGCACTATTCAAATGTTGGTATTTTAAAACTATTATTGACATTATTAAATTATGAACAACAGAGTTGCCTAAGAGACCAATCCTACCTGCAGGGCAACTTACAAATTTGGGAGGAAATTATTATGACATGAGCACCACATTATCTAAAGACTTTATTTTCAATTAAGATTTCTGCAAATGCAAAATAAATCATCTATGAATAACACCATGTGGTATGTATGTGTCATTTATTTTAAGCAGAAAGCACTAAAAATATCTAGTAACATTTAGAAAATATCCCACTTCTTTTCATCACTCCATGAATACAAAACTGGAAAAAAAAAATTAAATATCCTAGTTTTAATGAAGAAAAGTAAGTTGAGCACCTAAATTTCCTACTTGACATAATGGGAACATATTAACAAAATGGCATTTCATTGCACGCTTGGCCAGGGAGACAAACAGCCACAGCCACAGATCTGCACCACCAGGGCCACCTCCTCAGTTCCTGGCAGCCCAGGAGCCCAGGCAGGCAGCCAGTCAGCCCTGCCCAACACTGAGGCATCCTGGGTACCTATTGGAAACGTCACTCCTTGTCAATAGGACACATGTACCACACATCTCCCCACCCGCCAGCTCTTCTGTCTGTTCCCTAGCTTCCTGCCCATCCTCTCCGTCCACCTTTATCATGGGTCACTCCCTATGACCCTCGCCCCTGGTACACATCCCTGGCCTGGCTGTCCAGCTTTCAGCCCCAGAAGGACCCTACACAGCCCAGCCTGGCACGGGGTGTGGCATTAGATTATGGTCATATAACTTCCCTGTCATCCTAATAAATGCATTAAACTGCTGACTGGGGAAACATGCAACTGTTTATGAAGAAAGAGAGTCACTTCTGGGGGTTGTTACTCTACAATATCCCTGACTTAATGACGTGTCCTATCACACATCGCTTTACCTCCAGACTTCTCCCAAAGTTTGGTAAGAACAATGGGCTTATTTCTGCAGAAGACTCATTTACATGTTTAATAATCATTTTTAAATTACATGAGAAATAAATGACCACATGGGTGAATTGTTAAAAGAAAATTTCAGGTATGCTCCCAAAACAGCTGGCAGGCTGAGAAGGTGGCTTTGGACTCATCAAGGTTTTCACATCATGAAACTTGAACTGAATGGCACAAAGGCTGTCGTGCTCCTAACCGGGTGGTGGGGGACTTGAGGGGGTGGATGGCAGGGCTGAGCTGTGATTCAGGAGCCCCACCCACATCTACACGGTGCCTAAACTACTCAAGGGCTAACCCTCCCTCAGGGCTGTCAGCTGATGGCACAAGATGGGGTACAGGACCTAAACGTGTGCATTTTGAAAGTGTGTAATGCACACGTCATACCTCGTTTTCCATTTTACAAATAGGGAAGAGATAATATTTCTTTGGAGCTTATTTCCTAAAGACACATGCAGTTTCCATTTGCTTTTACACTCTCAGCTTACCCAGTCTCTATAAATCTCTAAATATGAGTTTAAATGGAAAATAATTTGAAAAATATTTTAATTGCAAGATTTTTTAAAAATAAAAATAAAAGAAGCCTCATACAGAATAATAGCCAGAGACACAAAGATGCTGCCTAGTGATTAGGCCAGATTTTAAGGAGAAAATTGTCCGATTCTCCCCAAAAGCTCCAGAAGTATCCTAAATAAAAATACAATTAAGATATATTTTAAGATCTTTATTTCTTTGAAAATAACTCACGTTTCCAAGCTGATTGCAGTAATACCCCAATGGTCTAAGATTTGCAAGATCTACTGGAATAAACTGGCTTGATGGAGACGCACTGAATCTGCCCTTTTCTAAAATAATCTATATCCAAGTGTGCGTTCATACCTCACCCATACATTTAAATGATGGAACCCATTTGTTTCTCTCTTATCTCTAAGGGACAGCTGGTATCAGGCCCAGATAAAGGACCCCATACAGGGTCAGGCTAATTCTGACACGTGACGAGCCAGGCAGGAGTGACACAAAGACGCCCTGAGGCTCCTGTGACAGAAAGAGGTGCCTGACCTGGGACATAAACCCAAAAAGCAGGGATTCACGCTGTCTCAGAACATGGAATGTTTGATGAGGAAGGAAGGGATGAGGCAACAGACACGGGAGAAAAGCGACGGCTACACCTTACGCACGGACATTCCTGAAAACCCTCTCCCGTCCTCCTCCCACAGGACTCACACCTGAAAAGCTGACTGGGAATCTGGTTTTTGACAAGAAGTCCCGCTCTCAGTGAGGGCAGAGGGAGAGACCCTGCAGTGAAGTTTTCCGAAACCCTTCAGCCACAGATCACCTGAGTCACATCCTGAAAGGTTCCTGTCACTGGATTAAACTCCCTGACTCCTCCTCATCCCCCCCCCTCGGGCCCCCCACCCCCGATGCTGTGTGACCTCCCTCTGATGTCACTGGCTCCCCAGGGAGAGCTTTCCTGTGCTGCTCCACGGTCACGCCCTCAGTTCTTTCATTCTTCAGGATGTTACCAAGGAGAAGCCGGCCACCAGCCAGGTCACCAGACCTAAACGTACATGCAGAGGGTCCCACTCGTGCCCGGTATCGAGGAGCTGGCTCTGAGAAAGCTTCAGCAGCGACAACCTGAAGATGGACACAAATCCACCAAATAGCTGCAGAGTTGTTACCTGGAGAGATTGTAAAAGTTCTCACACAAGAAAAGGAAAACGTGTGTTACCATGCGATGAATGTTAACTAAACGTAATGGGGCGATCATTGTATTTTGCAATACACACAAACACCCAATCACATTGCACACCTGAAACGGATACAATGCAACAGGCCCATCATGGCTCAAAAACTAAAACAGAAGAAAATGCAGAGTGGGCGCTCCCTTCACCAACTTCCAGGGGCCCGCAGTCTGACAGGCGAGTCTTTCTTCTCTGACCAGCACAGGGCCAGTGTCCCCCCGACACCAAAAGAAACACGGCAGCCAGCAGGTGATGGGGACGCACGCAGAGAATTTCTCCCACTAGGTGGCTTTTACAATGATTGAAACAAAGCAGTTTTTATCTACAAATTTATCGCGGCTAGTTGTCCACATTACCATAATTACATAATTTAATTAAATATTATGTAAATCGGCAAAATTTAAGTTTGACAATAAAAGAGTTGGTTTTTCCATCTACAATACTGGGGACAAACGTGGTAATGGTTATTGACTTTATTTCAAAAAATAGTGTCAGATTAGGTGTGGGCAAGAAAACTGTAAAAGACAGAGTAGGAGACGTGGTGAAAAGCTAGAGGGACTTGTCACTCGGATGATGTGGACGTACCCGTCACTTTAAAGAAATGGAAGTGGAGGTTTCTAGTTCGCACGGTCACGAAGTGGTTTAGAAAGACGCTCCTGAACCAAGAACAGTGGACCCAGACGGCCAGGCCGTACGCACCCTCGTGCACCTTAGACAGAGGTGGCGGCCTTCGTGCAAACACGGCCCTGCAGCATGACGTGGTGAGTGTAGACAGGCTGCATTTCAGCCCCAGCCGTCCCTGGGGGCACGCTCTGCTGGCACCACACAGCCCTGCCCACACTCACACAGTGGACAGAGGACTTCATCAAAAGAACTGGCCAATCCTCCTATCTCTGCATGTTTTACTAAGGGATGGATGTGTCATGTTTTATAATCCCCTGCTTTAAATGACCTTTAGAAGTCCTGCTTGTGGTAAGAACGCTTACGGAGCTCTTAAGTCTCCTCAATGACAGTCCTATGCTGATAAGAGATGATACTGTGCTTTTCCAACGTGAATGATTTTTAACATCTTGAGCAGTCACAGTCACGTCCCCTGGGTGGCACAACACAAGGCGGCACCTGCACGTACACGAGGACATATAAACTGTATGAGGGAAGGACACCAAGAGAACTCGCCTGCCACGTCAGGGATCCCGCTTTCCAGGACACCACGCAGCAGTCTGTGAGCTCGAAGTTCAAAGTATACCTACTGGCTGATTAACCCACGATGTTCTAGAGGCGAAGGTCAATGCTAACATCTTTGTCACAGGAAACTGCTGCTCCAGACGATTCTGTTCATTCAATTCTGCCTGCTGCGGGCTGGCACTTCAGGGTGTCAGCTGCAACTCCTCACACAGGAGCGTTCTTGGATGACCTGCCCCGGGGGTGCAAGCAAAGCCACCACAGGCTCAACGCAGTTGAGATTCACCTAGAAATCACTTTCAATGGTGGTTATCAAGATTTAGACACATTAGTAGCTGTCCCAAGCAACTTGAAGGCAGGGATCACTTCTCTAAATTACACAAAGTTCTCTGTACTTCGTAAAGTAACCCACGGCATGGACATCACTACACTGTACTTCCGTGACTACACCTGGGTCCAGTGCCAGGCACACAGTAGGTACTCAGCAATGTCTGCCCCGTTGAATGGAAACAGTGGTGTGAAATTTGAAAACGGAAAACTAAAATTCCAACCCTACAAAATGTTCAAAGATTGGTGGTGCAATGAACATCAAACTACCCTCCAACTAGACTCCAAGATCCACCTTCTCTGTACACACACACACACACACACACACACACACACACACATTTTTCTTAATCATTTGAAAGTAAGTTGCTGAGAAAATTGTACTTCACCCTAAAACACTTTAGCAAACAACTCCTAAGAATGAGGACATTGCCCTACATAACCTCAATATCTTTATCACACTTAAGAAAATATTATCTAGCATCCCATCCAAACTGGGATTTCCTGAATTGTGCCACAATTATCTTTCATAGTTATTTTTTTTCCAGCCAAGGATACAAGTAAGGTTCACACACTGCTTTTCATTAGGTCTTTTAAGCTTGAACACTCTCCCCGTACTTTTGCTGTTCATGGCGTTGACTTTTTAAAAACAGCTTTATTGTGGTCTAATTCACATGTATTATAAATTCACTCATTTACACGGTACAATTTGATGCTTTCAGTATAGTCACAGAGGTGTGCAACCATCCACCACAATTGCAGAATATGTGTATCACCCCCAGAAGAAGCCCTGTGCCCATATCAGTTACCCCCCTTTTCCCTTCCATCTCCCCAGCCCTGGCAACCACTGACCTACTTTCTGCCTCTGTGGACTTGCCTATTCCAGACATTTCATGTAAGTGGAATCATACACTGTTTGGACTTTTGTGACTGGCTTCTTTTGCTGACCGTAATGTTTCCAAGATCCAGCCATGCTGTCGCGAGTAGTAGTACTCCATTCATTTTATTATTGCACACTCTTCCATCGTGTGAATGGACCAGATTTTATTTTTTCTATTCAACAGTCGATGATGAACATTCTGCTTGTTTCCCGTTTTCAGTTAGATGAGCAATGCTGCTATGAACGTCTGCATACAATTTTTTGTGTGGACATATGTCTTCATATTTTCCCACCGAGGAGTGGAGCTGCTGTGTCATATGGTGAATCCATGTTTAACATTTTGAAGACCTGTCAAACTATTTTTCAAAGTGGCTGCAACACTTTACACTCCTATCAGCAGCGCATGAAGGTTCCAATTTCTGCACATTCTTGCCAATACTTGCTGTTTTTTTTTTGTTTTTTTTTTTTTTTATTATAGCCATCCAGTGAATGTGAAGTGGTTTTGGTTTGCATTTCCTAGCAGCTAACGATGTTGAACATCTTTTCACATGCCCACTGGCCATTTGTGTATCTTTTTTGGAGAAATATCTCCAGAAACCTTTTGGCCATTTCCCAGTTGGGTTATTTGTCTCTCTGTAGTTGAGTAGTAAGACTTCTTTATACATTCTGCAATCAAGTCCTTATCAAATATATGATTTGCAAATATTCTTCCCCTGGTTTGTGGGTTTCTTTTCACTTTCTTGATGGTGTTCTTTGAAGTACAAAATTTTTAAATTTTTGTGAAATCCAATTTATCCATGTTTTCTTATGCCACCTGTGCTTTTGGTGTCATTTTCAAAAAGCCTTTGCCAACCCAAGACCATTTTACTCCCATGTTTTCTTCTAAGAGTTTTATAGTTTTAGCTCTAACATTTCAGTCCGTGATCCATTTAGAGGTGATATTTGTGTATGGTGCAGGTGCTGGAAGAATGTTCTCTATTTGTTCTATTTCTTCATCATTAGATTCATATTAAACACTTTTTTGGCAAGAATACTACAGAGGAACATCAGCCACTCCTCGTGTGACTGTGGGGTGACATGAGAATGTGTAAATACCCAATTCTCCGAAAACCTTTGACCCAGTGAGTTAGCCTAGGTCAAGGATACAAGCTGGAGGTTCTTCAAATGCGTTATTTCTTCTGAATTTATTTAGCTGCCATTTCTCCTTTCTTAGTCATCTCCTTGACGCACACTATGAACTCATTATATACTGGGGACTCATGCATTTTTAAAACGTAATACATTGCAGTCTATTACTATGACTTTTCTTGTCAGTAGGAGGCCCCTCAAGACAACCCACGGGTTTTCTTGGCATGTGAACACTTTCTTGCTTTCTGGCACAGGATGACCCTGGCTGACCCAACTCCATACCTGGGAGATCTACGAGGGAAATTATAGTTCGTGTACCCATCGGAAAAGTATCACTGCTTTCTATACATGGGGGATGGGCAGGTGGGGGGGGAGAATCCAGTGCTTGTAGCCCCTTCTCCCACAGTTACAATTATGTGTCCAGTAACACTGGTGCGTCCTACCCTTCTCTACTGTCCTTCAATACCTCCAAAATCATTTCTGAATTACAACACCAACACTCAACACCTCTCTCAACTATAATCAAAGCAGGTCAAGCTCCAAAGTGCTTTGCTATTTCTTTTGTTCTTAAACAATGTTCCACTCAAGGTATATAATCGAAACTGTTCAAAAATCATCAGAGTAGAGCCTTTATTCGGGGTGGTTGCGCTATCAACTTTATACAGTTAGGTTCTTTTGTTTCTGTGTGTATTCAACATTGGTTTCCTTTTGTCATTTTTGATACTATTAATAGCCTGTTTTCTGAATATGAACACTGGGTCAAAAATCAAAGCCAGGTAACAAGGCACATACAAAAAGTCTCACTCCTATTTTTATGTCACCTACCTCATTCCCACACATCTCCACCCTTCCTTGTTATTTTATTTTTTTGCAAAAGAAAGCCAAGAGTACGTGTATTCTTATTCCCCTTATTTGTTGCACAACAGGTAGCCAGTTGTGAATGGTTCCCTTGAGAATGCCTTTTTCCTTTGACACCATTACTGGGAATTGCTCCTTGTCGGCTCATAATGATTTTTCCCTCTCACTTTTATGTTGATGCAGAGTGATTTTGGTAGATGATGTGACACTGTGAATAACTTTTTTTTTTCTTTTTCTTATGTACAAAAGGACAGGATGGTTGGCGTGGGACTTCTCATAATTAAATCACAGCCCTTCCATTGTAGAAATAAGTACTACTTATATTAAATTGGGAACTGAACACAAACTTGCATATAAGGAAAATACACTGTTTTTTGTTTTATTTTGTTTTAAATAGAGACAAAAAATATCTTCAGCATCTGACCTGCAACTTGAACTAAGCCAGAGTCTCACACAAAATCCCAATAATACCCACATGTTACCCTGGGTCCCATCATTCTCCTTCCAGCTCCCCCCCCCGCCCCCCCACCCCCCCCACCCCCCGCTTTTCCATCTTCTTTGAGAAAACAGCTTCCACAGCACTCTCCACTACGCTTCTAGATTAGATTCTGGAACTGCTGACAGCCTAGAACTCTCCAGAAAGTGGCGTATTGCATTCTCATGAGTCTGTCAGCCAAGATGGAGTGATCTCTCCTACCCTGTTCCTTCCATAAACATCACAGCCACCCACTGAAGTCATGAGGGGGACAGTTTAAAGGAGAACACCACCCCTGGGGAGGCTGAGCCCATCTGTCACACTTTCCTGTGACCTTCCTCAGACCTGAGCACGGGGCTCGGTGAACGCGGCCTGTTTCATGGTTCCTCTGACTTCGGATAATATTCAAAAGCTAAAACTGGGTTTAAAAGGTTACTTCCTGCAACTGACTTCAGTCTCTGTGTGTCCCTCCCTCCCCTTAATTCCAGTGGTACTTTGTGAGTTTGGGGAGCTGTTAGCCAAACATTTATTTCTTAAAACCACTACTAAGAAACTGAATCACAGCATCCATGTGAAGCTGGAATCAATCGCACGCTATTCTATTTCTGACCCTGCTATTTAGAACATGCCAGATTCCTTTGCCTAAAAATAAATGTTTAAGATGCATAATGTAATGAGGACGTTATGCTGGCTCCCTCCTACAGCTGTTGTGAGCACGACACGAAAACGTGCCGGAGACAAGCCGCCTGGGACACCGGGTGGACAGTGGACACCCCGCCGGTTCGCGCGGACTTTCCTTCAGCGTTCACGGGGGCAAGAGCCAAACGGCTGTGCTCTGGCCTTTCCCGGGTCTGCTCTGCACCACGGTCTCTGTGACCAGACTGAAGGAAGAAGCGGAGCCGCTCCCAGGGGACACCGCTTGCCATCCATGCCCAGTGTGCTGACCCACGCGGAGGAAAGTCTCCATTTCTGAGGCTGGAGTCACGTGGTCAGAAGCTTGGCCAGATGCAGGCTCACCAGGAAAGCGAATGGACAAGCAGCAGCATGGTGTGGAAACGCCTGCTAGCTTGTCTGGGGAAAAGCCTGCTGCCGAGACCTCACTGCCTACTGGCAGGGTCAACAGGTCTGCAGGTTGGGGGTGGAGGGGATGCCTCCCCGTGCATGTGGCCCTGCTGGGAGCCAGGCACTGGGGCACATTAGCTCATGAAACTGATCACCACACAGGAAAGCAAGACCGTCCTTTTACCAAATCGAAGCAAAAGCGGCCCCAGGAGGTTCCCGCACTCAGGCCACCAGCCATTGTTGCAGCCTAGCCTCTGCCCTGTCCCCGAGCTCCCGCAGAGCGTAAGAGCCCATCTTGTGTAGACGCAGCCGTATCGACAGGACCAGTGGCCTGGACCCAGGGTTGGCATGCGTCCGGCTCTCTACCAAGGGCCTGGTGGCTATTTTTATTCCTTGCTCTGACACACCCGCAGCTAAAAGGATATCTGACATGTGCTCTGGAAAGGCACACGGCTGAGCTGAGAGCACGGATTTCTCGTAGCACTGTAGCGGCAGCTGTCCCCTCGGGCCCAGCCACAGGGGCGGAGCATCCCAGGCAGGCGACTGCGCCGGCATCATTGAAACGGCCTCCTGCTCCCTCAGGCCCTGGGCATTTGTACGGCCAAGAGCAAATGAGCATTCTCCGTCTCCACGTACTTGAGTGAACTGAAGGGCTGCAGCACACATGCGCTGGCCATGAAACTCCCAGCAGGAGCCCCACCCCAGCCATACTTTTCTGGGACCTTTTGAAAGCCAACTCTCAGTGTCACAAGCAAGCCTTTGTGTGGCAGAAAAACCCAGTGTTTGGGCCTGCCAGCACACACAATGACGCGTAGCAGTATGCAATTCTGGAATGCCAAGGAAAGGCGGTGCCCACCCCGAGAGGGCCCTGTGCTTCCAGTTAGAAGTGAGGCTCCGTGTTCAGGGGCCACGGCACTGGCTCAGGGGTGGCAGCTGGGCCAGGACTCACTTTGAGCCACCCTGTGTTCTTTCCGGAACACAGCTTGCAGCATCCTGTGCTCACGTGCTCTGCGGAGGCGAGGCCAACGTCACCAGCACCGTTGGCCAGCGAGGGGCCGAGAGCTCAGAGATGCTACAAGACTTGATGACGGTCACAAATGGTAAACGACAGATGTTCTAGTAACTCTCCTTACTTTGCTGCATTGTTTAACGCACACACATTTCCTGTCCAACACGCTGATTCCCTGAGTTGTTCTTTACATTGAACGGCTATGGCTTCCCAATGGCATGGATTTTAGATCCAGGCCAGCTCAGTTCTCTTACTGATTTCACTTCGTCATGTATTGGACTCTCTATAATACAGACAAGGTCTGAAGAGGAACGCGGAGCCTGGAAGAACAGAACCTAAACAGGGAAATCAGCTGGCATTTCAGGAGACAGGACCGAGCTGACGGGGGCCTGAGCTAGAGCCCAGGCTGCACTGAGAGCCCAGGGGACTGAGGTCGGTGGCCACACGGGAGCCCCCGCGTCTGCACAGGCTGCAGGGTGCTGTTGGAGGGTGGAGGGTGAGGGGAAGTCTGGACGGCACCTGAGAGCACAGTGTGACTGTCCACTGTCCACTGCTTCCTCTCCCAGCACCACGTCCCTCTCGTCCCTTATAAGCCATGGCTGCCGTCCAGCAGCCCTGCATGCTGTGCCATGTCCCTTATGTCACTTTGTCACCTGGGCCACCTAAGGAGGAGGCAGACTTGGTCTCCATGGTCAGTCCCCCACATCCTGGCTTGGACTCCTGCCTGCAGCAGATACACCAGCATGGTGGAGACCATGTCTCCGGGAGCTGGGCCCACGTGGGTCACGCTGGGATCTCAAATTAGTCACCTGGCCAAGACTTTTGCATGTTCACCCGCTATGTGGAGGTTTAAGGATTAAGGAACGAAAGGAGCTGACGGAACCAACCTGGGAAACTGTTCATAAGGCATCTGTACGTCCTTCGTGGGCAAGAACTTGTGTGTTGTTTCCTTTGGTAGGTAAGCTGCTCTGAACGTGTTTTGTCACAGCACCTGGGAGTGTTCACTGTGGGCCCACCTATGGCGGTGAAGGGACCCCCCCCCCCCCAGGCGTGGCTGTAGGGCAGACAGGTTTCAGGTGCAGCCAGCCGCCTGTGGTTCAAGGGTAAGTGGAAAGGCCTGGACAGAACCCACCAGACTGGTTTGGTTGGATTGTATTGCTGATGGTGACACAATCCTAATGTCACTGAACACCTTTCTGGCAACCAGGAAACATTTCATAACGATTCCGTCTCCAGAAAGCAGTTTGACACAAGGGGCATTACCCTCATTTCAAGCAAGGAGATAACTAGCATTTATGGAATGCTTCCTGAGGGCTGTGCCCCGGGCGGGCACAGAACAGTGTTTCCTTTAATTCTCATGTCAGCCTGCAGGGGAGGCGCCATCACCCCCATTCTGATAAACGGTGAAACTGAGACTGAGGGTAAGTGACGCCCTACCAGTGAGGGAAGCAGCCGGGGCTGCAGGGAGGCCAGTCGGAGGCTCACCGCCCTGAGACGCCTCTTCCCCGAGTTCAGAGCCACTGGGCTCCGCCACGCGGGTGGCGACCCCGACCGCAAGAGGCCAGTCCACATGATGTGCTCGCCATGGAAACATCAGAAACAACTCAAACGCCCTTCCTCTGAGCTGTCCAGATAAACTAAGGTGCAGTCACACCATGGAGCCCTGCACAGCTGGGCAGAGAGGAGCTGCTTCACGTAACTGCTAAATAACACACAGTAAAAAGAGCAACCCCTGAAGCTTGAAGCAAATGCTTTCCATTGTACATTAAGTTCGTAACATCGAAACACCGCTGTTGGGGTGAGGGGTGCCTGGGCCATGGGGTGATAAAATAGGGCATGTTGGAGGTACACGGAGATACTGTTCTCTCAGATTAATAGATCGCACACACACACACACACACACACACATCAACCGTTCCGAAGTAAAAGTCATTTTTCAGTTGTGGGGTGGAAGAGGCCGCAGATGTCAGGTCCTGTCTTCCGTCCAGTCCCAGGACGCCTCTCTGCGGTGGGAGGGGTGGGAGGGTCTGTCACAGCTTTGGTGTCTAATTTCATGTCCTCCTGAAAAGGTAGGTGACAGTGGCCCAACGCTTAACAACCGAGGCAGCCCCACTGGAGATCCAGGCGTGGTTCCTCTACAAAGCCGAACCTCAGAGGAATTTCTTACCCTTCTTTTTCTTTCCCCAGGCGTTTTACAGTCACAGGCTTGGGTTTCAGGTTCACACTGGTATTCTGGCAAGGTGTGCGTGCCCACCCCCAATTCAAAGCCACAGGCAGAGAGGAGACCCGAGGCACTGGGACCTGGGGAGCCCCACAGCGGGGCTGCTCCTGGGCCTGCGACCCCACACATGGGCTGCTCCCCAGTTGCCAACCCGCACACCAGGCCATGCCCGGCGGGGAATCAATCCGCCAGGGCAGGCGGCAAACACCGCGGGCAGCGGGCAAATCAAGGCAGAAGGATGGCCAGGCAGTGGCTGCCAGGGGCCGCTGAGGACAGAGCGCCTGCGCTCGACGCAGGTGGAGGGGAGGCGGTCCAAAGGTCCAAAGTGCATGTGCTCAGGTGGGAGAGGAGGGGAGAGCCAGCGGAGACCCCTAAGTGCCCAGAGAGAGGGGCTGGGGCCCAGCCATACCTTCCCTGTGCCAGGCGGACTGTGACCCTCCCTCCATGGCTGGGGGCTCCCTGCTTTCTATCAGGACTTGGAAGTCACGTGGGTCAACTGTCCCCGTGGATTAGCAGGTGTTTGACCAGAGGGAGAACCTGGACACCCACCCACACATCCCAAGGAGTAGCCGCCCCTGTGAGAACACGCGGATAGCAAAAGTCAGAACCCAATGGGACTCTGCCTATAGGTATTTCCCAACTCTTTTCGGACTCCCAATCCCCTTTCACAGTAATATGTAAGCTTACAAATCTTCTGGGGAATTATTCAACGTGACATATTAGAATATTCATTACACATAAGCAAAACCTTGACTTTTTACGTAACTAATGGGGCATACTGTTAGCATACCTTAATTGTGTGAGAAACAACCTTGTTTATATGTGGGGAAATTAATGACACGATGCTAAAGTATTTCACATTCTGTACGGAAACGAAATGCGTAGTCAAACAGACTGAAACTGGACTGTGTGTTACAGGCAAAGGCTGCTCTCAGTGGCTGCGTGTTAGACATTTTCCTTTCCTTTTTCTTGAAAAGATCACTGGCTTTTATACTAAAGGACAAAGAGAGAAATGGCTTTTCAGACAGCGACTTGCCAGGACTTCTGCCCAAATGACCCAGTATGTGTAAGGACAATCCCTCGTCCCACGGATGAACAGCTGGATGTGCCAGCTGTCTTCCCTGTGCTCCCAGAGGGAAGGTGTCCAGCGGGGATGGTTCCCTACCATCCGCCATTCCGCAGATATCATTCTCGCATATCTTCAGTGAAGCAGCTCTTCCCTCGTCTCTCTAGGAGGGCAAAGAATATGTAAGCGGGGACTGTTCTCCTGAAAAGTGTCACAGAGCTGGGCATGGGAGACAGCAGCATTCACACCTAGTGCGTTGTCCAGCCGGAGAGCGCCGCCGTCCATGCCGCCATGCGTTCACTCAGTGTAGGAGACAACGACTCTGCAGAGGCTGTGCCCTTGGAATTCTCACGCCCCCTCACTCACTGCATCACTGTGAACTCACAATGACAGCGTGTGTGTACAACTGTCATCCCTCAAACACCGTCTTTCCATCCACACTTTCATGTAATGATAAGAAATCTTGGTAACAGCCCCAAGTTAGTAAGTGGTCGCTCTGTGAGGTGTTATCTACATGTAAATCACTTGATCTTCACCGTTCTATGAAGCAGGAGTACCCTAACCCCTTCTTACAGATGGGAGATGAAGAAGAGGGTGTCTGAGTCAGGTTCCCCAGTAAACAGAGCTTGACGTCATGGGCTGACCCTTAGTAGATCCTGCAATCCCAGGGCAGAGAGCGGGAGGTGGGGAGGAGGGGGGCAAAATAAGATAAGAGGTCCCCAGCTCCGTGATAGCTCATTGCACAGTGCCACTTCAGACGGGTCCCACGAGGCTACTGTGTCTGCACGCACCCCAAGAGGTAGAGAGAAGGAGGCTTTGTCCTCACAACAATTGGTCACATGTCTGACATCAGTGACCCCAGGAAAAGTGGAGAGAGATGTGTGGCACTGTGGGGAGGCCAGAGGTGTCACGCTGTGCTCCTATGTGACACGAGGGCCAAGACATTGCCACCACATGGGGTCCCTCACCTGACCAGTGAGGTCAGAGAGCAAAGCACAGATGTGGACGGTGCGTCCCCAGCTGCTCAGGCTGCTGACAGCAGTGACAGACACGGTTCTGGCCAGGAGCACCGGCTCCAGCTCGACCATCCCCAGGGCATCCTCTTCGTCTCTTTCCTGGTTTCCTCCCGGGGAACAGCCATGACGGAGCTTAGACCGGCACAGAGGCAGTCGTGGCTTTGGCTCCGCTCAGTGATCCCTGAGTCTGGGGAAGCCGGTCAGGAAAGGGAATGAGCTTTTCACGGTTTCTTTATAGACACTATCTGTTTGCTGAGAGTTTCGATGAGAAACTTGGCATTCACAGATAGGCCAGTCCTCCTATCAAAGCAGCTTTGGGGGAGAACAAGGTGTGCTCTGTGGCCCTGACTGAAATGTGACAGGACAAGCAGCAAAGCACCCTAAGCTCGTGGCCAGCTGTGACCCTGGACACTGGGGCTCCTTAGAAGCCCCTTTGTGTGGCGTCTTCCCCTCCGTCTGGGTCTAATCAAGTCAGTAAACTACTAGGAAACAGAGAGAAGCCAGAAAGCCTCCAGTGTGCGCACTTCCAGCTGAAGGCTATTTGCACACCCTCTGAAACAGACTCAGGCTGTGAAGCGCCTCTGTTGTCTTAGAGACGCTGTGCCAAGCATAACCTGTGGGCAGCAGCCGGCTCTGGACGCCCGTCTGAGCACATGCAGCTCACTTGCCACAAAATAAAATGCACCCTTTTAAGAAGAGGGGAAGAGAAAACATTTACTCTCGAAAGGTCTCTTTCTACGAGCCAGCACTGGCACTGAGGAGGCGAAACAGCAGCAGTTCCGTTCAAGAAAGACTTCAAAACAAGATTTCCTCCAAAGACGCAAATTCTTGGTCAGAGTCCTGAAGTTCCTCAATACGCTCATTCATTCCCACATTTATCATGTGCCTACTGTGTGCCAGGCTCTGTTCCTGGGAGTCTCCTGGGGGAAGAGAGGGCCCGGGAACGCGGAGGGCAGTTTGGCAGGAGGCGAGAACATCTGGCTGCTTGCACCTGACTCACGTTTAAGAGAGACAGTGCTGTCCGCGGGGTAAGGAGAGATAATGCAAACACAAGCATTCCTGGGAGAAATAACATGCTGACATAAGTGTAATAACCAGTGTCAAATCCAACTGTGAGATGAAGTCTGACAGGGAAATAATTCTAGAGAAAATAGGGAGTTAAAGGGGGGAAGAATAAATACAGAAACAGAAGTTACACAGATGGAGGAGATCTAAGAGATCCCAAGATATTGCTCATCAAAATTGACTGGATGGCAATTTACTCAATATTACTATATGTGTGGCTAAAATGCATCATATTGGTCAACCTAAAAAAAAAAAAAAAAAAAGCTACAAGAATATCAGATTTGAAAAATCTGCAGCTATGCATGTGCATTTCCAAGACATGGTACTGAAATCTAATTTTTCGTTAAATTGAATTATTTTTATGGAGCTGCTATGGGGGCTCATTAGCTAGAAACCTGGACAGGTCTCTGAGGCGTCAACCCAACACTGCTCGTCCTCAATGGCCTGTGAAGCCCTGCTCCCAGGGACCGTGTGGGATGACCCTTCAGCTCAGGTTCATGTCACGAGCTTTGGTGTTTACAAGAACCATCTCGGAGGGCTTCTGAAAAATGGACATTCCCCAGTAGACTCTGGTTCCTCAATGTTTAAAAAGCATCCTGATCCACACCGAGGAGACTCTGAGAACCAGGGGTGCGAGCCCGCAGTGGGCAGTGAGGCCAGGAAGAGGTCCCATCTGCTCCAGCTCAGCCCACTTCCTGGAATATGGAAACGCAGGTACTTAGAAGGATGGACGAGAATTAAGATGTCAGGAATAAAAGCACTAAGAGGAGGTGTGCACAGTGGATGTGATCTCGTTTCCTCGTTGCCAACGAGGGGCTAGGGCAGGCAGGGACACTGCCGCAGGGCTTGGCTGGCGAATGGTCCTCCAACAAGTCAAGAATGGTTTGTACGATTTTTAAATGGTTGGGGCAGGGGGAGCAAAAGAAGAGCTTTATTGAAGCCCAGCCACACTTTTGTTCATTCACAAATCGCCTAAGGCTGCTTGGGACACACAAGGGCAGGGCTGAGAGGTCCCCAGCAGCCACCATGCCCCCTGATCAGCTGGGAGCCTCTGAATTCTTCAGGCATCTCCACCTGGCCAGGGCAGAGTGAAAAAAAACACAACCAAGAGGCCCGGCATTCCAGCTGTCACCTCGTAGTGGAAAGTAGAAAGCAACTACCTCCATTTTTTTTTTCCTGAAGCGAGTGTTTCCAAGCCTGACGACCCTGTGTAGCCGCACACCTCCCCCGAGTCTATCTTCGTTTTCCCTAAATCTGACCCACTGGGTTTCATGGGTTTCTCTGTACTAATAAAGAAGCCCTTACGATCGTCATATTGCTTCTTCAATGGCAGTGAGCCCTGTTCTTTTTCCCAGGAAACTCCCTTTGCTTTCTTCAAATAAAAGCTACTGAAATAAACCCTGAGAAGTGTTTGAAGAAACAGACATCCAGCAACATCCTGACGCTCATAAATGAAGATGGACACGTAGGGTCCAAACACACGCAGCTCCTTTTGGTTCCAATAAAACAGGAATTCGGAGGCATCCCTTTTAATCAGCACTCACGGATCAGGGTGGACGCCGACAGCCGTGCATGGCACATTCTGAACCCATGATAAGATGTTCTTTCACTCACTCAAAGTCACGGTTGTGCAGAGGCTGGAATCTCTGGGCAGAGAAAGGCAGCGGTGCCCAGTTTTCCTGCCAGGGCTGCCTGGGAGTGCAGCCCTGGACTACTTCCGGGAAAGGGGTCCCAGGTGGGAGGCGCCCACATTCAGGTGGCCACAGCGGGGCCGTCCTTTGACCCTCAGGCCCCACTCCCCCCAGTACCTTCTGTGAAGCTGCAGGCAAGAGAATCTGGACACTGGTGTTGACCAACCCAAGGTGCCTAGGGCCGGAGGGGAGGGGTCCCCAGACCCAGAAAGAGACTGGCCTTCAGCATACAGGGCAGAGGGCTCATGGGAGACTTACAAGGAAAGGGGAAGACTGGGCAGTCAGAGCTTTGAAACAGGCGGAGGGAACTGTACAGCCGAGTGGCTGGTGCTGCGCTGAAGGCACGGACGCCCATGCTGAGACGGTGAGGGACTCCAGGCCTGGCTCCAGCCCCAGTGTCAGGCTTGGCAAAGACAGCTGGAGGGCATGGCTACACGTGAAATCAGCAGCGGCAGCACCTCCACGGCTGCCAGGTTCACGGTCAGCAGACAGGCAGCATGCAGGCACCTGTCGTGCTCGCCCAGCCGGCAGCTGCACACACCCCGTCCCTGGCCATCCCACCCCAGATGTCGCTGGAGAATGCCACACTGAAAGCCCCGAGGGTCGTACACCTTCCACCCCCTCAGCGCACTGATGAGAGAAGTGAGCCAGCAGCTGAGCTTCTCACAACCGGCCTCTGGCCTGAAATTACCCAGGGGCTTCCTGTATCTGAAAAATTTACAGAAATAAATGGGTAAACTGTATGGCCTATGAATTACATCTCAATAAAACTGCTAGTAAAAAATGATGGAAGTAGAGTATTTATTTCAATGTAAACTCTTCTGCCTACTAAAATTCTAAAGTCCCCCAAGTCTCGTGAACCTTCATTGACGGGTCCAACCTCATTGTTTCAGTGAAATATATACCTCTTCTTAAAAGGTACACTTCATTTCCTTTCCTTGCTTTTCTTTTCTTAAAAAAGTATTGATTTAGATGATCAAGGAGGCAGATGACATGGCAAAGCGTTTGGTTATATACAGGGGATTAAACTGATAAGTAAACACATTGAGGGTATTGGAAGTCAGGTTCTGGGTGTCAAAGACGGGAGTCAGAAATAGACAGGGAAAGCTGGGATGAGGGAGGGGTGCGGGGCTGGGAGCACGGGGTGGGGGGGATCTCAGGGATAGATGCGCCCCGCTCTGAGAGAGGAGTGTGTGTGTGGTGTGGTGTGTGTGTATGTCTGTAGACTACACATAAATATAAGGAGGGCACACAGAGAATGACAGAGCAAGTGTGAATGTTAAATCTGAATGAAAGGATATGGGAATGCTTTACACTAACCGCGTAACATCTCTGTAAATGTGACATCGTTCAAAAACAACAAATTAAAAAACATACTTGTAAAAAATAGAGAAAGGACTATTGAGCCACGCATGATACCAGGTGTAATTTCCGTCTGGTTGTCAGACCACCTGCAGCAGGAGCCAGCACTCTGCCTGTCCCCCGTCTTAGTTCCTGTCGGCACCCTCCTGTCTCTTGGCGCCCTAGTTTTTCTCTCTCTGCCCACTAGTCCATCTCTCTCTTCTTCCTACCTTCCATGGCTGAACCTATTTCTTTCTCCTTCCTGCCCTCCTCCCCACCTACCAATTATAGAATTCAATTCCAAATGGAGTTTAGTGTATCTTTAAGTATTTATTTAGGATGTATACGACATAAACATTTAAGAAGAATTTAAGAAATTTTGTTTATTTTTTCCAAATAAGAGTTAGGTCATTGTTTTAATTTTAGAAGTATAATGAGTGACAAGCTTTTTTCATTTTTCTCTCTGGATAAATAAATTTTTTAAGTTGATATGTAGCCTTTATTTCTCTATGGGTCAGTGATCCTTAATTTAAAAAAATAAAAATTCTGTGTACCGGACTAATTCACCACAGTGACCTATGTTTACATAACTAATGACAAAACACAGAGATGGACAGATGGATGGATGGGTGGATGGATGGACAATGGATGAATGGATGGATGCATAAATGGACAATGAATAAATGTATGTATGGATGGATGGACAGTGAATGAATGTGTGGATGGACGGACAATGGATGGATGGATGGATGAATGGACAGACAATGAATAGATGGATGGATAGACAATGAATGATGTACATATGGATAGATGAATGGACAATGGATGATGGATGGATGGATGGATTGGTGGACGATGAATGGATGGATGGACTTGTATAGATACAGAAGATAATATTCTTGCACACTGCAGTTTTGTGCAGTCAAATGGAGACAGTGGTGCTGCCCTGCCAGGGCAGCCACAAGAACTCAGCTCGACAGTGTCCTGTGAGCGCACTGAGCAGCGCTGACACACAGGAAGCACTCAGAATGATCGTAGATGGACAAGGCAGACAGATCACCTCCCTTCTACCCGGGGTCTCGAAATGTGCGCTGAGCTCCCAGCCATGTGCCCAAGCTGCGTCTTAGGATCCGGGAAGTGAGAGAGGCTGCTCCTGTCCACAGCACAGCGCAAGCCAGTTACGTCGTTTGCTGCTCTCCTCTTTCTGCCTACACGCAACGCCACAGAGAGACACCTGAAATAAGGAGCACAGTCCCTGGGGACCGCTGAAGGACAATCCCTCTGCACTAAAAACACAGAGGCCGACCTTGAGTGCCAGCGCTGCAAACCCTAGAACTTACATACCCATATCAAGTGATAAATAAATTTAGAAGCTCCACATTCACAGAAACTCCCACGCACACGCACGCCAAACAGGGTAAATTTGATCCGGAGATTAACTGAATGAGAACTAGACCTGAGGTAGCACAGTCAGAGCAGAGACCAGCGTCACTCCATTTATGGTCACTCATGCCCCCCCTTCCAGCCACACCACAGACAACGGTGCTATATTTAGATAGGTCCGGGAGTCCAGACGCCAGAGCCCGTGAGTGACAAATCAGCCTCTTCCCTGTGCTTTTCTTCCAAAAGCAACAACCACCAAAGTAATAAAACACAACAAAAGCTGTAATCTGGAGAACAGGGGGGACAAAAATCCCTCAACATGCAGAAGTCTGTTTTTCTCCATGGTTTCAAATCAGGGGATCACTGTCCACTACAGAAATAACTCAGCTGGTACAGGCTGGCCTGCTGACTGCTCATCACTTCCTGCTGACCAATGCCTGCACCCACGCACCACGCGGCCGCCGGGGACCGTTCTCCTCCCACACACTTGTGGCCCCATGAGGGCTGGGACAGCTGCTGTCACTCTCAAATTACCAGCAGGCCCCGCCCTATGTACCAGCCCAGCACCGAGCGGCTAATAATCACAGGGTTAGCGGGTCAAAACCCAATGATATATTGAGAAGCCACACAACAAACTCCTGTGAAAGGTATTGTACACATTCTAAATATTAAATCAACTCATGGCATTTTAATGTCTTTAAAATTATCTACTAAAACCCAGGTAATTCTAATACGGGATACAGACCAAGAAATGTATGGAAGACACTAATTCACAGTCACACCGTAACTACAGAAAAGGAAATGAAATGTGTGGCAGTTATTGTGTGTCCTTCCAGAAGTACATTTCATTACACTTTCTCTGATAATTTTATTTCCTCTCCACTTTTAAATACACCACCCGAAACTTTCAATCATATTCACCAAGTCCGACAATTATTTTAATTTGAGCTCCTATGGCATATATGTCTTCTTTTTTGAACAGACTCTTGTTTAGAGCAGTTTTAGGTTCACAGCAGAATCCAGCAGGAGGCACCGAGATTTCCCGTGTTCCTCCTTCACCCACACAAGTACTGGCTTCCCACTATCATCTCACAACTGGGGTGCATTTGTCACAACTGATGAACGTACATTACCCCATTATCGCCCAGAAATCATACTCAACCTCGAGCATCACTCTTGGTGGCGGACAGTCTGTGGGTCTGAACAAATGTCTAGTGACATGTACGCACCACTCAAAATCTTACAGGGTATTTTCACTGCTCTAAAACTCCTCTGTGCTCCCCATTCATGCCAGTCCCCAAGCCCTTGGCAACCACAGGTCCTTTTACTGTCTCCATAGTTTTGCCTTTTCCAGAATGTCATAGAGTTAGAATTGCACAGTGTGTAGCCTTTTCAGTCGGGCTTTTTCACTCAGTCATATGCATTAAGTTTCCTTCATGTCTTTTCATGGCCTGATAGCTCACTTCCTTTTAATGCCAAGTAATATTCCATTGTCTCGACGTACCAGGCACAAGCATTTTAAAAGGAAAAGAGTTCTAATGGAATAAACACACAGTGCCCTGTCTCTCCCCCTCAACGGACTATACAACCTGGCCAGAATGCACAGAGCAGCTGAGAAGTAAAGTGTAATAGGTGAAGTGTGCATGAAGGCCAGAACTCACAAAACCACCAAACTGGTGCTAAGTTTGCCACTTGTTTTCCAGTCCTGAACTCAATGCAGCCTGACCCTGCAGAGAGCCAAAGCATGGACAGAGTGTGCTCCAGGAGAGACCCTCTAAAGCCAGCTCCAAGAGAAGGAAAGTGGTCCCCAACGCTCAGTGAGAAGGGGGATTCTCCTGTATGCTCGTCTCTTCTCATGAGCTCAGGCCCCCAAGCAGTTCTTTGGTGGCGGAGGGCCTGGCAGGCACAGAGGCAGCAGTAAGAGCCCCAAGGAACCTGAACCTCTGAGGGAAGAAACCTCTGCTCCCCCTTCGGAGAAGTTATGGTCCCAATGGTACAGTAAACCCCACTGCTTTTTCCACTCTCTGTTCTTGTGCTTTGCCCCAGAAGTGGGCACCCCAAAGCAGGGTAAATAAAGCCCCAGTTTTCTGGCTGGTGGACCAAAAGGGGAAGCCCAGAGCAGCAGACAGCACTGAGCAGACTGAAGACAAGAAGGAGGTCAGGAAACTCCGTGAAGTTGTTGATGGATTCCTGGTGGCATCTGGGAACAGCACACATGAGGATCTGACCCTCAACAGCAACCAAAGGCTTTGAGAACTGACCTCTGAGACAGACCATCCCCCAGGTCCCAGGAGGCACAACCGCCAGGAAGAGTTGAATGCACAGTATAAGCTTTATAAGCAGAAGTAACATTGAAGCAATAACCATGGAAAGCTTGGCAGAAATTTAAACATGAACCCGATTGAGTCAATTGCCTGATAAAACAAAAACATCAATATTCTCATAAGATTTAAACAAAAGCTAGAACACCATAATATTCAGAATATCTGGGAAACAATCCAGATTTACTTATCATGTGAAGAATAAGGAAAATCTCAACTCACATGGGCACCAACCGATGCCACAACAAGATGACCCATATATTGGAAATGTCTGACGAAGGCTTTAAACATAATGAACAATGAATCTTTAGCCCCATGATGGTTTCACTTGCAAATTCTACTAAACATTCAAGAAAAAAATATTATAATAATTCCACATAATCTTTTCCAAAGAATGGAAGAGGAGGGAACACTTCCCAAATCATTATAAGAGACTAATATTATTCTGCTGCCAAAACCAGACAAACACATCCCAAGAAAATTTTATATCAATATCCTTTATGAACACAAATGCAAACATCTTCAAAAATATTAGCAAATTGAATCCAGCAATATTTAAGAGGAACAAAACACCACAACCAAGTGGGTTTTATCTGAGGAATGCAAGGCTGGTTCAATATTTGAAAAATCAATAAATGTGATTCACCGTATTGACTGTCTACGAAAGAAAAAACACATGAACATATCAATTGAAATAAAGAGAAGCATTTTGCCTAATTCAACATCAAAAATACTCAGCAATCTCAGAATAGAAAGGAGCCTCCTTTATGAAAAACTTCCAGTGTGTATCATACTAAACTCTACGAGGCTGGGTGCTTCCTCCCTAAGATAGAGAGCAAGGCAAGGATGTACGCTCTTACCCTTTAATTCATCCTCAGACTGGAAGTCTACATTGTGCAGTCAGAAAAGAAAAAGAAGTAAAAGGCACAAAGATTGGAAAGAAGGGAGTAAAACCATACATGTTTTCTAGGCACACACAGACTATCCCAAAGAATCTGCGAACAAAACAAAACAAAAACCTACAGAATTAACAAGTGAGTTTAGCAAAGTCACAGAGACAAGGTCAACACACAAATCAATTACATACATTTCTATACAACAGTGAACAACTAGAAACCGAAATTTTAAAATACCATTTACAGTAGCTCCAAAACACTAAAATATTTAGGTACAAATTTAGCCAATATGGATAGAATCTATATGCTAAAAATGAGAAACCACTAATGAAAGAAATTTAAAAAGACCTAGATAAATGAACAGACATATCTTGTTCACGGATTGAAAGCCTCAAGTTGATTTACAGATTTAATAAAATTTCAATCAAATTTCCAGCATGATTTTTTTTTTTTTTTTTTTGTAGGTACAGACAAACTAATTCTAAAATTTACATGGGAAGGCAAAGAATGAGAATAGCCAGAACAATTTTGAAAAAAAAAAAAGGGAGTTGGAAGAATCATACTACCCTGTTTTAAGACTAACTATAAAGCTACAATATTCAAGACCTTAAACTACAATATTCAATAGTATCAGTAAAGGAACAGATATAAATCAATTAAGCAAAATAGAGAATCAAGAAATAGATTCACACAAATACAGTCAATTGATTTTTGACAGTGATGCAAAAGCAATTAAACAAATGGCAGTCTTTCCAACAGTGGTCTTGGAACAGCTACTAGACACCGTGCACCAAAGCAAAGAAGATGCTAGCTAAGAGGAGGAGGAAGACTTTGGTCTGAACCTCACACCTTGTACAAAAATTAACTCAAAATGAATCACAGTGCTAAATGGAAAAAAGTAACAACATAGGAGAAAATTCATCATGACCTGTGGTTAGGTAAGAGTTCTTAGACAAGGCACCCAAGCATGTCTAAAGCATGAGGTGCAAAAAAAGAAAAGAAAAAAGGGAGGGGGGCATCCTCATAATTACAAACGTCTACTCTCTTCAACAACAGACTGGGAGAAAAATACTTCCATATCACATATACCACCAAAGTGCTGTATCCATGTTATATAAAGAAACTGAAAAATATAAGAAAACAAATAATCCAATTTAAAAATAGGCAAAAAACTTGAGCACAGATTTCACCAAAGAAGATACATGGATGGCAAATAAACACATGAAAAATGTTCCACGTCATTAGCCATTAGGCCAATGCAAGTTAAAACCATGATCTAGTACCACTGCATGCCTACAAGAATGGCTAAAAGAAAAAAGCTTGAAAATACCAAGTGCTGGTGAGGATAGAAGCAACTGGAAGTCTCATACATTGCTGGAGGGGATGCAAAATGGTACAGACACTCTGGAAATCAATTTGGCAGTTTCTTATCAACTTAAAGACATACCACCTGACCCAGCATTCCCACTCCTGGGTTTGTACCGCAGAGAAGTGACCACTGAAGCTCACGTGCACATCTGTAGAGGGACGTTTTTGCAGATCGATACACAATTACAGAACAGTGGAAACAACCAGGCATCCTTCAACAGGCGGATGGGTTAACCAGCTGGGATGGAACCGCACTACTCAGCAATAAAAACGGACGAGCTATTGAATCGTGCAAACAGGTGCATCTCAGAGGTGGTGTGCTGGGTGAAAGAAGTCAGCCTCAAAAGAATACAGACCAAATGACTCCATTTATACGGCATTTATGCAAAGGCAGACGATGGTGATGGAGAACTGAGCAGTGGTCGCCAGGTGGGCTACGAGGGGTGGTGTGAGGGCGTTTGGGGGTGACGGCACCACCCTGGCTGCAGTGCGTTGCACAGATCTACACGCACATCAAAATTCACAGAACTGGACACCAGGTAAGTCCATTTGCCTCTACGTTCATTTAAAAAATAAAATTTAGAAAATTCCAAGAGAAAATAAGAACTGGATTCAAGCTCCATCTTCAAGACAGATGCCTACGGAAAACGCTCCCTCCCCACCTAATGGTACACAAGCATGAGCCTTTGCTGCCTTTGTAAACAGCAATATAACATAGGCATTAGAGGTTACAACTTATTGTTTTCACGTGTGAATAAGGCTGGCACAGAGATACAGCCTGGGTGAGCGAGAGGGCAGAGAAATGTCTGCAGTGTCACTCGAGGCCCCTCCCGGCAAGCAGGGTCCACAAGTCATCACATTTCAGTGAACAACGGATAGTGCCCAACTGGTTCACGACTGCTGATTTTCTTTGGAACTTATTATTCTGTCCCAAATGATGACTGGGTCTGCCATTCGGTTATATTGCAAGCTAGTCTACCCCACTTTTCTTCTCCCCTTTGCTAACAGACACCTTTGGGAAAATCACGAACAACCCCACCATCCCCTCACTACATGCTTTCCTAAACCTATGGGCTCCCTGCAGTTACAGAGGCCCCTCCTGGTGACAGTCACCCCCAGCCCTGCACCATCTGGCCTCCAGCCTCCCCTGTCTCAGTCCTTGGCTGCCTGAGCCTCCCAGGCCCGCCCGCAGGGGTTGATGCTCTCCTTTCCCATTACTTCACACATGTCCCCAAGTAGTTGCTCACTATGCATCACCACGTTACAGTGGGGAAACAGCCAGTGTGGTCTTACAGATTGTAATCTTGGCTCCCTGATCCTGGTAGGATAACTCGGAAAAATACAGGATGCCCAGATACATGGGAACACCAGAGAAACAATGAACATGTGGGACATGGTAACACTAAAATATATTCATGGCTTATCTAAAATTAACAGGTAACTGGGTGTCCTGTATTTTCTCTGACAATCCGAGAACCTGGGGAAGTTCAGAGTGCACCCAGGGCACGGCAACCCCAGGAACACGGGCTGCGTTAGCAAAATGAGAGGCCAGCACAGTGGAGAAGCACTTCCTGCCGTGGTGTGAGAGGCCCTTCTTCAAAATTTCCACCTTGTAGATTCCTAAGCTGGCTGAAACACCTGGCCTTCCTGCCAGGGTGCAAAGCCCCAAGTCTGCCCACGCCAGGCTGGCTGCACCTCTGGAGTCCCGTCACGAAATCCTCATCCAGAGGGAAAGCTGTTGTTCTGCTCCTTAGTCCCAATGGCGCTGGATTCCAGATCTTGCCATGTCAACTGCCCGAGGGCACACCATCAGACACTGAGCCTGAGGCTGCGTGACTATGAACAAGTCTCTGCCTCTCCCTGAGCCACAGATAACATGAGGCTAAGAGGAATTGACCTGCCCCACAGGACTCTGTGGATCATGGAATCTCAGCATCGGCCAAATGGCCTTGCAAAGTGCCCTTCAAATATTAACTGTTCTCACTTGCACTGTCGACTAAGTCACACCCCTAGAAACCCCAAATCGCCTTTTCCTCCTTATCCAGTACATACAGTCATTTATCTCTGATACATGTGTGCAATGCCTCCTCTTTGCGTCCCTGCTGACAGCCTGACCCAAGGGGCTCAGCCCTCTTCGTCTTCTATGTAGGCCTGACGGTGGCCTCCTGATTCACCTCTCCCAGCCCCAGCCTTGCCCTCCCCACAGCTCCCAGAGTGCGCTTTCTAAAGAGCTGGTGAGCTTGCATCGCTCCTCCTCAGCCTAACTAAGGCTGGGCTGTGACGTGCAGCACAAAGGGACTTCTCATGCGCATGCACCGGCCTCTCCACTGGCCTCCCTTCCTGGAGAACCAGCTGTCTCATCATTCCAGAAACCTCTGTGCCCTGCTCCTGCCATCCCGATGTGGACGGACGGCTCACTCCTTCCCTACCTGGTGACATCCCACACACACAGAGCCAGACTCCCACCTCTGCAGCGTTACCGGCAACAGTCACCTGGCCCCATGCCAGGCTCCTTCTACTTTTCCAGCCACTAATACCATACTCCACACATAGGAGGCGCCAGTAACACGTTTGTCAATTGGAATGTCAAGCGATGGTCATTGGTATCAACTCAATGCCAATAGGAATCCTCAGTTTGGGTGCAGTAAAGACAGAAACTTTATTCAGTGCAAACAGCTCAACTGGGATCCAGCACGGCGGTAAGAACAGCACAGGTCTGGGACAGCTCAATTATGGCGCAGCACGGCAGGGAGGAGGCCCTCGGGCCAGGGGGCCCTCTCTGGCTGGACAGCTCTGCTCTACCTGCTCTGCTCCAGGGAGATGTCTTTAGTGTTTCAGCGCCAGCCAGGGAAACACAGTGTTTACTTTTCATGAAAAGAGAAAGTGCCCTCTCTGTGTCAGAGGGGAGCTGACTTACATAGAGAGAAGTCCCCACCCCTGGTCCCTAATTGGTCCATCCTCATGCAAATGAGGACTCCAAATCCTCACAGTTTGTTTCAAAAAGCATTGTCCTGATTAGTCAGGATGGAGCTACTCTGATTGGTTGTTGAAGATGCAAATGAGGATATAGCTGCACAGCTTTGATTGGACATGGAAAGTCTCAGTCCTATTGGTTGAAATAGGATTCCAGCAACTCCTTTATAAGGGCTGACTCTGCTGCAGGAGCACAGTGCAGGCAGGCAGTTCAGTGCCGGCTTCTCCCTGAAGTGTGGTTTGTGGGACAGGCCCCTGCTTACAATGGCTGCTAGGCTTTGTTTTTAAATTTGAGCCCAGTCAGCCACCAGGAGCCCTTCTTGGTCGATAATCTTCTTTGTCCAGCAAGCTTCGGCACGCAGGTGGGCAGCAGTGACCAGAACAAACCAGTGCGAGTCATTAATTACCTTTCAGTGCCAGGAAAAACACTGGCACTGTGAGGAACCTGAGGAACCAGAACTTGTCCTACTTTCAGTGACGAGAACCATGGAAATCAGCAGTTCCCTTTCTGCCCAAATTGTCAGAAACACAAAGACAGAGCTGATGCTCACTGGTGCACACAGACTGCTTTCATGGCTGACATGTCTCCTCCCTCCACCCTCCCGGGCCTGGTTTTCTGTTTTTAGCGTCATTAGCCATCCTGCGTACAAGGCTCTCCCTCCACCAAGGTCGTGGGAAAACAGGTGGGACACAGTGCAAATCAGTGCAGGACGACAGATGGCGCTACCATGAGGAGGTGCTGGGAAATGAAACGCCCACGTGAGCAGCAGTAACCTGGGCTGGTCACATTTGTGCAAGGACGAAACTTGTCCTCCAGCAGACACAATGCTGGGTGTAGACTCGATCACCAGGACACGAGAGAATGGCCTGTCGCATGCCCGCTGTACCAATTACATGCTGTGAGTTCCCGGAGGACACCAAGTGCCACAAGCACACCTAATTGATCAGACTTTGAGTCTGACTGTCATGGTTGGGGCACTTGGGTTTTGAAGTTGCAGACAAAGCAGCCAGGCAGGCCGGGCCAGCCTAAGGCCAGGATCCTCCCCCGCAGGGACTATGTGAAACCTGAGCTGCCCCCACTCAGGTGGCCGGCTGGAGAAAAACGTGTCTGCGCCGTGGAATGATCTATGCTTGGCCTTGCGTTAAACTTGTCTTAACCCAGAGTTTGCCCCCAAATAAAGACAGAGATAGAGGGCACAGAAGGACGGAGGCATTTTTCTAAAACTCAGACGTAACCACATAGCTCTGGGCGCCCTGCTGTCTCTCCTCACAACCTCCGCCTCCTCCCGTTTCTAAGCTTTGGCAGATTAACTTGTTAAAATGATCACACTAAATACTAAATTACACTTGCCCAGAGATGCCAGGCCAGCTCCCAGGAACACCCTGGCCTTCTGTGGAAGCTCCAGGGCCCCCTGCTCCTGCAGACACACCTCTGGGACGGGGCTTGTCATTCTGGGCTGGACTCTGCCCTGGCACTGTCACACTGCACCGCCGGGATCATGACACAGGGTCCCTGAGACAGGCCTCTGGGTGATAAGACCATCGCACACCTGTACACACGAGAGCACAGCACACACCCACAATGACCGCCTGAGGGGCACAGAGACAGAGGGAGCTGGAGTGACAAGAAGAGACAGGAAGAAAATGAGGAGACACTCGCAGTGACAGGAACCAACAGATTAGCTAGAAGGAAAATAACTGAGGCCAAACTCTTGGCCCTGCCAGTTGTCCTGAAGGAGTGATGGGTTTTGTCGGGCAGGACCATGAGATGACGGCACAAGAAGAAAGCCCTGCCGGTGAGCTGGGCACGTGCGGGGATTTGCACATGGAAGGACATTGGACGGGCTCTGCCCACAGAATCCTCAAGCCCCAAAATGTTAACAGTTTACAAGCTCCATCGGGGCCCACGGCAGTCCCCACACTACATTCTCTACATTTGTGTGCTTAAGGCCACGAGTTTGCACTTCCTGTGGGCCCAGAGTGAAGAGGGTCAGACCCCACAGGCACCTCAAGGGCCTCAGGGACACAGGGGCCCCAGGGACCACATGGCCTCGGGCCTGGGCGCACACCCACTAGCAGGTACAGGCACCCCTGCAGCAGATGCCCCCCTACGCCACCTCCCCCCCGAGTTCCGATAATTACTGAACTGAAGAAGTAAGATACTAAACATATTTGATGCCCCAGTAAAAAAAAAAAAATTACATTTAAAATGCATTAAACGTTGCACACACTAGAATGGGGAAAATTAAAGCCTGAGTAACTGTAATTCTCTTCCTCTGTTGGTGGAATGTTGAAAGCCGCTGGGAAAACAGGCGGCTTCCAAAACATTAAACATAACCCATCCTGTGGCTCAGCCATTCCACCCATAGGCATTGACCCACGAGAAAGTGATCGATATCCGTGCAAAGACTATCTGAGCAAATGACTATCAAACTCATCTGACACTG